>NW_016922283.1:627460-950733 GCF_001483705.2 Eufriesea mexicana | reverse complement strand
CACTTATGGTATACTAAATAACTTAATAAAACTATTTGTAAGTAGTACCTTACCGATGTGTGTAAATTAGGCCAAATCCAAACTATCACCTCGGAATTAATTTGGATATTACCATGAAATTCGGCTCTAACGAAAGAAAGAGGAAAAGATATTTCTCTACGACATTTAATATATACCGACACCTGCACGTTCATTTTTACATAATGGAAATTCATAGTCCTCATTATTTCTCACAAATCTACATACCATATTATACAAGTCCAGTCTAAGTTATCCACTTCACTTTCAAGAACATCTAAACTGCTGTCTACGTCAACATATACATTTAATAATTCCGAGAAATATAATTCCAATGCATTAACTAAATCATTCTATACCACGAAAATATTTTTAGCTCAAATTTACAAATCAACTTCTCCTTGACCACTCTGCACATATAAAGTGAATTAAAGTTAAATACCACTTATGCGGGAATATGCACAGTATATTCTGCATGTAGATATAGATATTCATATCAGACAAAACAAAAGACGAAATTATTCATAGGAAACCCATATAGAATGAAAGTAGCGATAACTAAAACTTAATGCAACTTGCACTATGCATCTACGCATAAACATCTATTTTAGTCACAAAGGAGGTAGAAATTTTTCAAGGAAAGACACAGCAATAGCTGCACTATGCGACAAGGTGATAGCCCACTATATAATTTTCAGAGCTTTTCAATTAACTTTAGGGCGGTATATCTCGTTAAAAAAAATTACTTTCGATTATAGATAAACATGATTGGAGGGTGAACGTTAGCGTTACACAAAGCAATTAACAAAAACTTTGATAAGACTGATAATATTTGCAGAGAATTATGTAAGTGTGAAAATAAAAATAGCAAAAATGAAATCTTCTTATTTATTTGCTTCATATACGCGACATGGCAAAAAATATTTGCTCCTAGGTTCGGACTCACCACATTGAATTACAGAATATTTAAAAAAAGGCTTTTAAGAAACATATCCTCTTTGTTCTGTCTTTTCTTACACATTGGACGTGCATTATTGCGTTGCCGCGATTTCTCACATAAGCCGGTAAAATTTGTGGAAAGAATTGTGGATGCTAATTAATGTTCGTTTGCGGTGCTAATGACTGAAGACACTAACCGAATACGTATGTGACATGTGCGTACAATGTATTTCAATATAGGGAATATAGATGCCTGCAGGCTGTGCTGTTATTTCATCGCGTACTGTGCGATAGCACCTGTCGCAAGTCATGACTACTTCCTCCCCAAGTTTCAACAGCCACAGCCTGGAATATAGACATTCGTTAAGACGAGTACAAAATTTGACCGGCATACAGATTTCACATGACTTCCAGCTCCCCAAATCCGTCGTAGCTTCTCGGCACCTGCGTCACGATGCCGATGGAGAATGTAGTTCGTAACGTGTCCATTAAGTACTAATAATTTGACTGAATTCGGGGATCGTGGATATTGTGAAGTCAAAGGGGATATGATGAAGTCGCTAGGAAAAACGCATAACGGAACTACGGGCGGTTTAAGGGAAAAGGACGATAAAAATGGAGGCAAGAAGACGAGGCTGAAGGGAAGGTGCTCGAATGAAAAGAGAGGGATGTGTGCTCCCTCTGTCTCTCCACGTTTTCGCTCTTCTCTCCACTATTTTTATTTGGATTATCAGGTATTGTTAGTACGTATTCCTTTTATACAGAATCGTGTGCAAGGAAGAAAAGTGCACTTCCTCCGCAGTAATTGAGTGGGAAGTAGTGAGCTTGAAAGGAGGAATGGTGTTAGCGATTAGTTTGAATGTTTGTGTCGCAATGGCTTCTAAGGGCGAGTCATATAACAACTATGCAATAACATTAATAATATCTTGTTAATAAATGGGGTTGCCTAATTCATCAAGCTGTCCTCGTCATGTTTGCAAACCACAGGAATATAAAAGGTAAATGACATAATTTGAACCGCACTGCGCATATGCTACTTGAAGAATACGAGCACAATTCTTATACCGGATGAAGTACATACTGCCGAATTTTGTATGAAACTTAATCAATTAATAGATAAATTTGATTACAAAGATGATTGCAATCTGCTAATTGGTTAATGCTAAACACTATTAATCATGTTAAACACTATTATCATTGGCTATATACTTGGCCAGTGACGATTATAATAGTTACTGGTATATGTATTGAGGTATTGTGCTCTTTCTGTTAACTGCATGCATAATTTTTCTTTATACAACTACACTGAATCCGCTACCTCCGTCTAAAGAAACAATTTTAATGCAGTTTCCTTTCACTTGCGCATTCAACGAATTGCCATCAACTGTTTAAAAGAACTTTGAATTAAGTATTATACATTCCTGACTCAATTATAATATAATCTTCTACCCTTCCGATTTTCATTTTCCATTTCCTATTGTGCGCAGTATCAGAAGCTCGCAGCTCAAACAAAAGCGATATTTGCTGTGCAAAGGCTGGAATTACACGCTAACAGGCATATTCATGTTCAAGAAAAGAGAAGGGAAGTGTATTGTGCAGGGTTAGGCACTTCTTCCTAATGAGACGATGAATTTATGCAATATCTTACAGTTCTCGCCGTTCACTAGCCTCATCTGAATGGTATTACGCATTTGCAAGGAAATAGAGAACATTGATTAACTATGCGTGATATTTTTAATTTCTACCACCACAGCAGCGCGCTGCAGAACGTAGCGCAGCAATGCGGAGCAACAAATAGCACCGAATATCATTGCCTAGCACAGCCCAGCAAGCTACTGCGCATGGCGGCACCACTCAGAGTAGCACCATAACCACAGCACATCACTTCAGTGCCCCGCACCGCATGGGATAGAACGTCATACAGAACAGAGCATAGCAGCGTGCAGGTGATCGCAGGAGGGCGCACAGTGGCGAAGGGGAGCACTGCGGAGCCTAGTAATGCTCCGAATACCAATGAACAGCTGCGAGTAGCACCGATTCCTTAAATAACGTAACCGATACTAACCACAGCATGGCGTAGCAGATCCCAGGAAAGAGCAGCTGAGCGCAGGAAAGCACTGCTGAGGACAGCAGGGTACGGTATAGCGCTGAAGAAGATCGACTAAGATGGACCAGCGCTTCTTCGAACCGTACCCCTACAAACAGCAACGCTTCAGATATAGAGCTCAGCGAAGCACAATTCTGTAAGTGATACCACCGAAAAGCGTCGAATTTAACATACTTCTAACTTTATATTGCCTAACCATAACCAACACATACAAATCTAACAAAAGCATACAACTCCTTCTGCACCCAACCTAAACAAAGCGGAGTAAATCAGGGCGCCTGAAAGCGCTGCTGCTCGCAGCTGGGCACAGTATAGCGTCGGCTACCACCGAATAACATCGATTAGCAGAGTTTTGGACAAGAGAGCTCCGAATATGTACACCACCGCGTCAAAGCAGAGGATTGGGCAGCAGATCACAGCAGGGCTTAGCAGTTTTCAGAAAAGCACAGTAAAGCGCGGGACACCGCGGTATATCAGCTAGTAACGCAGGTACCTGGCCAAGCCTACACTAACTAAACCTAAACGTAGTATAGGAAATCGAAGCGCAGTGGGGTACCTTAATACGCCGCGTACCAACGAACAGCAGAGGTTAGAACAGACACCCAACGGAACCCAGCCTAGCATAATCTGACTTGTCCCAAACACAACAAAGCACCGCAGAGAGGAGGAAGGTGCATCAGAGTGCAGCAGAACGCAATGAAGCGTCGTATGCCACCGAAGAGCAGTAAATATCCCAAGTACCTAGCCCAAACCAACATAATGTATCCAAACTTAACCTACCCTGACGCAACAAATGTGTGCAGAGCAGGGCGTTGGAAAGCGCAGCAGGCCTGAGTGAAGCGCAGAATCCATCGAGTGGCAGCGAAAAATGCAGTTTCGGAACCTGTCCACGCTTAACCAATCTAAGCTTGTCATACCCTACCCTCACGCACACCATTTTCCCTAATTTCACGGCAGCTGGTGTCAGCCGAAGGCAGGAAAGCGGAGCAGATAGCAGGAGAGAACTGCAATGCGCCAAATACCAGGGAATACTGGCGAAAAGCACAGATTCCGCACCCAAGCTGCCCTAAGCTATCCTATCCATGGTTGAGCAGGGCAAAGTGCAGGTGAGGTCGGCAGAGCGTAGCACATCAGGTTAAGGCGCAGAATGCCACTAGTGGCAGCATACAGCACAGATTCCTATCCTAACATTGTCCACCGTTGCACATCCTAACCTTACCACAATGGAGCATATCCGCGCGAAACTTAGCGCAGCAGATGGGAACATGCATAGTGAAGCGACGAAAGCCACAGTATTGCAGCGGATGAAGCGGGCCCATGTCTTCTCCTAGTCTGACCTAACCTTATAAACTCTACCTTCCCATACCTATCCAGAGCGGGGCAATGCATTGTGCGTCAAAGTGCAGCAGAGCGCCGTAGGATATATATAGGCGCTAAATACGAATCGATAGCATCATTGCCATAGGGCAAACCTGTCCACTGCTCATTAAATATTATAGCAATTACAGGATGATCGAAGGATAGATCAACTACGGCTGGAGATATTAGCAATTGAATATACACTACTGGCTAAAGCAATCCACACGATGTTATTTGCATTGGTATAATTTATTTGCTGGTCATTCTAATTCTATGAAGACGGTAGAATGCAATGGGGTAAATCAATTACCGCCAGAGATATCAAGAATCGGCAATACAGAAGTGGGTATATCTGCATACAAAATTATATATCCACCTAATTAACACAGGCACTGACCTAAATTCTATGGCGATACAAGAATGGTCAAGGGATGAATCAATTATCGCCAGAGATATTAACAATTGAAGATAAAATGCTGAGCGTAGCCGCCGAAACTTTTCTATTGCCATTTTATTAATCTATTCAATGTGCATCTAAATTCTACAATAAATCATTGAACGGTCAATGGCTCCGTGAATCATCTCTAGAGAAGTTAACAATTAACAATACGTTACTGAGTATAGCCATCTAAGCGTTCCTGTAGCCTTTGGATACATCTATTCACTGGTCGTATATCTTCCACAGTTATTTTAGAATGACCAGATGATATTTCAAATATCCCACGGTACTGAGTTTAGAAATCTTCTCAGTGCCATTGCAAATGCGTTAATCTATTCGCAGATAATCTTACTTCTATAGCTGTTCTGCAATGATTAGTGATTGGATCAATTATATATAGAGAAATTGACAGTCGACATTACCGTAACGTGTATAGCCGCCTACGCACTGTAAGCGTCATCTGATAAATCTGTTTACAGAGCATATGAATTTGACAGCAATATTAGAATGATAAATGGATATGTCAATTATCGCAAGAGACATTAACTGTAGACAATACAGTCCTGTGTACAGCCATCAATACATTACTAATGCAATTCGATGATCCTATTCACTGATCATCTCAATGCTATAAAAATTATAGAAGAACTATCGTATATATCAATTATCGCCAGAGAAATTGACAATTGGCTGAACGGTACTGATTATGACCATCTTCACTGTACCTTAGCAATTGCATTAATCTATTCGCTGATCATTTAAACTCCATAGCAGTCCCAGAATGGTCATGAGCAAAGCCGGCTACAGAACGCTAAAGCCATTGTGTCAATCTATGCAGTTATTATTCCTATTCCACAGTAATTTTAGAATTATCAATGTGCATGTCCATCATCCTTCGACATATTGCCAGTTGACAATACACTACTAAGTTTAACCCCCAGCAGGGCACTGTAGCGATTGGAATAGTTCAATCACTGATCACAGAATTTCTATAGCAGTTCTCGAATTACTAATGGATGTATCAATTGTTATTGGTGATATTAGGATTGACACTACAATATGTGTATGGCCGTCTACAAGGTACTGTAGCCATTTGTTTAATGTATACACTGATCGTCTATATCCTATATCAGTGACAGAAGGATCATAGGATTGGTCAATTACCGCTGGAGGTATTAGCATTGAGCAATTCATTACTGATGATATGTATCTACACAGTACTATAGCCATTGGATTAATGGACACACTGATAACTTTATTCTTTCGCAGTTCTAGAATGGTTAACGGGTAGATCAATTTATGCTAGGGATGATAATGTTCAACAAAACAGTACTTAGTATAGCCACCTGCGCCGTACTATATCGATTGCATCAATGCATTCACTGACCGTTTACCTTTCATAGCAATTCAAGTATAACCAATGGTTACATCAATTCCGCTACAGATATCCATAGTTGAGAATACAGGACTGAGTGCTGCCACATTATCGGAAATATAGCTACCTACGCATAAATAACGCCATTGAATAAATCTATTCAGATGTTAATTAAATTCCGCAGCAATTCAGTAACTATAAAAGGATGGATCTATTATCTCTAGAGACACTACCAGTTAAGAAAACAGTAGAGGTTATAGCCATCTAAACAGTACTACATACATAGCATAATACTAGTCACTGATTTTTTATTTCTGTAGCAATCCTTCTTTGATCAATAAATAAATGTATTGTCGCTTGATATATCAGGAATTATAATAACAGTACTCAGTACATCCATGTACACAATACTATAGGCAATGGATTAGTCAATTCACAGCTCATCAAAGTTTTATAGCAACTGCATAATGATAAATAGATAATTCAAAGATTGCTAGAGATTTTGGGAATCGACAATACCGAGCTGTGTATATCTACCTACGCAGTGCTGCAGTCATTGTATTAATCTTCTCTCTGATCATTTAACGCTAAATCACTATTCGCATGAAATACTGACAGTTGGCGATACATTCCTGAATGTTGGATCTTCAGGGAAATGTAGCCACCTTCGCAGTACCAACGCCAATGCATTAATGTATTCAGTAATCATGTTAATTCGTTAGCAATTCTATATTGATCGATAGATGGATGAGTTTTCGATTGAAACATTAACAATTTATGATACGGCAGTTAGTGTAGCCGTCTACCCAGTACTATAGCCACTGTATTAATCTATTCACTGATCACATAAGCTACCAAGCAATCCTAGAAATATCAATGGATTTACTACTTATGTCTGGGGATATTATAAGCCAACAATACAGTACATGGTACAGCCACTGACAATAAGCTATAGCCAATGCAATAATAGATTCACTGATCATTTAATTCTACTGCCACTAAGGAATGATCAATGTATAGGTCAAATATCGCAAGGGAGAGTATTAAATAGTAGTACCGAATTTAGTATAGCCATCCACGCACTACTATGGCCATTCTATTAATGAATTCGTCGACGATTAATATTCTATAGCAAATACATCGAATTCTATAGACAGATAAATTCTCTCTAGTGATATTAGAATTAACAATCAGGCACAGAATATTGCCATCAGCGCAGTACCGTTGCATTGATCTAATCATCTCGTTTATTATTTAAATCCCACAGTGTTTCAAGAATTATCAATGAAAGGATCAATCATCTCTAGAGATGTTAACAATTAACAATACAGATTAAGGCCACCTACACAGTTTCATATTCATTGCATTAAACTTTTCACCGATATTGACAGTTCTAAAGCATTTCTTCATTGACCAATGGATGTATAAATTTTCGCTTGGAACATTAGCAATAGTGAATGCAGTACTCAGTGTTGCCACATAGAGAGCATTGTACCCGTTGGACAAATTTTTTCAGTTGTCATGTAAATACCACAGCAATCCAGCAACTGTCAATTGAGGGATCAGTTATCTCTAGAGACATTAAGAGTGAACTGTACGCTACAGACTATAGCCATCTACACTGTACCATACTCAAAGGGTTAATTTATTCACACATCATGCAGGTTCTATGGGAATCCTAGCATCATCAGCGAGTGGATATCATCGCTGGAGATATTAGCAATTAACAATAGCGTTCTGGGTACGACAATCGACGTTGCGCGGTAGCAATAGGATTGATTTATTCACTGACGATTAAGTTCTATAGCAGTTGCAGAATGACCGACGGATAGGTCAATTATCGCTGGAGATGTAGGCAACTAACGCAGCAGTACTGAGTATGGGCACCCACGCAGTACTATAACAATTGCATTAATGTACCCACTCTTCATGTAAGTACTATAGGCATTATAGGTTGACTAATGTGTGGTACCTCTATTTCTACGGAAAATAACAGTCAAGAATACAGTACCGAGTATAGCCCTCTACGGAGTACTATAGCAATTGCATGAATCTGTTCACGGGTCATTTTAATGCCATATTAACCCTATGATGACAAATGGGTGGAACAATTATGTTTAGAGAAGGTAACAATCAACAATACATTACAGACTATTGCCATCTACACATTACTATATCCATTGCATTAATCCGTCCCCTGGTCAAGTAATTCATATAGAAAATCTAGATAGAAAAATGGACGGATTAGCTGTCGCTTGAAATATTAACAATTAGCTACAAGGTACTGCACACAGCCATCATTACATTACTATAGCCATTGGGTCAGCATACGTAATGTCCACCTTATTTCTATATAGCAATTTTAAAATGATACGTATATTATCGACTTACGCGCTAACAGAGGAAAATTCTGCAATTAGTATAGCCAACAGCGTAGTTCTATAGCCAATGGCATAGAATGGTATAAAGTATTCCCTGATAATGTAAATTGCGTAGCAACTAAAGAATGACCTATAGATAAGTAAACTGTCGCCAGAGATATTAACGATTGACCGTACATTGCTGATTATAGTCACAATTACAGCATCGCAGCCATTGAACTATACTTTTCAGTGATCACACAAATTCTGAGGCAATTCTATAGTGATGAATGGACAGATTTAAGTTCTGTGGCAATAACTGAATGATCAATTGGTTCATCTATTATCGCCGGAGATACTGACGATTGACAATATAGTGCTGAGTAT
Source organism: Eufriesea mexicana (assembly GCF_001483705.2). NCBI lineage: Eukaryota > Metazoa > Arthropoda > Insecta > Hymenoptera > Apidae > Eufriesea > Eufriesea mexicana. The sequence continues at coordinate 941,749 of NW_016922283.1, read as the reverse complement.
GGCCACCTGACCATTATTATAGTCAATGGATTAATCTTTTCATTGATCATGTATGTTCTATAGCAATATTAGACAAATCAATGGGTAGATCGATTATCTCTAGAGATATTAACCGTCGACTATACCGTGACGAGTACGGACACCTATACAGTACTAGAGCCATTGAGTCAACCAATATACTGAAAACCTTGTTCCTGCAACAATCTTAGAATGATCAATGGATAGATGAATTCTAAGTATAGAAATTAACAATTGAAGGTAGAGTACTGTGTACAGCCATCCACTTAGTTCCATAGCCATTTGTATAAGTTATCCGCCGTAAATTCTGTAGCAATCCTAGTATTGTCATTGGATAGGTCAATTATCGCTACAGATATTAACAACTGATAATACAGAACTGAATATATACCTCTAAACAGATCTGTAGTACTTGTATTTATCTATAAACAGAACATCCACTTTCTGTAACAACTCTGGAATGATCAATAGAAATATAAATTGTCGCATCAGAGATTAAGGAATGATGGTACAGTAACCAGTATAGCCATCTACACAGCCCCATGTACTTCTTCACAGTAAAATATCCTCCGCGGTAGAGTCATCACTGATCATGTAAGTTCTATAGCAATTCCAAAATGAGCAATTGATAGATGAGTTATTGCAAGAGACATTAAAAGCTACCTATAATGTAATGAGTATATGCATATTGCCAATTCTATAAAAATTGGAGTAATCTATGGACGGACCGCTCATATTCTACAGCAGTACCGTAGACGTCAGTGAATGTATCAATTATTGCTAGAGGTGCTGACAATTGTCAGCAATTTACTGTGTATAGCAATCAACGAAGTACTACAGCCATTGGTGCAATAATTATGCTGACCGTCCTATTTCCAGAGCAATTCAATAATTATCAATAGATAGATAAATTGTCGCGTAATTCATTGATAAGTCGCAACACAGTATTGAGTGTAGCCATCTACACAGTAATATAGCCAGCTCATTGATCTATTCGCAGATGATTTAGGCTGCATAGTAATTCTCCAATGATCAATCCATACATCAATTCTCTCATCATGTATAGACAATTGATAACGCAGTACTGAGTATAGTCATCTGCATCCTGCTATACTCATTGGATAATTCTATACGCAGATCACCTAATTTCTACAGAGATTCCATAGTTGTCAATGGATAGACCAATTATCGCCAGAGAAATGTTCAATCAACAACAGGGTACCGAGTATAGCCACCAAGGCTGGAATGTAGCTATTGGAATAATCTGTTCACTGATGACTTATATTGTATTACTGTCCCAGAATGACAAAAGACATAAATTATCGCTCAAGGTATTAACAGTTTGCAATACACTAGTAACGGCAGCCATCTATACTCTTCTATAGCCACTGGGCTAATCTATTCACTGATCAGCTGCACTGCATAGCAATAAATAATGATTTGTATATGAATGAAATATGACTAGGGAAAATACTACTTGACCACACAGTATTGCGTACAGTCATCAACGAAGTACTACAGGCGTTAGGTTGACCTATTCACAGATGGTCTCTGTTCTATAGCAATTCCAGAAATATCAATGGATAGATCAATAATCGCTTCAAGTATCGACAACTTATAATGCAATACATGGTGTAGTTGTGTACACAGTTCTATATCCATTTCATTAAACTAATCACCGACTATCAAAGTTGCACAGCACTTCCGGAAGGCAAATGACTGAATAAAGTATCCCTAGATTTTCTGATAAAATACAATACAGTACAGAATATAGACGTCCACACAATGATATAGCAAGTAGATATATCTAATGGCTGATGATTTAAATTCCGTAGAAATTTTAGCATGCCAAGAGACAGATGCGTTATCGCTCCACAAGTAAACAATTGATAAAGCAGTACTGAGTACTGAAATCTACCATACCATAGACTACCGTGGCCACTGGAAATATTCTGTTCGCTGCCCGTCTACGTACTTCTGGAATAGTTGAATGATCAGTGAATACAGCACGTGTCGCTGGAGAAAATGACATATGGCAAAACATTTCTGAGTATATCCATCAACAGAACACTGCTGTCGCTGTGTTAATCCCTCCACTGAAGATTCAAATGCCGAAGCAATTATAGAATGACCAATGTATAGATCAGTTATTGCGCGTCAAACTTACATTTCATGTTATGGCACTCAGTACGTCCAGCAGCACAGTACTGTCTGCGTTGAAATAATCTGTTCAGTGATGATTTATATTCTATAGCAATTCAATAATGATAAACGACAGATAAATTATTCCGCGAAATATAATCATCTGTCGAAAGAGTGCTGAGTACAGACAATATCATAGTACTTCGTTCGCTAATGATTTAAATTCCACAGCGACTCTAGAATAATAAATGGATACATTAGTTATCGCAAGAGATATATACTGTTGGAAGAACGGTACTTAGAACACCCACAAACAATGCGCAGTAGACGTTGGATTAATTTGTTCTCTGATGATTAATCTTCTACTGCAAATCTAGAGTAATGAAAGTATAAAAAGCACACAGCTGGAGATATTGACAATTGACAATACAGTACTGAGTATAGCCGCCTACACAATCCTATAACCACTGAATTAATCAGTTCGCTGATCATCGATTTCTTTAACAATTGTCGAATGTTCAATTAATGCTGCAGTTGTCGCCAATGAGACTAGCAAAATGTCTCTGCAGTACTGCGTGTAGCCATAAAAGGATACTGTAGCCGTTGGACTAGCCAGTTCACAGGAAGACTTAAATTAATGGGTACTTCCAGAATAATCTCTGAATAGAGCAGCTATGGCTAGAGACGTTTACAATTGTCTATACTGTACTTAGTATATCCAACATCAGAGCGCTGTATCTGTTGGATTAATTTGCTTACAGATGACCCAATGTCCATAGCAATCCTAGGGTATTGAATGTATCGTACAGTTATGACTAGAGAAGTGTAAAAATGACAGTAAGGTTCATGATGCAACTACCAGTATACCACTGTAGCCGTTGGATTAAACTGTTTACTGATGATATAAATTCCATAGCAATTTTAGAATGACAAAGTATAGATCCATTATCGCCAGAGATATTGACGATAGACAACACAGTCCTGTGTATAGCCGTCATCACAGTACGGTTGCCGTGGGATTAAATTGTTCCCTTATGATTAAAGTTCGTCTTCAACTCCAGAATAATCAATGCATGGTTCAGATATGGCTGGAGATACTTACAATTGACTGTACCGTACTTGGTACACCCACCAACAGAGAAATGTAGTCGATGGATTAATCTGTCCAATTATGGCTGAAATGCAATAGAAACTCTAGCATGACAAGGGACAGATACATTATCGCTCGTGATATTAACAATTGACAAAACCATAGTGAGTACAACCATTATAACTGTACTGCAGTCGTCGTTATAGTTTGTTCACTGATGAATTAAATTTCATTGCAATTCTAGAATAATCAATGTGTAGAACAGGTATGGCTAGAGATATTTACGATAGACCGTACGGTACATGTTACATCCACCAAGAGAGCGCTGTCTCCTTTGCATTAATCTGTTCATTGTTGATTTAAGATACTTAGGCATTCCAGAATAGTCGACGGATTAGTCATATATGTGCAGCGATATTGACAAATAACAGTATCGTACTGTGTGTTCCGTCTAAACGATACAATTGACATTTAACTATACTGCTCGCTAATCATTTAGTCATTCTGCAATTGTTGAATTTTCACGGACATTGAAATTGTCGCCGGCGACATTGACACGCGTCAACACAGTACTGAGTACAGCCATCAAGAGAGCTTTCGTGCGGTTGTATTAATTTGTCCATTGACGATTTATATTCTACAGCAAGTCTAGAGCAAGCTATGTATAGACCAAACATCGGTATTGCTATTGGAAAACGGAAATACAGTACTGATGGTACCAATCTACACAATACTATAGCCAGCGAATTTCTACGTTTGCGGATCATCTAATTTCTTCAGCAATTGAAGAATGATTCATGGACAGGGCAACCGTCGCTAGCGAATTTGACATATGTCTATACAGTCCTCCTTATACCCATCAGCGGAGCACTGTAGCCGCTTGACTAATCTGTTCACTGACGATTTACAAACTATAGCAATTCTAGGAGATAAATGACAGATCCACAATAGCTAGAAATGTTAACATTTGATAACGCAGTACTGAGTACTGCCAACATCAAGATACTGTAGCGGTTAGATTAATTTGTGCACAGATCACATAAATTCCACAGTTTCTATAGAATAATCAGTGTATATATCATTTATGGCTGGAGACACTTACAATTGGCAGTATGGTGCGTAGTATAGCTACAAACATATCACTGTAGCCGTCGGAAAAGTATCTGGAATGATGACATAAATCCTGTAGCAATTCTAGAAAGACAAGAGACAGATCAATTGTCAATCGAGATATTAACAACTGACAACACACCGCTGAGTGTACCCATCGTGACAGTACTGTAGCCGAAGGAATAATTTGTTCACTGATGATCTAACTTCCGCAGCAATTCCAGCATAACCATAGTTTATACCATTTATGGCTAGAGATATTTAGAATCGGTAGTACGGTACATAGTACAATCTCTACCAGGGCACTGTAGCTGTTGGACAAACTTCATCGCTGATGATTTTGATTCCATATACGTTCTAAAATGAAAAAAGGCGCTTCGACTGTCGCTCTGGAAATAAAGGATCGACAAAGCAGTACTGAGAGCAACCTCCATCACAGTACTGTATCCGTTAGACTACTCTGTTTACTGACGCTCTATGTTCTACAGCAACTCCATAGAGAAAAAGGCAGGGCCGTTGTCCCTCGATACACTAACAATTGACATCACATACTGAGCACAGCCATCATCCCAGCACTGTAGCCGCTGGACTACTTTGTTCACTCATTACGTAAATTACAGAGCAATTCTGAAACAATCGTTTCATGTTACACTTACGGCTAGGAATGTTTATATTTAACAGTACGATGCACAGTGCATACACCAATAGAGCGCTGTTGCCGTTGGATTAACGCTTCCAGTGATGACTTGTATTCTATAACAGTCGTAGATCGACGAGACACGGACACATTGTCCTTCGAGACATTAACAATTGACAGCACAATACTGAGTACAGGCACCGCCATTGTACTGTTGCCGCTGGATTGCTTTGTTCACTGATGATATATATTCCACAGAATTTCTAGAATGATAATGCACAGATCCATTTCTCCTCGATATATCAGCAATTGACAACACAGTACTGAGTAAAGCCATCATCACTGTACCGTAGCCGTTGACTCACTTTGCTCACTGATGATATATGTTGCAGAGCAAATCTAGAATAACATACGTATAGAAAGGTTATGGCTAGCGGTATTTACAATTTACTGTCTAGTGCTTAGTGCATCATTCAACAGCGCGCTGCTGCCGTTGGATTAACATGTCCAATGATGAATTACATTCTGCAGCAATTCTAGAATGAAAAAAGACAGATTCATTATCCCTCGAGATATAAACTACTGACGTCACAGTAATGAGTTCGGCCACTACCACCGTATAGCAGCCGTCGGAATTATTCTTTCATTGACTATGTAAGTACCAAAGCAATTCCAGAGAACGTATGTACAGTACGGATATGGCTAGTGATACCTGCAATAGAAAGCACAGAGCATAGAACGTCGAACAGCAATGGAATGTAGACGTTGTATTAATTTGTTCCATGATGATCTAGGTTTTATAGCATTTACAGAATGACGTTTATCATATCCACTACCACTCAGGAAATTAACAGTTGGCAACACAGTGCTGAGTACAGCCGTCAACACAGTAATGTACCCGTGGGATTAATATGCTCATCGATGATACAAATTAAACAGCAATTCCAGAAAAATCTGGGCATGGTTCGGTTATGGCTGGGGATATTTACAAATGACGGTACGGTGCTCCGTGAATCCACTAAGAGTGCACTGTAGCCGCAGGATTAATCTGTTGAGTGACGATATGGTTTCCGCAACAATTCTTGAATGACGATTTGAAGATCCATTACCCTCGAGATACTAACAGCCGACAAAGAAGTACTGAGATCAGGCACATCACAGTAATGTAGCCGCTGGACTACCTTGTACACTGATGAATGAAATTGATGTGCAATTCTGGAATAATTAGTGCATGGTACGGTTATAGCTTGTGACATTTACATTTGACGGTACGTCACTTACAACATCTATCAACGCAGCACAGTTGCTGTCGAATTAGCCTGTTTACTAATGATGTATATCCTACAAATGTTCCACAATGTGAAACGGAGGTCCATTATCCCTTTTTATATTAACAAACGACAACACAGTACTGAGTACAGACATAATCACAGTAATGTAGCCGTTGGACTCCTTTGCTCACTTATGACGTAAATACCTCAGATGCACTGAAATAATCAATGTATAGTACGGTTATGGCTAGTGAAATTTCCAATCGGCAGTATGGTACTTATTACATCTGCTAATAGAGCACAGATTCTATTGGATTAACCTGTTCACTGATGACGTACATCCTATATCATTTCCAGAGTTAGAAATGCAGGTCCACCATCCATCGAGGTACTAACAATTGACAACACAATACTGAGTACAGCCATTGTCATAGTAGTCTACCCGTCGGAAAACTTTGTTTACTTATGATGTAAATACCAAAGCAATTCTAGAGAACCTATGTACATTACGGTAATTGCTAGTGAAGCCTGTAATAGACAGTACGGTGCTTAGTACATCCACCAGCAGAGCACTGTCGCCGTTGGATTTATCTGTTCAGTCATGATGTCGAATTCTACATAAATTCTGGAATGATGAATGAAGATCCGTCAGCCCTCGAGGTACTAACAACCGACAACGCGGTTCTGAGAACAGCCATCAACACAGTAATGTCGCCACTGGGCTACTTTGTTCACTGGCGATGTAAATTCGAAGGAAGATATAGAGAACCTTTGTATATTACTTCTATTTCTAGCGACACCTGCATTAGGCAATACGGTAGTTATTTCGCCCACCAGCAGAGCAGTGTACCCGTTGTACTAATCTGCCCTCTGACGATATAGATTTTATAGAAATTCTAGAAAAACTGCGGGCATATTCACTTCCTCTCGAGATATTAGCAACTGACAACACAGTACGTAGTGCAGCCATCATAACAGTACTGTAGCCGTTGAAATAATTTGGTTCTCGATGATATAAGTTCCCGAGCAATCCCAAAATAGTCAGCGTATAGTACGGCTATGGCTAGTGATACATGCAATAGACAGTGCGGCACTTAGAACATCCACGGACGGAGCTCTGTAGCAGTTAGATTAATCTATTCAGTGGTGAATTATATTCTATAACAATTCGAGAATGATTAAATACATATCCATTACCTCCCGCGTCATTAACAATTGACAACACAGTACTGATTACAGGCATCATCATAGTAATGTGGCCGTTGAACTACATTGTTCCCTGCTGATGTAAATTCCAATGTAATTCTAGAATAACATATGTATGGTACGGTTATGGCTAGTGATTACTACAATTGACCGTACGTTACTTACTACATCTACCAACAGAGCACTCTTGCCTTTGGATTAATCTGTTCGCTGATGATGCAAGTACTACAGCAACTCTAGAATGAGAAATGCAGGTCCATTATCCATGGACGTAATAGCAATTGACAACACAGTACTGAGTACAGGCATTATCATAGTACTGTAGGCCGTTGACTGCTTTGATCACTGACGATGTAAGTGCAAATGCAAATCTAGGGAACCTATGTATATTGCACTTATGGTATATGATTATCACTCGGGGTATTAACAGTTCACAACACAGTACCGAGTACAGCCATCATCGCAGTACTGCTGTCGTTTGATTAATCTGTTCTCTGATGATTTATAATCTGCAAAATTTGGAGAGCGGTAAATGAACGGATCAATTGTTTCCAGTGGTATTAACAATTGATAATAAGGTACTGAGTGCAGGGAAATACACGATACTGTAACCATTGTATTAATCTGTTCCCTGATGGCATAAGCTCTACAGTAATTGTATAGTGACCAATGGAGAGAGCAATTATCGTTGGAGACATTGACAGATGTCAATACAGCAATAAGTGCAGTCATCAACACAGGACTCTAGCAGTTGGATGAATATATTCACTGAGGATTTATATTCAGCTGCATTCCTAGAATGACGAACGAAAGATCAGCTATCGCTCTAGACAATATGCTCTGAGAGTACACTACAGATAACAGCAATTCACTCTCTCCTGCAACCGTTGTATTGATCTGTTTAGCAATGACATCAATTCTATAGCAATTCTAGAATGAGAAGGGTATGATCAATTATCGATCGAGACATTAACAGTTAACAAAAGGGTACTGTGTACAGCCATGGTCACACTAGTGTAGCCGTTGGAATTATTTGTCCACTGATCACGTATATTACGTAGCAGCTCTAGAATAATCAATGTACAGATCGGTTATTGCTAGAGATACTCTCAGTTGGCAGTTCGGTAATTAGTATGTCCACCAGCGGAGCAGTCTAGCAATCAGATTAATCTGATCACTGGTCAGATCACATTAATTCTACAGCAAAACCAGAATCATCAAGGTATGGATTAGTTATAGATGGAGATATTAATATTTGGCAGTGAAATTCTGAGTATATCAATCAACGAAGTCCAACAGCCCTTATATAAACTTATTCTCTCCTCATCGCTGTTATATTTCTAATCCTGAACGATCCATGGATAAATAAATTATCGCTTTAGGTATAGACAATTTAACATGCAATATTGTGTGTGGCCGTATACGCAGTGCGATATTCATTGGATTAATCCCTTCGCTGACCATCAAAGTGCTACAGCAATGTTGAAATGAGCAATGGGTATATCAAATTTACCTACAAATTTTGACAACTGGTAATACTGTACCGAACGTAGCAATCTGCATAATGCTATAGCCATAGGATTAACCTATTCACTGAAGTACCAACATCAACAGCAGTTCCAGAATGATCAAAGGTACAATAAGGTACACCTGGAGATACGATCATTAGAAAATACACTACTAAGTATGGCAATTAACGCCGTGCTACGGCTATTGTACTAACCATTCCGCTGGTCATGTATTTTATGTAGCTATTCTATAATTCTCAATGTGTAGATCAAATTTCTGTAGAGATTTTTACATTTGAGAATGCAGTACTGCGAATACCCATCTAGAGATTACTATTTTCAGTTGATTAGACAAGTCACCGATCGCCTAACGTCTACAGCAATGCCTGAACATCCTACATCATTCTACAATCATCCTACAGTAACTGAAGGAATAAAATGTTCAGCGTACAGTTTAATGCAATGGCTATAATATTGTGTAGATGGATGCAGTCAGTACTGTATTGTCATTTGTCAAAACCACTACAGATATATAATGTATCCGTCGTTCATTCTAGAATTGTTATATAGTCTACATCACCATTGATCAGAATAATCCAACGACAACTATGCTGTGTTGGTGGATGTAATACGTACTGCAAAGCCCATTGTATATATCTCTAGCCATATCTGATCTGTACATTGGTTATTCTATGATTGCTGTGGAATTTAAGCCTTCAGTGAGGAGATTAATCCCACGCAAAAGTGCTCTCTTGGTATATGTACCAGGTACCGTATTTTCAAGTGTAAGTATCCCTTGATATAACCGTAATATTCACAGATTATCCCAGAATTGCTATGGAACTTACATTATCAGTGAACTGTGTTATTCAACGGCTACAGTTCTGTCATGATGGCTGTACTCAGTACTGTGTTGACATGTCGTTAATCCCGCGAGGGACAATGGCTCCGTTTTTTGTCATTGTAGATTTATTATATAAGCAAGTTTATCATTGAACAGATTAATTCAACGTCTACAGTGCTATATTGGAGCGTGTAATATGTTCTGTACTTTCGATTGGATATATCTAAAGCCATAACCGAAATATGCATTGATCATTCCAGGATCGCTATCGAATTTACGTCATCAGTGAGCAAAGTGTTCCAACGGCTACAGTACTGTGGTGATGGCTGTACTATGTACTGTGTTGTCAATTGATAGAATTTAGAGCGATAATGGATGTTCCCTTTGTAATTCCAGAACTGCTATCGAATCAGAAACATCAGTGGGCGGATTAATGAAACGGGTACCGTGCACTGTTGATGGCTACACTCAGTACCGTATTGTCATATGTCAACTTCGCTACCGATATATAATACTTCCGTTGGTCATTCTAGAATTTCCATAGAGCTTAAATCATCATTGTATAGGTAAACCCAACGGATAGAGTGACCTCGAGGTAGAAGTACTAAGTACCGTAATGTCGATTGCAAATATCTCTAGGCATAACAGTGCCACAAATTGATTTTTCTGGAATTGCTGTGGAACTTAACTCATCAGTTAACGAGTAAATCCAAATGCACCTATACTGTAATGTTGGCTGTATGCAGTACCGTGTTGCCAGCTCTTAACATTTCGAGCGATAATGCAACTTTCTTTTGTCATTCTGTAATTGTTAGAGAACTGAAAACATTATAAAGGGTTTAGTCAATCGGCTACAGTGCCCACACGGTGGAAGTAACGTGTACAGCTCTGCCGATTGTAAATATCTCTACCCGTAACCGTATTATGCACTGATTACACAAGCATTGCTGTGGATTTTATTTCATAGATGGACAAATAGATCCAGCAGCCACAGTTGTGTGGTGATGGCTGTAGACTGCAATGGGTTGACAGTTGCTAATATCTGGAGGATAGTGGACATGTATTTTGTCATTTTAGGATTCTTATGAAATTAAATCGCCAATGCTCAGTTTAATCCAACGGCTACAGTGCTATATTGATGGATGGAATGCGTACAGTACGGGCAACTTAAATCTCAAGTCGAAACCGTAATATACATTGACTATTCCGGCATTACTTTGGAATTTACATCACCAGTGAACAAATTCGTACAACGGATACATTACTGCGGTGATGGCTGTACTAAGTACTGTTTTGTCAATTGAAAATATCTTGAGGGATAGTGGGTCCGTCTATTGTCGTTTTAGAAGTGCTATAACATTAAAATCATCGTTGAACACGTTAATACAGCGACTGCAGTTTTCCGCTGGCTGATGTACTATGTACAGTAATGTCAATTGGAAATATTTCAAGCCGTAACCGCAAATTCAGTGATTATTCTAGAATTGCCTTGGAATATAAATTACAATTGGACGTAGCTATTCAACAGATACATTACTGTGATGACGGCTGTACTCATTACTGTATTGTCAGGTGTTAATATCTCGAGGGAAAATCGTTCTGGATTTCTCTTTCTAGAATTGCTGTAGAATATACATCATCTGTGAACAGGTTATTCCAACGGATACAGTGCTATATTGGCGAATGTATTAAGTACCGCTGTGTCAATTGGAAATATCTTAAGCCATATCCGTTCTCTATATTGAACACTTTAGAATTACTTTGAAAGTCATGTTATCAGTGAATAGAGTTACTCAACTGTCACAATACTATGATGATGGCTGTACTCATTACTGCGTTGTCAAATATTAATATCTCGAGGGATGATTGACCTCTCTTATGTCATTCTAGAAATGCTACAAAATCTACATCATCGCTAAAGAGGTTAACGCTGTGGCTGCAGTGCTCTGCTGGTGGATGTACCTTGTACCGCGATGTCAATTGGGAATATCTCAAGCCATACCCGAACCAAACATTGATTATTGCAGAATTGCTACGGAATTTACAATATTAGTGAACAGAGTCATTCAACTTCTACTACACTCTGATGGTAGCTGCACTGAGTACTGTGTTGTCAGTTGTTAAAGTCGCGAGGGATAATGGGTCTTTATTTTGCCATTCTATAATGGTTATAGTGTCTAACTTATCATTGAGCTCAGTAATCCAACGGCAACAGTTCCCTCTCAGTAAATGTACGATGCACTGTGCTGTCAATTGTAAATATCTCAAGCCATAACCGTACAATGCATGGATTATTCCACAATTACATTGGAGTACTCATTATTAGTGAACAATGCTCTTCAATTGCTACATTGCTGTGATAATGGCTGTACTCAGTACCTTGCTGTCATTTGCCATTATCTCGGGGGTTAGTGTATCTGTCTCTTGTTATTCTGGAATTGCTGCAAGATCTATATCATTATTGAATAGATTAATACATCTGCCGCAGTGCTGTTCTGGTTGATGTACTAAGTACAGCGCTGTCAGTTGGAAATATCGCTAGCCATAGGAGTACCATACATCGGTTAATCCAGAATTGGTTTCGGATTTACATCATCAGTAAACAAAGTTGCCCAACGGCTACATTACTCTGATGATGGCTGTACTCAGTACTGTGTTGTCAATTGCTAATATTTCGGGGGCCAGTTTATCTGTGTTTTGTCATTCCAGAACTGTTATAGGACCTAAGTCATTTCTGAAGATATTATTCCGAAGTCTGCATTGCGATATTGGCGGATGTTGTAAGTATCGTACTATCAACAGGAGATATGTCAAACCATAACCGCACTCTACATAGATTATCGCAGAATTGCTTTGGAATTTACATCATGAGTGAACAAAGAAGTACAACGGCAACGATAATGTGATGACGGCTGCATTCACTACTGTGTTGTCAATTTTTAATAGCTCGAGGGTTAATTGATCTGCGTTTATCGTCACAGAGCTGATGTAGAATGTACATCATCAGTGAACAGATCAACCCAGCGGCTACAGTGTTCTGCTTTTAGATGTACTAATTTGCCTTAATGTCAATTGAAGGTATCTCAAGTCATAGCCTTACTATTCGTGCACTATCCCGGAATAGCTCTGGTATTTACATTATCAGTGGACAATTTATCCAGCGTCTACACCACTGTGATGGTGGCTGCCCTGAGTACTGTGTTGTCAAATGTTAATATCGCGAAGGATAATGGATCTGTATATTGTTATTCTCGAACTGGTATAGGAATTAAACCATCACTGATCAGGTTAATCCAAATCTCATGAAGCTATATTGGTGGGTGTAGTACGCACCGTACTGTCTATTGGAAATATCTCTTGCCGTTACCGAACTCTTCATTGATTATGAGAGAAATTTTTTGGAATTTACATCAATAGTGGACAAAGCATTTCAACGGCTACATTGCTGTGATGATGGCTCTACTCAGTACCGTGTTCTCAATTGTTACTATCTCGTGGTATAATAGATATGTCCGCTGCCACTTTAGAATTGCTATGAAATCTATATCAGCATCGAACTGATTAATACAACGGCTGCAGTGCTCTGCTTGTGAATGTAGTATGTGTCGTACTGCCAATTGTAAATATCTCTAGGCATAATCGTACAATGCATTGATTATTCCAGAAATACTTTGGAACTTGCATCATCCGTGTGTAAAGTAATACAGCGACAACAATACTATGATGACGGTAGTACTCAGCATTTTGTTGTGAATTTTTAATGTCTCGAAAATAATGGATCTTCATTTTTCATTCTAGTATTGCTGTAGTAGTGAACAGATTAATCCTTCGACAAGAGCGCTCTGTTGGTTAATGTAATAAGTACAGTATTGTCAATTTTACATATCACTAGCCATTACCGCACTATACAAAGGCTATTCTAGAATAACTATAGGAATCAGGTTATGAGCGAACAAATTATTCCAACGGTTACGTTACCCTGATGATGGCTGTACTCAGTTCTGTTTTGTCGAATGTTAACATCGCGAGGGATAGTGGATCTGCATTTTGCTATTCTAGGATTGCCATAGAATTAATGACATCATTGGATAGTTTAATCCAGCTCCTACTGTGCTTCGTTGGTAGATGTACGCAGTACTGCACTCTCAATGGTACAAATCTCTAGTCATAACCGTAGTATACATTGATTATTCTAGCATGGCTTTGCAACTTACATTATCAGTGAAAAAGGATATTCATAGGTTATATAGTGTTATGATGACTGTACTCAGTACTGTGATCCGTTGTCAAAATCTGGAATGATAATGGGTCTGTCTTTTGTCATTCTAGAATAGCTGTAGAATTTAAAACATTAGTGGACTGATTATGACATCGGCAACAGTATTCTATTCGTGGATGAAGTGAGTTCCGTATTCTCAATTCTAAATATATCCAGCTGTAACCATACTTTACATCGATTATTCTAGAATGGCTGAGGAATTTATGTCATCAACGAACACAGTAATTCAGCGGCTACAGTACCGTGATGATTGCTGTACTCAGAACTACGTTGTCAATTGTTAATATCTCGTGGCATAATGGATATGCGTATTGTCATTCTAGAATTGGTTTTTACTTTCCAACAGTGAACAAACCAGTCCAACGGCAACAGTGCTGAGAAGATGACTGTACTCTGTACTGTGTTGTCAATTCTTAATGTCTCGGTGGATAGGGGATCCGTCCTTTCTCATTCCAGAGTTGCTATAGAATTTAAAACGTCAGTGAGCAAATTACACCTACTGATACAGTACTGTGATGATGGCTGCGGTCTCAGCTGTGCTGTCAGTTGTATATGTCACGAGGGACAATGGATCTGTCTTTTGTCATTCGAGGGCTGCAATAGAATCTAAATCATCATTGAACAGATTTATCCATTTGCTGCAAAGCTATTTTCGTGAACGTGATAAACGTCCAATACACAGGTTATTCTGGAATTACCGTGGTTAAAGCACTGTAACCGTCGGATTGAGTCTATTCGGTGATGATTTAAATTCTGTAGCGATTCCGGAACGTCAAATGGACGATCAATTATCGCATGAAATATTAATAGCTGACAACAAAGTACTATCAACAGCCATCTCCATAGTACTGTAGCCGTTATATTACTTTGTACGCTGGTGATGTAATCTCCAAAGCATTGCTATAATAATAAATGTGTGGTACAGTTATGGCTATAGATATTTACAATTGGCGGTACGGTACTCAGCACATCCACGGACATAGCACTTTAGCCGGTAGGTTAATCTGTTCATTGATGATTTAGACACTGTGGTAAATCTAGAATGATCAACGGATAGAGAAACTGTCGCTGGAGGTATTGCCATATGTCAATGCGGAACTGTGTGTGACCATCAGCACAGAACTATATATGACGGATTAAACCGTACAATGGTGATATGAGTTCCAGAGCTACTCTAAAATATTCAATGTATACATCAATTGTGTCTAGAGTACCTTACAGTTAACTATACGGTTCTATGTACAGCCACCATTACAGAAATATAGCCGTTGGAATAACCAAATCACTGACGATTTTAATTATGTAGAGATTCCGGAATGATCAAAGGATGCACCAATTGTAGCTGGAGATATAAACAATTAATTATACGCTACTGATTATAGACGTCAATGTAGTTCTACCGTCATTGTACTAACTTATACACTGCTCATCTACGTTCCTCAGCAATTCCCGAATGGATAACGCTATTCTCTGAATAACACACAATTCATGCATTTTCAGCGCCGTTCGAAAGCAGCTTTTGCGATTTTTTCGAAAATTATCGATTTTTTGCGGCGTAGTCCTGTTACTGCTGCAGAACTGCTCCAAACAACACAGAATATCGATGTCCACTGAATAACATCTCTTTCATGCATTCACAGGGCAATTTGATTACAGTTTCAGCAAACGTTAGAAAAACATTCGATTTTCTGTTGCAAGGTTTTACTATTGATTCATATCTGCACCGAATATACTTATTTTAGTAATATCACACGCACCTCGCAATTTAAGCGCAGTTTGATTGTAGTTGTGTCGTCCGCCAACATTTACTGGCAGGTATAGCGCGCCGCATTAACTTCACTTACTCACTAGATATAAGAATCTATTGCCCATGAGCGATCAAGTAAAGGACTTGTACTCCATAAATATAAGATAAATATAGCATAAGAGTGACACAATATAGGACATATTGTAACCACATCATAATCAGGTTGCGCGGACCGTGCATCCGCTCTTCGAGCGCCAAAGCCGCTTGTAACGGCCGAGATGACGCGTCCCGTTTCTAAATGCACAGCCACCGACCGGACCAAAACTTATAAAGGCGGCATAGTGGCGAGAGAAGGAGCTTGATCGCGCTCGCGCGCCGATCACGCCTTCCTCGTCTTACCATCCTCGCTTTTCGTTCTCCAATGATGGACCTCTCGGCACGCGGTTGCTTTGAGTGCGACGTTTATGGCTATTAACCATTTGCGCTTCGAAAAATTTTCGCGATGGGCACGTATCAATTCGAACATTCTCTTATATGTACTTATGTACTCCGGTCGTTGCCATTTATGGTGAAATGAAAAAATAAATTTGCGAGTACTTTATCTCCATATTTTTTTATATAGATGTTACTTCTATTTCACTTATTATCGTATAGTCGTCACTTAAGCTAAACAAGGATGTTAACATTGCAAGTAACATGATATCACCTTTCTCGACCTCAGAGTGGACCCTTCTTAGGCTTCAATTTGTGAACATTACTGTAATGATAGACATTATTTTTACATTATTATCCTGATACTTCTATGAAAACTACTCGCTGGTTTTCCATCGCCATCAGCGTTTCGTTTGCGATAGCAACATAACGCTTGGTACGATTTGCATACGTATATACTTTACCATTAGTACTGTATCTATATTGCTTCGAATAGCATGGGATTGGAATTCATTACAAATTCGGTTTCTTTAATATTATCGTAGACCTCGTCGATTAAATCACCTCACAATTAACTGCACGTATCTTCACATTGTTACACATATCACGACAAATTTTGGGAAACCGCTTTGTTCTATTCCAAGATCGAAAACGTAAAGACAGAACCATACATTGCCATCCTGAAGTGTATTCCATTACATTTTGGAAGTGCATATATTAGCACAAGGAGGAATATATTTCACCTTCATTATTTCTTTTAAATATTGCATTTAAAGATTTTAACGATAACTATTATTAGTTGTCTAGAACTATTTTCTTAATTAAACTGTAATTGAATTTCGCTTCAACTACGTTCAATGATACTATTCACATCGTGGGCCACAGACATTTAATTACCTACCACTCCAATTGAAGTTTCGGCCACAAAATGTTTAAATCGAATTTCTGGTGGGAAATACCCGACAATCTTTAAGTATATAATGCACACAATTTCATTCAATTAGGAGAACCTGTAGACTTGTCATTTTTGTCTACACGAGGGTAATGCACTTCGAAACGTTCTTATGCGCGGCATTCATATTTTCATCCTGCATAGGCTTACCCTTATTCATAAATGTTCAATAGTTTAATAAAGACTGGGAAATACATTCCAACTATGGTAATTTAAAGCAAACGGAATAAACTGGCTTTAACCAGGATACGAATTAAACCGAACCGGGTCTCTGCTAGCAATTACACATCCCATAATTGCCACCATTCGATGAAATTCATATAGAGAATCGTACTTTAAGTTGGAAAATCTATTGCCGACCATAATAATTCCAGCGGAATGTAAGTAATTGAAGATTCTTTATACGTTCGTTTAAATGCTGTGAAGGAATAAACGTACGTTCTTCATGAAATGTGCAAGAAATAAAATATGAATGCTATGGATATTGTGGAAACCTATTTTTACGTTATTTGTAAATATTTTCTTATCCATATACATACCTTAGGGATTATACGAATAGACTGCCATCGAGTTAAAGCTATATTATAATGACATAATACAGATAGCTGCATTGCAAGGTTTATATATTGTAGAGAGATGTAAATGTGCTATATCATTGGAGAGCTTTCAATTTCTAAGCTTCCTTGTGATAAAATATGTAACATAACGTATGTAATGGGTCCCTGAAAATTTAGAACTTCTTAAAGTCCTGCAGTTATTATCAATTCTGACCGAGAAATGAAAAATTTCGTCATTAATCTATAATCCTTAAGGGAAGAATGGTCATGCCCCAAATGACAATATAACACTATTTAAAAAAATGAATGGAATACATCTAGGCTGGCTAACACAGTATAACAAAGCACTGAATGAGAATACACAAGTCAATTCAATTTAATTAACGACATAAATCAGAGCAACAGATTTAACGGCATTCCAAACCATCTAATAAAAGAATCTGGGCACCCTGCCCTAAATTGCAAACTAACCGTTCAGGAAAGGTCATAACCAGGAATTCATACCATCATCACCCATTTTAACAACGTTAGAAGGAACGCGGGGAATCACTAGCCTTCTTTTTGATAATAAAGAGCGCAATAGCCTTGTAAATTGTTCTGATATATTAGAAAAACCTTCAATCAATGTTGCATCTTTTTATCGAAGACGGTAATACATTCTTCATGTACAACAACCTAAAACTGTCTTTTCGTACCACTCAATTATTAATAGAATGATTACTATTGTCAACAATACATATTGTACCATATATCTATTCAGCCAACCCCTACACTCTCTATAACAGCTGTTATATCGCACCTCTCTGTAGAAAATTCTTTTCTCTTATACATGTAAACAACTCGTCCCTTTGTATATTTGTATGTTTCTATTCTTAATTCTATTCCATTGATCTATTTTTCTTTTTCCTTGTTACCGTTGAAATTGCGCCCCACTGCAATAATTCTCTTGCAATTTTGCAAATCGCTTAATCCCTTATAGATAAAGCAATAAATAAATATACTAGACGTTAATGAATGCTACGATATTGAGCAATAACACATGCCGTCTACCATACCATATTAGACTATCCAATTAACAAATATTCCAAGTCATTTACACCAAGTAACTAAAGTACAATGAAATATCAACTTAAACAGCAAATTCAGTCCACCAACAAGCGTAACTGATACAACGAATTGCGTAACACTTCTATGCGTATAGCAAAATTACCGAGAATCACGAATCCAGCAATAAATCCGCGCCATGTGTATAACCAAACCTTCCCATCATAAGTAACCCTGTAGGATAGGACGGAAGTGAATGCACGAAACTTCCAAGAATATCATGGGAGAGATCGCCGGTGTAATCTTTATCGCAAAGAAGTTCATACCGATGGCTCCCCGATATCGAACCAGCAGCCAGTCCTGGTATTCGTGCCTGTTGAAGTATCTGCTCGATTTCTTGCTTTTCATCTCGAACGAGTGCCAAATGCATCCGAATCAAATCCGCGAAGCAGTGTATCTTTGTTCACGCGCCCGTTTGCGAGGAGGATGTCGAAATGGTGGCCGCACCACACCGCTAATATTATACACTGTCGTCAGGACAGACGGAAACGCGCGTTACTCTCTTCCGTTACGCGCCGGTAAGCATCTATTCATGCAAGGAGTCGCAGCGGAAATGGAATTATACCGTCGAACGCGTTTCATCAACCGATTGCATGTTCAACACTCTGCCGCCGGCGGTACAATCGTTGCGAAAAATAGCGGTTCGATGGCTTCCAGCAGAAAATTCGACGAAATTCCTTATAGCGGTGTACGAGATATTGGGTACTAATTAAGGCGTGGATTTACTTTATTCCGACATTCCACGCATCGTTATTTGATATTTAACGCTTAACCTACCACAGATTAATTGACCCACGAACGAGAAGAGGAAAGAAGAATTTGGAAAAAATATGGAAAGATTAATTTAATATATATTGAACGCAATATCACGCAATCATGCCACCAAAACAATGATCAATTAAATGGGGAATTTAAGCAAAAGGATTGGAAATGGTCTTGGCTTTGAATTTTGGCAGGCTTAATGTGCGAATTAATGCCAATTTTGTACAGGAATCTCTTAAGTCCTTACACCCTGATATATTTAGGGGAGCGTGAGTATACTGATGCTTCTGAAGTTCAATTGCCAGCTTGCGTAATCATTTCTTTATAAATAGAATTTTGTCAATTTTTAGGATTTATTCAAATTTCGCGCTCGTTAAAACACGCTCCATGTAATTTCAGCCTAATGCGAGTGTAATTGACGTTTATGGGGATTAGTAGAGGAAATTCTCGGCGATGTAGACTCGTTACCGCAGTGTAAGCGGTTAGCGCCGTTCGCTAGTATGTATACCGCTTGCATACTTTCGTGAGTCTTACTTTTGCATCCCGGGATTGAATTTGTATTTACACTGTTTTACTGCAGAAAGCACAGACAGACTCTTGCCGAAAATTTGTAAAAATTGGAACACTGGTAGTTTCAATAAAAAAATGTCTTTTTTTGCGTTACGTTCAATTGCGGTTTATGAAACCACTGAAGTCACAACATGACAGATAATGGGCTATATTTTGTTCCCAAATAATTTCAGACTTAATTAAGTGTACACCATCGACATTTTACAAATTAAAAACTATGTATGCAGAATATGTACATGATGCAATTCCATTAACACGCACCAGTAATACTGAATGGGAAGAATTAGAACACTATTTGGTTTTTAAATTAATAACAAACAGTTTCGGAGTTTAATGGAATAATTTATTCGGAATGAAATTACCTTGCAGTCAAAAATCGCATGTAAATTTCCATGGGGCACGCTAGAGTTTGCCAAATTCGAACAATTTGGTGGCAAATTATAAATCTGTAGAAGGAACAGGATTCTTATGCCTTCCCCAATATTTTAACCGAAAGCCCGTCTCCGCCAACCGCCGAAAAAATGTCCAAACCAAAATTCAATCGAAGGACGCAAGTGTTCGCCTTTACCCATTTTATAGGGCCCACAAATGATATTATCCGGTCTCTCCTAGCAAAGGTATAACTGGTCAAACGCTAAGGTAGCATAGACCAACATTTGCACTTGGTTGTATGCAATGAAAAGTCATAGAACGGAGAAACAAGTTTCCAGACATTTAGTTATCTCTATGAAAGAGCATTCGATGTAAATACCGTGTTTGCGACGCCGGAATATAATAATGCCGTCGCGGCAGAACGCATAGCGAACGCTAACGAACGGGTTTTTTCCGATTGTAGACGTCGAGACTAATACATACGCCCCGAGCTGGCGACTAGCAATAACTGCTCCATAAGAACGTTGTCCTAATCATTTGGCCCTATTCCCATTTATGCAAGCGTGCACCATGGTTTCCGGCGAGAGTGTTCCACTTTACGACTTAGCGGCGTTTGCCTTTAAACAAAGCACAATCCGACGCCTCCGTCTAGCAATTTTGAGACGCAACTTCGTGTCTACTATTAATTCATCTCATTGTGAAGGATGCGGGCGAATAGACGAGTGACTTGAAGAAATGCGAGTGACTGGAATACGCTCGGCTGCTGCAAATGAACACGTTTGAGCCGGTTTTTACGGAACCATTAACTAGAACATTCTGCCGCAACGCGTATGCCCTAGAATATACATGCCCATTTTGTTTCGTGGATTTTGAAAATTCGTCGTTTCAATTATTCTAAAATATGGGGCAGTTTCTCGGGAAATATTGATATTATAATTGTTATAAGCTACTGTAATTTGTGCAGTATGATTTTAGCGTGTATGCAATTAATTGGAACTACAAGTAGAAGTTATTGCTTCTGGGATTGTTTATTTTGAGTTTTATTCAGGCAGAACGATGTATTAAAATTATTCATATATACCGTGTTTGTGTACAGTTTTATGTAGAATTACGATAAAATATTGTAAACAAGCTTTTCTAGCCTCTAAATGATCTTTACTTTTTTCTATACGCCAGACAAGTATAAAAGATTGAAAAATTACGCGTTTTATAAGAAATTTGATATGAAGTATGGGAGGATTTGAAACATTAAGAATAATGTATTAATTGCATAACGAATATCAAATGGAAGGTATGTCCTAATTAGGAGCACCTTAACTGAAGCTCTATTCCAAGAGAAGTTATAACAAAATGTGGGAAGATAAAGATAAGTGTGAATAATTTGTAATCTACCATACATATTCCAAACGTTATCGATACCTGTAAGGAATAAAATTTAGAGATCCTTCAACATCAAATTGAACTTTCCCATTTCCCTTTTCATCTTCCACGATATTTTACTTTCACACATACTTCTACCTAATCACAAATAAAGGAAAAATTTATTTCCTCCCATTCCTTATATCGGCGCGAATGAAAAATATTTCCGTTTAATGATAAACCTACAATGGTTTAAGTGTCTATTCGCAAACTTTTAAGTAAAAATTTCATATCACTTAATATCCCGATTTTCCTTCTGATACTATAATATGACCAATCCTCCAGTATCTTCATTCAGTACACCTTTCCAATATTCGGTATTAGTATCCTTAATGTCGAAATAACTAAATATCTAAACTACTAAGTTACTAAATTACTAAATTGTAGGATGGCGAAAGCTAGAGTTGAGACACCGAAGATTGACAAAACAACAATTACAGAATATCGCCTTCTCAAAATTCGTAAAACTATTTTAACGAAGGAAAGAACACCAAGGTAACGAAACCAAAACTCACAAAGACGCACTTTAATTTAGCTCTCTTTCGAGCATCAAGCGACTTACGCTCGTGCCGGTCACGATTGATTTCTAAGGACTGTGTCTTTGTCGTCGAAGACCATGCTTTTATGCTCGTCCATGCCTGCGCTTCACATCCCCATAGCGAGCACAGAACATAATTTTGTTACCCAAAATAACTTTTCCATTTGCTTCTAGAAAATATTGATCGGTTTATACGTTGCATTTGTTGGTAATCGTCGATTCGTAGTTTCTTCATGGAATGATATCCTACACTATCCTAGATATGACAGATCCATAATTCCTCATGATTCAACATAAGAGGTAAGGAATACTGTCCCTTTATGGGAAAAAATTGAGAAACGAGAATAATCAATGAATTTATAACTGAGAAGTTGATATAGATTGCGAGGTGCACAAAAGACACTCATTTCTCCTGGGAGAGATATTGAAACAATTTTTTAATATTGAAGTTACCATGCTATATATTACTAATACAAAATTCGTCATTATATAAAATTCAAGATGAGGAATATTGGTACGAATCAGAAAAAGGATCGTACCTTTATAGGAAAAAATTGACAATCGAGGATAATCGACGAATTTAGAACTGATCCGTAAATATGGCTGGAGGTCAAGAAATTTTGAATTAATCTCCTTAATATCGAAATTACTGTTCTAAACGACTGATTTAGCATTCGCCATTATTCAACATTAAGGAAAAAGAATGCTGCTACGAATGATATCCAACGATACCTAACGAAGGTAATTCCTTTGTGGAAATGGTTCAAGGTATTTGTTCATTAGTATCTCAATTCTTAAGCAATTTCGCCATTAATTAATATCCATGGTTATTTCTAATTTTTATTTTGAAGACGCCTTTCTAATTCGTAATTCAGTTCCTTAACGGATAAAGACTAATGAATATTATTACACAATATTTGAATATTCCTCGCTTGAAGCATATGCGTGAAACGTGTTTATTCCCTGTCAAATGTTGCAAAATATTTACTTCTGCATTACACAATAATATAGTATTCCTCCCTTCCAACACTTTTCCAAAAATTAATTTTAAAGAATTCAGAAATTGCTATTTTTGTCTTGTGATAAGGGAGTCCAGTTATTTCTAGATTGAAGTTGGAACTTCTGGACTTCACAAGAGAAACGGCATTTCCTGTAACGATGCATCAATACTTGATAATATTCCTTAACCGATGCACCTTTTTAAAGCAAATTTTTAAAATGAAGGAATAGTAATTTTAATTTAAATTAAGAAGTTCTTATCGGATCGTTTAGAAGAATTTTTCGCCCTGACATTGTGCAAGGAGTTGGTGAAATGAAAATTGAATCGCGTAAAGGGATGGAGTTAGGGAAATGCTGGAAGGTAGTGCATGTTCACCTTTAGCGGTGCGTTTGCCAGGTCATTTTACATTGATGGGACTCGGAGTTTCTTGAAGAAAGCTTCACGGCGAAGAACCTAAGGCAGAAAATCAACGTGTGTTTCGCATGATAAATTTCACGCTGAAGATACGCCTTCGTACCGTTTATTATTCATAGGATTTCCTATGCTGTGCAAATAAAATACACCAATAACACCTATTCTCCTATCGATTTACTTCCCTTTATTTATGTCGTAAATATTCCTTATTCGATTCAAGATTTATTCTCTTAAATAACTTGTTCACTTATGTCTAACTTAATTGTTTATATTTCATTAAACTTCATTTTCATAACTTATTTAGCATTTAAGGCACTGCTTTCTGTTCATGCAGAACTAGAACATTTGTCATAGATAATCATTAACATCTTTGTTTATTAATATTAACAATTCAACATAGTATTAAAATGTTATTCTTAGAGTATAAATTCAAAATTTTTAAACGTGTACCATTCTGATGTGGAAGAATCGAAGCAAAAGCGTGAGAATTAATATACAATTTAAACGCTGGTACTGAATAATGTTTCTTTACCGAAATAAGAATTACAGGTTTTTCGTGTGTTATCATATTCTTCTGTTATAAAATGAGCTAGAATATTCGATATATCAGGAATTGCAGGCGAAGCTAGGGAGAAGCAGATCCGTGTAACGTATTGAACCTTAACCTAGGGGAATGTAGTCACGTTGAGGGATAGTGTACATTAAAGGCATATATCATGTAATTTTTTTAATGAAACGGGTGAAGAATGGCAATTCATATCCTACTCTCGCTGAAAGTTGTGCATCCTTTTTCTACCACACAGTACGTAACTGTGGAAATATAGTGATCACTATGGGGGACCTCTGCCGTGATCATCGTAAGTTGAATTTATAGGGGGTAATTAATCTTTGACATATACGATATGGAGGTAGTTATTTGGGAATTTAAATTTGGAAATCTGGTCATTTGGAGATCTTGTAATAAGCAGTAGCACTTAGTATATAAGGAATAAGGAAGAAAAGGAATGTATAATTAGAATAAATAAATATTAAGGAATCCTCCTAAATTACTGCTTATATTAGCAGCAATATTGGTATGCATGTTATTTTTAAGTCATAATATATCTTATTTCTTATTTCAATTTTATATACATAACGATGAAATCTAAAAATATGGTTGAAACGGAAACTGAATCACTTTAGGAAATGATGTATGCGTTTCCCCCGAAAATTTAGTCACTTATTCCTCTGATTGATACTCCTCTGACATGTCATGCATATAATTAATAAAAAGTTTGAGGGAAGTTTATTTAAAATAATATCGTATAGAACTCAGGCTTGAAGTATATATTTCATCGTTAAAAGAGGGGGCAATCTTTCCATTGAAAATATGGATTTAACCTAAAGGCTTTTAGTTAACCACGCCAGTAAGTGTCGGGGCCAGGATTAATTACCAGAGTACACAATTAGATTATATTCAAACAAAAGGTTCGTAGCAAAACTTTATTAACCGGTTGGTGGAGAAATAAAGCTTCACCTGTTCATTTTGGAGCAGGTTTCATTTTTCACTGACCACAGAATCCCTTCAACAGAATCACAATTAATTATCCCAACAAATGTTATGTTAAGTATAACTGCTACTGCAGAAAATATATCAGAATTTCACTTTGAAGCTTAATATTTTATTCTGTTCCTTATTTTTCCTACACCTCCAGTTTCTCATTTAATCAGGAATATTTTGTCAAATTGTTTGCTAGGTAGAATTAAAAAATTCACAATCTTTTCAGAGAAATTTTATTACTTGCGTCCGTTATTATTATATGTATTATTAATTGATTCAATGAAAACGCATTCCATTTGAAAAATTTCGCTCTTACTATTGATACCGGAGGAACAAAGATTCAGATACATATTTTGTTCAACATTTTTATTACCTTCAGTGTAGGTTTACTTTGCCACTACTATAACTGCAGTCTGTGCTCACATATTTACTAATATTTAGTAATAACTACAAGAATTACATTTAATCGACTGCTACCAATGTACCAATGTACTGATTTATATATTAAGGGCACGAGGACGAAAATTGACTATAATGAACTACAATAATCAGGGAATCAACATATTGCAGATAAGCTTGGCGTAATACCGCTGTTGTATTTCTATCAAATGTCACGTGCTAGAAAATGTTAGATTCCAAATCTCATGAAAGCATTTCATACTGGATTTTATTAACGTTAAAAATGGTTATTTTCATTATAAATAAAGAGAGGAGGAGAATATTATGAGCCATTCTTCGCAGGAAGGAAGATTTAAAATTTAATTTATTGCGCATTAATTTTACAACTTTACATATAATTTAGAAATTCTGAGTGTGCTTTTACCGTATTAAATGCGTAGGAAATGCAATTTAAAGACAATTTCATTCAATCCAACTGGTTTATGATTCTATCCTTTACAAACATATACCTTTGAGCCAAACAAGTTTTTCTACTTTTACTTATATCTATTACTACCTCTAACAGCATAAGACTGTAATGTATTATTAGAATATTAGAATATTATTTATGTTATGTTAAGATATTAGAATAATGTCTTTTAACCAGTAAGTTGTATCAAATTCAGAAAATCAAGGGGAATGGATATTTCTTGAAATTTCCTTTCTCGTGATATCTTGGTATCTATTGACTCACAAAAAGCGTTTAGCCTAACAAGATGCTCCTGACAGGAAGTACTAAAATTACGAAACAGGGAAGTCAAATAATGGATATTTACATTGAAGTTGTAACATCAATGGCTTCTATAAAAGCATCAAGGATATGCTAGCTGTTCTTAAAAGCCTGATACCTTTCAACCTAGTAGATCCCTAAGAACTATTCGCAATAACAAATAATGTTAGAATAAAATGTTACCAAAATACGAAATCATCTATATCTGAATACAAAGGCTCTAATATAATTATGTAACTCCCTTATATAAATTTTATATACCGAATTCGTGTTATGTAAAATAAAAGTTAACGTCAGAAGTACCAAACCCGTAAAAATAACGAATTCGTGATTTCCTGTCACAATAATTATTTAAAAAATACCCTCCTTACATCAAAATTATTCTTGATATATATCATTAAGGTAAGAGAAGGATTATCTACACTCTTATCTTTATTGTATTGCTTTATATGTTACGTACACTTTATTCATACTATACGTTGTAGCCCGGACTCACCAATATTAAGCAAGAGACACTCCCACAAATATCTGCATATCAATTTCAGGTCTCGTGTCCACTTCTGCAGTTACTCAATGGTTAAGAGCAGAATAACTCTGAAACTGAAACACAATAGAGATTTCACTGCACATGTAGGCACTTGTCTCCGAACACAGGACATTTTAACCGTACAGCTTTCGGAAACGAAAAAGTGATAAAAAGCCCATTTTATTATATATTTTATTTCACATCCTCGTTTTACCTGTCAACGAGGAATCGACCACAGCAATTAGATATCAGCTCGATGGCACACCTCGATGTGTATTTGTTTACCACCCTTCGCTCAACTGTGAATAAGTTAGATTTGTACCGTTTCCTCGGTACCGTGTGTCGCTAGATGATCGAAATCTCGATTTGCGTTATTGCCTTTCGTTTACTGTAACCGAATCACAAACCTCCGTGGAGGATTCAGTCGGCTAATCGATTAAGTCCTGTTTATTTTGTGATGATGTTTGGACAGATACATAGTGAGTGAAGAATTAGACTAAGAAAGATATAGCAGAACTCTTTTTTGAATATCGGCAACGAGGCAAAGTTGAATCTAGTCAATGACAGTCATAGCAACAACAATTAATCCTCTGTAATTTAAAAACATTTCCAATTACCCGATCTATAGCGAATTCAGTTAGATGTCTGCACCGAAAGATACGTTAGAAACCAAAATTTTGTGACGAAAAGAAAATTGAACATGACTACATTTTAACTGGTCACTGAAGATAAAAGCAAATAATAAGTTGCAGATCAACGACGTTAGTCTAGTGGCACAAGTCTTGTCCAAAGTGTTGAAAAATTGTTTGTGAGAGCAAGTTGTAAAGAGTAATTTCAAGTAATACTGTAGCATTAAGAATGCTTACAGTGTTATGTAAATATTACGTAAGGAAGGGAATATAATTGGAAAATTGAGAAAGCGAGTAAACATTCCATTTTAATAATATGGGTAAAATTCTGTATGAGTGATGGATCTATGATGGATCTAACAGGATCTATGTAAACAAATGTAAAATATGGAGATTAATTGTACCCTCATTTTCGCTCATACCTTTGAAAGGATTTTTTTCGACTTTTTTAATTTTTATACTGAAATAGTGTTTCTGTCACCTACATTTAAATTATAGTGCATATTTACCCTAATTATACGTGCATTTTTCAAATTAGACTCTAACTCATTCTAAGATTCGATCTATTATATTCTACCGTATACAAGCTTCTTAATTATCGAAATCACTTCACTTCCCTTCGCATGACTGATCATCCCATAGTATCTGCATACCCTAATTTCATGTGAATAATTGCAATAGCTTGCGTTTCGTAGAATCTACGACTTCTTATTCACATATTCTCTAAAAGTGTACCAAATTCTTCATTAATACCATAATCAAATCCACATATATGAATACGTTGCACAATGAAAATTTTTCTATTGTTCACCATGATGAGCTTTTATCATAGTGAAATGCTATTCGACGCAGAAAATTTTGTTTGAGGAGAGAAAGGAGTCTATAGATGGGCGCTTTCTCGTCCTATATCTTCTGAAGCAAGAAAACTAAGAAACGAACTGCAGACCATTTATCCCTTTATAGCGACGCCAGTAGAGTGCAGAGGTTTTGTATCCAACTTCACTCGTATTGGATTTATGGGTGTCGAAAGCAGGTCCGGCATTCGGGGCTCGACGTACCGGTAAGAAGCCAGGCTTAGGGCCAGGACTCCAGCGTGCGTGTTTCTGACAAGCAAGTGCAAGCGTACGTGCAACTTCGTTCGAAGTAATTCTGATCCACCATAAGATAAGGCTTATCAGACTCGCACATTTGACCACCAACGGTAAGTTACTCATTCGCGCTTCCTGATACCGTCGCGGCTAGGACGTATTGCCATACTGCCCGATTATGCCAGCGCAAGAAGTATCGAACCTCTTTCTCGTGAATTCTTTCGACGTCATTGTCTAAATAGACGGTTGACTGGTTAAATTACGAGGATAAATTACGAAATAGGAACTGCATAAGCGATGGAGCATCATCTGAGTATTTATATAGCATTGTATAACGGAAGAGCATATCTGAGAGTGATAAATAAGAAACTTTTCGGAAAAGTTTTTTGGTAAATGAGGACAGACGAGATCTTTTAAAGGAGAACATGAAGGGAAGAGTATTGGGTGCTATGAGCCGCGTCTAAGATGAGAGTCTTTGCTAAATTGAAAATCATCGTGGTGCAGGATTGAAGCGAAACAGGAAGGCGATAGTTGGTCATTTTGGTATGTTTAAATATATGCAAAAGGTATATTTAAGTTCATATTGACTGTGTAAATAAGATAATTAAAGTTAATCGAATGAGATAGGGAGTAGACCATGTTCAGAATGGATAATTTGTACGAAACCTTGATGGTTGGTTGTACACATATTATAGAGATAAAAAAGGTAAGCGCGGTATTGTGGCAGAAGGTCCTTGCCTTTGAATATCTTATAAACTCCAAATAAGACTAACTATGACAATTTTAAAAAGATAAGTGTCCTGAACTACCGATATTATAAACTATGTATCGGAATATAGCATTTGCTACTGAATTATTAAGCAGCGAATGTAATTTCCGGTCAAGGTATATATGAATATTTAAATTTGCTTTTAATAGCAAATTGCTCATAATGCTAATTTGCGATGAAAACGAAGAGCACGTATTAACATACAAGATTCAATATTAAACTTCTCGTATCACTGATTAAATGAACTTTGTATGGGAACAGATAGCTTTAGGTTGCACTGTCTATAAAATTATTACTCTGTTATTATTATTAATTTAAATCTGTAATGACCATTATGTAAATCCTTTGGAGCATACTTTATCAAAGACGACTGCGTAATCTATGTTGTTCTAGCATCCTCAGATTTAAAAGAAAGGTAGGGCGCTTATCCAAGGATAAGCAGTAAGTTCGTTAGCAGCTTCATTCTTGCCTTACGAGTAAGATGATAATGTCCCAAGCTAATCGATATATCTGATTACCGCTATTTTCGCTTCTGAATAATTGTAGCTATTTATCAGAGTTTAGAAATAACTCTCCGAACATGCTTTATACGAATATTCCTGGATTCTTGTAAAAAGTGTACTATATGGTACGAATTTGCTTCACAATAGAGAATTCTGTACGTTCCTATGAAGAAGATACCACCCAGAAGCAATATTAGGATGATTACCAATATTGATTGAACGGTAAAGTATATACCACTAAATCGAGGAACAAATATATAGAAAGTAGTACGGCTAACTTTACGTAACGATAGGTACAGGGGAATACTTTAATTTAGAAATCCTGTAAATGGTATTAGTAATTTTGGATGAAATATTCAATTTATTGTGTACATTCAATTGACATCTTTAATAACAGATTACCCGCATCATACAGTTACAATAGAAATGGGCATGGAAAAGGAAATACCGACTATTATAGAGAAAAAGTAATTATTAACGAAATCGTCAAAATTCAAATATAATCTGCTAATCTCGGAAACCGATTGGGGGTCATACAGAAGGGGCACCGTGCGACTTCTCAGGTCTAGCGGGGTGGAGCTCGGACGAGATACCTCGGGGTGAGGACCAGGTACTTCCGGGACTTCACCAGTGGGTCCTCGGCGACCTTCCTTTGGGCCAGTGTTGCTCAAGCTGGCTTTGGTAAGTAAATTTTCATTCGGTGCACTTTCGGTCTTATATTCTCGGTTAGATTCATGTATTTCGCTGTTGTCTTTAATATGTTTCATCGTTCCCCTTTCTAATCAGTTCTTTTCCAGGAACAGTCTACATACTTACTTTATAGGTTTATTATCTGAATTCGCTAGTTTGAACTCGAGTTCATTCGTTGTTTTGACGTCTTCAAAGTAAATTCTGAGATTTCGAAGAGGTCGTCGGCGGAGTGGTTGGAGGTGGCATTGGTTTGGGGTGGTGGTGAGGTGGAGATGGATGGTGGTCATAGTCATTGTCCACTCCACATATACATCCCCCCCCCCCCCTAGCTCCTTTTATTTCAGAATCTACCCATCTCTATTTACGAATTCTTTCATCGTTGGTTTGTTATATCGAATTCGGCTTTATATCAACTATGGGCAGTTTCTGTCTCATCGATTGATTACTCCTTCATTTTCGTTAACGTTTGCCGTTGCTATTCGCCTCGCTTTTATTTCCTTTCGAGCAACTAATCCGTTTTCCTTTGGATTCACATATAAATTAATATATTCTCCCTTTAGCTTTCAGTTTTCTCAAGATTTTTTCTGAAAGGTTTCCTTGGACGACGAGGGATGCGTGCGTTTAGACGCAACTAGCTAGAAGATAGAAGATATTGTTGGACGACGAGGGATGCATGCGTTTAGATTTAAGTCGCTATTAATAGTTCTAAAGGTAGATTACTAGACTCAGACTCACATGCGTGTTATTTGTACAATAGTTAGTTGCAAAACTAGGAGCAAATGCATCTATTCCATATTCTGTCTCCGTTATCCATCTCTTTTGCCAAATAGAACACGGTTGTTCACCCGATTATCGCGGTCGTCCTTAAGTATCAACATGCATACGCGACGTACTCCTGTCTACTCGAGAATTCCATGCTTCGTACGTTACCATCACATCACGTCTCCGACACATATACAAGCCGCTGCCAGTCTCGTCGTACATCGGATTTCAGGACGGCCTTCGGTTCGCTGTCCCTTCTGGAGTGAATTCGAGGTTCCAGCAACCCTGGACGTACGCTGCTAGGGTGTAAGCCTGTAGTTGGCCGGGCATGTGTCCACGGTCATATCAAATGTGATGATTAAGCTCAACCCATTGGGGCAGGGTCAGGTAATGTTTGTCCGTCTGCGAGGACTCACTCGGCCCTCGAAGCGGCTCTGGGTGTTTCATTGGTTCGGGGACTACCTTGGTTCACGGCTAAGTCACGCCAACGTCGGCCATGGCTGAGGTGTCCTAGGCACGACCGTGAGGCTGAATCTGGAGAGACATGTACTCAGTGGTAAGTTTCGTATATTAGTCGGTCTTTTGAATAATCGCGAGCTCGTTCGGGCTCGTCACGATTATAAAGAAGTCTGTCTATGCTCATGTTTTTCACGTTTGGTTCCCCAAATTTTTGGGAATTTATAAATATCAGAATCTGTTGAAGTGTAGCATACTGGCGTAGCGTCAGTAGAGCATAAATATTAGTATACCAATTCGGAAACCTTTTAGTAAGACACGTAATATAATAAAGTGCCAGTAGCTTCACTTTAACTTCTTTCGCCCCAAGTTAGATTAGATATCTTTGAAACAGATGTCACTAGCAGGCTTCGCCACTAGTGATCATGTTGGGGCTGGATGCGTAGCCACCTTCACGCTGTGAGTCCTTGTAATTGGTATCGCTCTCAAAAGAGCAGTTTTAGGAAGGAGGTGCCAAGCCAGGCTACGTACAAGATTTACGACATTTGCTATCTATTGGACATTATCAGTGCCCTCTTTGTGCTTCGAGAATATAAAGCGATCAGAATCTATTCTAATGAAATATAAGTTAAGAGATTGGATTCTGCATACGTTTCGCACCTATTCTTTTATCGACAGGACATCAACACTGAGAGGTATTACTGTAACTTGGAGAGGTAGACTGTTATAGTATGCATTTTATCGTGTTTCCAGTAAACTACGAGGAAACTTATAAGCTTGAATTTTAAAATGAGCCTATAGATAATGAAATGGGAATTTGTGATGCATAGTACTTGCTTACCTTATTATACGTGAAGGCACCGAGGCCTTAAATTAATATTAGTGTCGTCAATTTAATATTATTAATTACATTAATCGAACTAAGTGCTCGATTAATTATAAACAGTATTGAATTTTCAGCTACATACATTAGTTACAAACCTAATATTAGTTATACCTTTAGAACTTCTATCCTACGCGATACCGTACTTGCAGCAATGAAAGTGTAGGCACGAACGAGATAAAATCCGCGTTTCCGCGGCGCCTGGCAAAGTAGGTTACATTAAGCAAATTTCCATAACACTTAATCATCGTGATTTGTGAGTAATGCAACCCTTGGCGTTTCTCGGGAGTGACGTATTTCCGATTACATCGGAGGGACTTGTCAGGCTGCAATTTATGTCAGTACTGCTCTCCCATGTGTCAATAGACGAGAACGCTTTCCGAGACACTTTCACTCCGCTTAGGGCAATCGCTTTAGGCCGGATAAAACAATAATCACAGGAATTGCCGATTCTTGTAAAGTTGGAGTTCGCCTGTCAATCCCTTTATTAAAATTGGGAACCACGACCTACGAATTTCAATACCACCTCGCGTACCTAGATTTTGACATTTGTATTCGGTTTTAACTTTTACCGAACTTAATTGCAGCATTTCTATGTGAATAATCCTGTATGGATGTTAGAATATGTTATCTATAACATCGTCACACCACTTTACCCTCTAACCTGTGAAGGTCGATTAACGTAGACCTTCAGTGATACATATATTCATCATACCTTTACGCAATCGTACACTATACGTCATAGTTTCTGCCACACACCCGTGGAAAAGCTACGTGCTTCGTAGGGCTTTCCGAATTAAAAACATCTACAGTGAACGTATTAAGCGGATATCAAAATTCCTCTTAACATCTTCAAACCATATTTTCGAAGTTATCTACTAGCACCAAATTTAACACCATACCCGATGCCTGTCGAAGTATGTAAATCGCGGCAAAGAAATCTCTGCTTTCTATTCATGTTCCCAAAACCAATTACCGAGGATAAATCATGAAACTTTACTTAGTTCTTCGCTGAATCTGACAAGATAAATCATTTCCAAGGATTTATATATATATTAATTAATTTCCTGCTATATTTCATCAAAAACAATCACTCGAGTGCTCTACAGACTCCATAAATTTCGGCACCACGAATTATACGTTCTATTACCTGGCGTAATTTGTATGACAGAGTTCTGTTGTACTATCTTATGTCGTTTTCAAAAATTTCGTGGCTGAATCTGGATACATGTGACCGTGGGCGTACATTTATGGCAGATTTGTTGTTTCCTTGTTAAATTCATTGCAGTGGAGACATTTCGTTTTTATTCATATAAGATAATTTAATATCTGTAGAACATGTTGTCAAATCAATCGATACCGGAGTTCACTTATTGTATGCTAAAGCACTCAATAAAGCCATTCGTGAGTAGAATTTTACGGATATTTATATTTCAGCATCAATCCACATTATCACCGCGGAATTAATTTGAATATTACTGGATTATTTTTGTTGTAGATAAGGAAACAGGAAAATACATTATTCTACGAAATTTAATACGCAACCACACCTTACGTTCACTTTTACATAATGGAATTACATTTTCCTCAATATTTCATACAAATCTAATTACTATATTATACAACCTTAGTTGTGCACTTCACTTTCACGAACATCTCAACTGTAGTCTATGTCAAGGAATATATTCAATAATACCGAGGAATATCATTGCAAGGCATTAACTAAATCTTTTGTTTCCACGAAAATATTTTTATTTCAAACTTACAAATCCGCTTCTTTCTGATATCTCTGTACATATGAATTGAAGTAAAATTAAATATCACCCGTGCCGTAATATACGCAGCAAAGTTTGTCTTAATTCATCATTTATCTACATGTAAATATTCATAACAGACAAAACTAGCGACGAAATCGTTCATAGGGAAACAATGTAGAACGAAAGCAGTGATAAGTATAATTGAATACCACTTGCACTCTGCAACTACAAATAAACTTCCATTTTAGACACAAAAGAGGTCGAAGCTCTTCATGAAATAACACAGCAATAACTACAATATGCGTCAAGGTGACAGTCCACCCTGTAATTTTCAGTGCCTTTCAAATAACGTTACAGCGGTATATGTGGAAAAAAAATATTATTTTTGATAATAAACAAATTTGATTGTAGAGGGAACGTTAGCGTTACACAAAGCAATAGATAATAGTTTTGAAGAAACTGCTACTATTTTCAGAATATTATGTAAGTATTAAGCAAAGATAGCAAAAATTAATTCCTTTTATTTACTTGTCTCATAAGCGTGACATGGCAACAGCATTTGTTACTAGATTCGCATTCACCGCATTGAATCCTAGAAGATTTTAGGAGAGGCTTTGGAAAACCATATCTTCTTCCCTCTATTCTTTTTTGACACATTCGCCATGCATTATTGCGTTGCCGCGATTTTTCACGTAATCCGGAAAATCTTGTAGAAAGAATTGTAGATGGTAATTAATGTCCGTTTGCGGTGTTAAATACTGAATACACTACGAAAATACGTATGTGACATGTGCGTACAGTTAATTTCGATATATGGAACATGGCAACATGCACGCTGTGCTGTTATTTCGTCGCGTTCTGTATGATAACATCTGTCCCAAGTCAAAACTATTTCCTCCCTCAGTTCCAACAACCGCAGCCCGGAATATAGTCATTCGTTAAGGCGAGTATAAAATTTGACCGTCATACAGATTTCATATGCCTTCCAGTTCCCCGTATCCGTCGTAATTTCTCGGTGCCTGCGTCACGATAGCGATGGAGAATGCATTTCAAAACGTGTTCATTAAGTACTAAATCAGTGACTGAAATGAGGTGTTGTGGATATTATGAAGTCAAAGGGGATGTAATCAAGTCGCTAGGAATAACGCATAACAAAACGACGAGCGGTTTATGGAATGGGACGAGGAAGGTGGTGGCTAGAAGACGAGGCTGAATGGAAGGTTCTCGGATGGTAAGAGAAGGATGTGTGCGCCCTCTGTCTCTCAGCCCCATCGCTCTTTTCTGCACTATTTTTATTTGGATTATCAGTTACAGGTAGTACGGATTCTTTTCTACAGAATCGAGTGCAAGGGAGGAAGGTGTACTTCCTAAGCAATAGTTGAGCAGGAAGGATTGAGCTTGAAAACAGGGATGAAGTTAACGATTTGTTTGAGGGATTGTAGCGATTTGGCATTTAAGGACGAGTTATATAGGTATTTCGTAATAATATTAATAATATTTTATTAATTAATGTGGTCACCTAGTTCAGCTAACGAACCTCGTCATGCTTGCAAGCAACGAGAATATAGAAGATATACGACTCACATTGAACTGTGCTGCGCACATGCTACTTGAAGAATACGAGCACAATTTTTATATCGGACGAAGTAGATACTGCAGAATTTTGGAATAAATTTAATTACAAAGATGACTGAAATCTGCCAATTGGTTAATGCTGTGTATATTATCAATTACCATTCTAAACGCCATTATCATTGGCTACCTTCGTGACTAATGACGATTATTATTGGTGGTGATGTCGCGATTCAGCTATTGTGTCCTTTTCGTTAATGGCATGACTACCTTTTCTCTGTACAATTACACTAATTTCGCCACCTGCGTCTAAAGAAATAATTTTAATGCAATTTTCCTTGACCTCCGCGTTAATCGAATTGCCATCTGCGGTTTGGAGGAACTTTGGACTAAATATCCTATATTCCTGACACAAATATAGCATAAAATTTCACCCTTCCGAATTCCATCTTTCATATACTATTTCGCACAGTATCAGAAGATCGAAGGCTGGAATTACACGCTAACAGGCCTATTCATATTCAAGAAGGAAGGGGGAAGTGTATTGTGCTTGGTTGGTACTTCTCCGGAATGAGCCGTTGAATTTTTACGCACTGTTGCTGCTTTCACCGCCTTCAAGCTTCATCTGGATTGAATGGCGCATTTGGGTGAAGGAAGAGATCATCGATTTTCCATGCATGATGTTTTTTAGTTCTACCACCAAAGCAGCGCGCAGCAGAACGTAGCACAGCAATGCAGAGCAATAAATAGCAACGAATATCACCGCGCAGCACAGCGCAGCACCGGACACTACTGCTCAGGACGGCACCACTCAGAGCAGCACTGTTACCATAGCAGAGCACTTCAGTGCCCGGTACTGCATTGGATAAGACCGCAAACAGAACAGAGTTCGTCAGTGCACAGCTGATTGCTGGAGGGTGCACGAGGAAGCAGGAGAGCAGAGCGGAGCCAAGTAATGCTCCGAACACCATTGAACAGCTGCGAATCCCACAACTTCCTTAAATGACGTAACCTATTCTAACCACAGCAGGGCACAGCGGATGGCAGGGAAGAGCAGCTGAGCACAGGAAGGCGCAGCTGAGGACAGCCGAGTACGGCATAGAGCCGAATAGTATCGATTAAAATAGTCTACGACTACATCGAGCAGCATCACGACGCAGCAGCGCCACAGATATAGAGCGCAGCAGAGCACAGTTCGGTTCATGATACCACCGAAATGCAACGCATATGACAGTTTCCTAATCTTACGTTATCTAACAACAACCATCACATCAAAATCTAACCAAACCTTACAACTCCTTCCCCACCTATCCTAAACTGAGCGGAGAGAAGCAGAGCGCATGAAACCGCTGCATAGCGCAGCAGGGTACAGTATAGCGGCGGATACCACCGAATAACTCCGATTAGCAGAGTTGTGGACAGGAGTGCTCCGAGTATAAACACTGCCGCGTCAAAGCACATGGATGCGCAGCAGATCACAACAGGGCGTAGCATAGATTAAAAGAGCACTGTAAATAGCAGGACACCACGGGACATCAGCTAATAACACTGGCCCCTGGCCGAGTCTACCGTAACTAAACCTAAACCTAGCAAAGCAATGCGGAGCGCACTAGAGTACAGTAATACGTCGAATACCAACGAATAGCTGAGGTTAGAGCAGGCTTCCAACGTTACCCATTCTAGCATAATCAAACTTATCCACGCCATAGCAGAGCAACGCAGAGAGCAGGAAGGCGCATCAGAGGGCAGCAGAACACCTTGGAGCGCCTTATACCGCCCAAAAGCAGCCTATAGGACAAATTCCTATCCAAAGCCAACATAACCAATCCAATCTTATCCTACACTGACTCAATAAAGCCTAACGGCAGCAGTACAAGGCAGAGCCTTGGAAAGTGCAGCAGGCATCAGTGAAGAGCAGAATCCATCGAATGGCAGCGAAAAACACAGATTCGGCACCTATCCACACTTAACCAATCCAAGCCTGCCATACCCAAGCCTTACGTACACTACTTTCCCTAACCTTACTGCAGCTGGTATCACCGGAACGCAGGAAAGCGAGGCACACAGCAGGAGAGCACTGTAATGCGCCAAATACGAGACAATACTAGTGAAAAGCACAGATTCCAAGTCCAAGTTAACCTAACCTAGCCTATTCGTAGTTGAGCACAGCACAGTACAGTTGAGAACAGCAGAGCAAAGCACAGCAGGTTAAGCAGCAGTGTACCACTGGTGACAGCACATGTCACAGATTTCTTTCCTAATATTATCCACCGTTGCGCAACCTAACCTTACCAGTGCAGAGCATATCAATGCGAAACGCAGCGCAGCAGAAGTGAGCAGTGCTTAGAAAGACGACGAACACCATCGTATCGCAGCGAATAAAGCAGACTCATTTCTTACTCTAACCCGACTTAACGTTTTGAGCCCTACCTTCCCAGACCTATCCATTGCAGGGCATTGCAGTGTACACCAAACTGCAGCAGTCCACAGGTATGTATACATTAGCGCTGAATACAAATTGATAGCACCATTGCCATTGGTTAACATATCCACTGGTCAATAAATGCTAGGGCAATTCCAGAATGATCAACGGGTAGATTATATCTGGAGATATTAGCGATTGAATATACAATACTGGCCATAGCCATCTACACAACTATTGTTTCTGAAGCTTCTCGGCGCCAATGCGCAGCTTTGCCGTACGTGGTCCATTTATGGATATAGCGGCAGATGTTGGGTGCGAATTTAGATCATCATCATGCCAAAGAAAAGAGCACAGTCCAACCAGCGGAGGAAGTCAACCCGCACATGACCCTAGTAGGCTTAGGTGTACGCCCGGGGAGATACACGATTTGACGTATTTCTCTTGGGCCGCTTCAGGTCTGCCATGGATCCATGGCCCGTTGCCACTCCCCCTTTCGCATCCAGTGGCATGCGCGAACGCATGGGACTACACCCACTGGATCCCGGGGGCACCAACGAGGAGGCGAGGTGAGTGGACTTGCCGGTTTGGGCCCTATAACTTCACCGAAGTCTCCCGCACTGCGCAGCTCGGCTTTGCAGCTATAGGGATCATCAGTGCCATCGTGGTTTCTGGCGGTCACCTAACACCAGAACCCTCCCCAGCTTCTGCCCTCGGCTATCTACACAGTATCATTTGCATTGGTATTATCTATTTACTGCTAATCCAAAATCTATGACAACGATAGAATGACGAATGGGTAAATCAATTATCGCCAGAGATATCAACAATTGGCAATACAGAAGTAGGTATGCCTGCCTACGAAATTATATAGTCACACTATTAACCTACACATTGACCACCTAAATCCAATAGCAACTAAAGAATGGTCAAAGGATGCGTCAATTGTCGCCAGGGATATCACAATTGAAGATAAAGTGGCGAGCGTAACCACCTACACTGTACCTTTGCCATTTGAGTAATCCATTCAATGAGTATCTGAATTCCATATAAAGTTGTTGAACGACCAATGACAAGATAAATCATCGCTATAAGAAATAACAATTAACAATAAGTTAT
This sequence comes from Eufriesea mexicana, assembly GCF_001483705.2. Taxonomy (NCBI): domain Eukaryota; kingdom Metazoa; phylum Arthropoda; class Insecta; order Hymenoptera; family Apidae; genus Eufriesea; species Eufriesea mexicana. Next base: position 901,893 of record NW_016922283.1, on the reverse strand, counting down.
CCAGTAAAGCCGTCTACACACCTCTGTAGCCATTGGATAAATCTATTCACTGATCATACAGTTACCACAGCTATTTTAAAATGACCGGTCGGTATTTCAAATAGCCCCAGAGATATAATCATGTGAAAATACGGTACTGAGTATAGAAATCTCTTCAGTGCTCCTGCAATTGCATTAATCTATGCGCAGATAATCTTAATCCTATAGCTACTATGCAATGGTCAATGATTAGATCAATTATTTATAGAGAAATTGACAGTCGAAAATACCGTACTGTGTATAGCCCTTTACGCACTGTAAGTGTCATCTGATTAATCTGTTTACAGAAAACGTAAATTTGACAGCAATTTAAGAATGATAAATGCATATATCAACTATTCAAGAGGCATCAACAATAGACAAAACTGTCCTGCCGACAGCCATCTATACAGTACCATTGCCATCCAATTATCCTATTCTCTGATCATCCGAATACTACCACAATTATAGGAGAACCATCGCAAAGAACAATTATCGCCAGAAAAATTGACAATTGACAATACGGGACTGAGAATAGCCATCTTCGCTGTATCATATCAATGGTGTTAACATATTCACTGATCGTTTAAACTCCTTAGCATTACTAGAACGGTCATGAGTAAAGCCGGGTACAAAACACTAAAGCCCTTCTATTAATCTATGCAGTTGTGATTCTTATTCCACAGAAATTCTAGAATTATCAGTGCGCGCGTCAATCATTCCTCGAAATATTGCCAATTGACAGTACACTACTAAGTATGTCCCTGAGCATAGCACTATAGTCATTGGAAAAATTTATTCACTGATCACATAAATTCTATAGCTGTTCTCGAATGACCATTGTATAGAGCTACTATCGCCGGTGATATTAGGACTAACACTACAGTACAGGGTATGGTCATCTACACGGTAATGCAGCCATTGGTTTAATGTACACACTGATGATCTGTATTCTATATCAGTGATAGATGGATTATTGAATATGACAATTATCTCCAAAGATACTGGCACTGAGCAATTCATTACTGCAAATATGTATCTACGCAGCACTATAGGTATTGGATTAATGTACACAATGATAACTATAAATATGTAGCACTTCTAGAATTACTAATGGATAGATTAACTATTGCTAGAGATGATAAAATTCAACAGAACAGGACTTAGCATAGCCATCTACGCCGTACTACAGCCATTGCATCAATATATTCACTGACCATTTAACTTTCATTGCAACTTAAGGATAATCAATGGCTGTATCAATTGTCGCTACAGATATACAAAGTTGAGGATACAGTACTGATTGCTGCAACATTAGCGAAAATATAGCCTCCTATGCATTAATAACACCATTGAATAAATCTATTTAGCTAGTATATAAATTCCGCAGCAATTCAAGAATTATCAATGGCGAATCAATTATCTCCTGGGACATTAACCGTTAAGAAAACTGTAGGAGGTATAGCCATCTACACAGTGCTATATCCATAGCATTAACCTTTTCACTGATATTGCCAATTCTGTAGCAATTCTTCATTTATCAATAGATAGACGAATTGTCGCTTGATATATCAGCAGTTGAAATTACAGTACTCAGTGTAGCCATGGACACAGTACTGTAGGCAATGGAATAGTCTATTCAGTGATCATTAAAATTCTATAGCAACCATATAATGATAAATGGATACTTCAAAAATCGCTGGTGATGTTAACAATGGGCAATACCGCGCTATGTATATCCACCTACGCAGTACTACAGTCACTGGATTAATCTGCTCTCTGATCATTTATCTACCACAGCATTTCTAGAATGACAAATCGCTAGATCAATTATGGCAAGGGATATTGACAGTTGATGTTACAGTACAGAGTGTTGGATCTTCCTGGAAATATAGCCACATACGTAGTACCAACACCACTGCATTAGTATATTCAGTGACCATGTTAATTCGATAGCAATTCTACATTGATCAATAGGTAGATGAACTTTCGCTTGAAATACTAGCAATTGGTAATACGGCACTTAGTGTAGACGTCCACGCAGTACATTGTCCACTTTATTAATGTATTCGATGATCATAAGTATTCTATAGCAATTCCAGCATATTCAATAGATAGAGCAACTATCGCTAGAGATATTAGAATTAACAATTAAGCCCAGAGTATTGCCACCAGCGCAGTACCGTAGCAATTGGATTACTGAATTCAGTTATCATTTATATCCTACAGTATTTCAAGAATGATCAATGGATGGATCAATCATCTCCAGAGATATTAAAAATTAGCGACACAGATTATAGTCGCCTACACAGTTTCGTATGCACTGCATTAATACATTCACCGACCTGGTCACTTCTAAATCAATTCTTCATTGACCAATGGATGTACCAATTTTCGCTCGGAATATTAGGAATAGATAATGCAGTCCTTAGTGATGCCATTTACGCAGTATTATAGCAATTGCACAAATTCTTTCAGTTATCACGTAAATTCCAAAGCAATTCAACAATAATCAACGGATGGATCAGTTACCTCTATAGACATTAAGAGTCAACAGTATACTACAGGCTGTAGCCGTCTACACAGTACTATATCCATTGGATTATTCTATTTACCGATCATGTAGGTTCTATGGGAGTCCTAGCAACATCAACGTGTAGATGAACTGTCTCTAGAGATTTTAGCAATTAATAATAGATTACTCGGTCCAACAATCGAAGATGCACGGTAGCAATGTGATGGACCTATTCACTGGCCCTTAAATTATACAGCAGCTCTGGAATGACCGACGGATAGGTCAATTGTGGCTGGAGATATAGGCAACTAGCGCAGCAGTACTGAGCATAGGCGCCTATGCAGTACTATAACCACTACATTAACATACACACTCCCTATGTAGGTTCTTTAGGTATTATAGATTTACTAATGTGTGGTTCATTTGTTTCTAGAGAAAATAGCAATCAAGAATACAGTACTGAGTATAGCCCTCTACTGAATACTATATCCATTGCATGAATCTATTCTCGGATCATTTTAATGCCACAGCAGTACTATGATGATAAATGCGTGGAGCGATTATGTCTGGAGGAAATAACAATCAACAATGCACTACAGATTATAGCCATCTACAAATTGCCATATCCCTTGCATTAATCTATTCTCTGGTCATTAAGTTTCTATAGGAATTCTAGATAGATCAGTGGACTGATGAATTGTCGCTTGAAATATTAACAACTAGCTACAAAGTTCTGAGTACAACCATCAACACAATAATAAAGCCACTGGGTCAACCTGTTTAGTGCTCACCGTGTCTCCATTGCCACGTCCAGGAGCGTAGCCTTGATTAAAGGAAACTAAGCTTATGCGCGATCACAGACAGGGCGATAGTTTGCCACCTTTTGGCCAATTGGCTCGGAAATCTAGATCTGCGCGGGTAACGCTAACTTTCCAGAAACACCCGAATCACCGTTTAAAATAATTACATAACTCCTACTTACCAGTGTAGCCGCATGCCTTTGAGTTCGTTGGACTGCAGTAGTAGAAATATTGGAGATAACGGCGGATACAAGGCTGTACAGAGGCATAATCGCTGCGAGAGAAACGTCAGGATGCACTCGTTGGTCGCAGCACGGCGATGAGAGAACGGGGCTGAAGACGGGGTCCTCTGAGGTGATTACTGCTCGGCTCTGTCGTAGACACTGCTTGCCTCGTAGATAGGTCGACGTGATGGATAAGTGATGGATATTTCACAGTTATACACACGAGAGTGCGGTTGAACGAAATATATGTATATTCTAATATTTAACACAGTTGGCAATTTACAGTATGCGTTCGCAGGTTTGAAGTATGTTCGCTTCGCGACCGAACTGTCCGGGGAAAGCGGATGATTTCAAAGTGTATTTAGGAACGTAGCCACTGACTCATGTGACGGCTCGAACTTGACTGACTGCAATCTGGGCGCTCGTGGCGTGCTGCTCCTTTTTAATGTGACGCGCCGTTGCACATGGCACGTAATTTCGCATTGCGTGGTCGCGTATGCCCTTGGTCTCACGATGGGTGATGCCAGCCGATGGTGACGCCAGCCCCTGGCTGCGCAATACCTCATGGGAAGGCTTTAGCTGCTTCCTGAACGTGAGTGGTGACGTCAGCGCGCGATCTGATGAGAAGGCCTTGGTTACTTCATGCGCGTGGGTCATGACTTTGGTGCTCGTGCGTGGCTGAGCTGTGGTCGCTTCAGGGTAATTCCTTTGTGCTTTCTTTAGCGTAACTGGTAGTTCGGCTTAGTCCCTTTATTGTATTCTTTAACATTATGATCTACTCTAATTATGCGCAGTGCCTAAATTATAAATTCCATACCTCCATTCATACATGCGTGGGCGAGCATGACTCACAATTATCGGTGTCTTGCGGTCCTCATTCATTCCCAATCTGGTCATAGTATATATTTATACATATATATATTCACTACTAGACTATTACATGCTAAGAGGTCCTTACATCTAGGGTGTACATGTTGGGTGCGTGCTGGCCTCATACGTCACGTCAGGTGACGTCACACCGTACAGGATCTTTAAATGATCAATGGATACACATAATATCACTTGAGGTGCTAACAGTTGAAAATACAGAACTCAGTGTAGGCAACTGCATAGTCCTGCAGCCAATGGCATAAGGTATTCGCTGGTAATGTAAATCGCGCGGCAGTCAAAGAATGACCTATAATATAATGTACCCTGACAATAATGTAACGAGTATAGGCACACAGGCAATTCTATAAAAATTGGATTAATCTGTAGACGGACCAATCATAATCTATAGCAACTCTGTGGTGATCAATGGATATATCAATTGTTGCCAGGGACACTAACGATTGATAATAATTTACTGAGTATAGCGATTAACGAAGTATTACAGTCATTGTTGCAATACCCATGCTGATCATCTTGCATCTAAAGCAATTCGAGTATTATACATGGATAGATAAATTGTCGATGAAAGCGTTGATATATGGCGAAGAAGTACTTAGTTTAGACGTCTACACAGTAATATAGCCAGCGGAATAATCTATTCGCTGATGATTTGGGCTGCATAGTAATTCTGTAATGACAAATCCTTATATAAATCATCGCTTCATATATACACTATTGATAACGCTGTACTCAGTACAGTCGTCTACATCGTGCTATATCTACTGCATAACTCTATTCACAGATCATGCAATTTCTACAGTCATTCTAGAATTATCAATGGATGGATCAATTATCGCCAGAGACATTTTCAACCGACAACACGGTACTGAGTGGCCACCAAGGAGTAAATGCAGCAACTAGAATAAACTGTTCACTCATGATTTGTAATATATTGCAGTTCCAGAATGACAAAAGACATATCATTTACCGCACAATATATAGGTAATTTACAATACAATAGTAAAGGTAGCCATATATACACTTCTACGGCCACTAGGTTAATCTATTCAATGATTAGCTGCACTACATAGCAATAAAGGAAAATTAGTAAATGAATGGTATATGGCTAGAGATGGTAACACTTGACCATGCAGTACTGCGTAAAGTCATCAACATAGTGCTACTGGCGTCGTATTAACCAACTCGCTGAAGGTATCAATTTTATATCAATTCTGGAAGGATTAATGCATAGATCATTAATCGCTGCAGATATAGTCAACCGGTAATGCAGTACTTTGTGTATTAGTCTACACAGTTCCTTGTCCATTGCATTAGTCTAATTACTGAGCACCAACGTACCTCAGCAGTTTTGGAATGACAAACGGCTGGACAAAATGTACCTGGATATACTCATAAGGTACTATACAGTACAGAGTGAAGCCGTCCACACCATGCTATAACCAGTGCATAAATCTATTGGCTGTTGACTTCAATTAGGTAGCAATCCGGGAATGAGGGGGCACATTTGTTATCGCACGCCATGGTAACAACTGACCACAAATTACTGCGTACAGACATTATCACAGTTCTGTAGCCGCTATATTAATCTGCTCACTGATGATCAAAATTCTACAGCAATTTTACAATGTCAAGAGACAGATCCACTAACGCCCGACAACTTAACAATTAACAAGACTGTACTGAGTACAGAAATCTACATAATGGCATTGCCACTGCAAGTAATCTGTTCGCTGCTCGTCTACATTCTTCTGCAATAAATGAGTGATGAATGAACACAGCTAGTGTCACTGGAGAAAATGATATATAAAAATAAATTTCTGGGTATCGTCATCAACAGTACTCTGATGTCCCTTCACTAAAGATTTAAATGCTAGAGCAAATCGAGAATGACCAATGTATAGGAATAACCAATTGCGTGAGGTACTTGCAATTGACATTGCTGTACACAGCCCATCCACATACAATGTACTGTCTGCGATGGAATAATCTGTTCAATGATTATTCAAATTCCACAGCAATTCTATAACTACAGATGACAGACAGATAATTGCACGAAATATTAAGAACTGGCATCACAGTACTGACCACAGCCAACATCACAGTACTGTAGCCGTTGGATTAATTTGCTCGCAGATGACCTAACTTTCACAGAAATTCTGGAGTATTGATTGTATTGTACAGATATGTCTAGAGACGCTTATAACTGACAGTACGTTTCCTGGTACATCAACTAGTAGAGCACTGTAGCCGTTGGATTAATCTATTCACTGATGATTTAAATTCAATAGCAATTTTAGAATGACAAAGGACAGATCCATTATCGATAGTGATATTGACGATAGGCAACACAGTCCGGTGTACAGCCATCATTACAGGACAGATGCCGTAGGATTGATTTGTTCTCTTACGACTTAAAATCGACAGCAACTCTAGAATAATCAATGTATTGTTCAGATATGCATGGAGATACTTACAATTGGCAGTACTCTACTTGGTACATTCACCATCAGAGCGCAGTAGCAGTTGGAATAATCTGATCAGTGATGATTCAAATTCCATATCAACTCTAGAATGTCAAAGGACAGATTAATTATCCCTCGAGAGCTTAATAACTGACAAAACTGTACTGAGTAAAGCCATCATCGCAGCACTGTTGCCGTTGGATTAATTTGTTCACCCATGACTTAAATTTCACAGTAATTCTGGAATAGCCAATGTATGGTACAGACATGACCGGAGGTATGTAAAATACGCAGTGCGGTACTTGGAATATCTACCAGCAGAGCAGTATAGCCGTTGGACTAATCTGTTCACTGATGATATAAATTCTGTAGGAGTTACAGAATAACAAGGGCTGGACCCATTATCGCTCGGATGTTAGATATTGACAATACAATACTGAGTACAGCCATCACCACTGTAATGTAGACGTTGGATTAACTTTCTGACTGGTGACTCAAGTTCCGCAGCAATACCGGATAAATCAATGTAGAGTACAGTTTTCGCTAGAGATATTTACAATCGGCAGTACGGTAGTTAGTACGTGCACCAACAGGCTACTGTAACAGATGCACTAAGATGTTCACTGAAGACTTAAATTCTATGGACATTCAAGAATGCTCGCGGCACACGTCATATATCGGTAGCGATATTGACATACGGCAATACAGTTCTGCATGAAGCAGCTGCAAAATACTTTAGTCGATGGATTAATTTGCTGTATGAGGACACAAGTTCCGTAGTAATTCGAGATTAACAAATCCATAGATCAGTAACGGCTAGAGACATCTACGATTGCCAGAAGCTTACTTTGTGCATCAACCAGCGGAATGATGTAGCCGACGGAGTAATATGTTCAATGATGACTAAAAGTCTATAGGAATTCTAGAAAGATAAACGTATTCATCATATATCGGGAGTGATATTGACAAATGGCAATGAAGTTCATAGTATATAAATCTACATAATAATATGGCCATTGCACTAGTCTGCTCACTAACAGTCTCTGCTAATCAGCATTATGTAGTGAACAATGAATAGAGAAACTGTCGCAAGAGGCATTGGCATATGTCAATACAGTACTGTGTATAGCCATTAACGGACCAATGTAGCAGTTCAAACAATCTGTTCAATGACGATTTAAATCCAATAGCAATTCTAGATTGCTAAAAGCAAGATCGAGTATCGCTCGATATATTAACAGCTGACAACACAATACTGAGTACAGCTATTATCACAGATCCGCTGACGTAGGAATGCTTTGCTCACTCATTACACACATCATTACATGACTCAAATTCTATGGCAGCTCTAGTATGACAAAAAGCAGATCCATTATCCTTCGAAACATGAACAGTTGACAACACAGTACTGAGTACAGCCATCATCAAAGTACCGTTGCCTTTGAATTACATTGCACACTGATGAAGTAGATTGCAAAGCAACTCTATGATAACCTGCGTATGGAACAGTTATGGCTAGTGATATTTATAATTGACAGTACGGCGCTTAGCACATACTTCATCAAAATACTGTAGCCGTAGGATTAATCTGTTCAATGGTGGTTTATATAATATAGTTATTCTAGAATGACAGAACACAGATTCTTTATCCCTCGAGGGATTAACATTTGACAACAGAGTACAGGGTACAGACATCATCAAAGTGCTGTATACGTTTGATCATTTTTCTACTGATGTTGTAAGTTCCAAAGCAACTCTAGAATAGTCAGTGTATAGTACGGTCATAGTTAGGGATCGTTAAAATTGACAGTACGCTACTTGGATCATCCACCAGCAGAGCATTACAGCCGTTGGATTAAAATGATCACTGATCATTTCCGTTGAATAGGACTTCTAGAACGACAAAACACATATCCATAATCCCTCGAGACGTAAACAACTGAAAACACGGTTCTGCGTACAGCCACCATAAGAGGGAAGTAGACGTTGGATTACTTTGTTCGCTGATAAGGTAAATTCAATATCAATTCCAAAATATTCTGTGTATAGTACCGTTAGGGATAGGGATATTTACAATTGACAGTACGGTTCTTGGTACATCCACCAACAGAGCACTGAAGCCGATGGATTAGCCTGTGAAAATATGCTCTATACTGTATAACAGTCCTAGAGTGACAAAATACAGATCCGTTATTCCTCTAGGTATTATCAATTGACAACACAATGCAGAGTGCAGCCATCTTCACTGTACAGCAGCCGTTAGATTACTTTCTTCACCAATTACTTAAGTTCTATAGCAATTCTAGAATGACAAAGCAAATATGCATTAACCTTCGATACATTAGCATTGACAACACATTACCGAGTACAAATAACAAAGCTGTACTGCAGCTGTTGGATTAATCTTCTCACTGGTGCTATGTATTCAACAGCAATTCCAGAGTGAGAAATGCAGGTCCACAATCGCTGGAGATATTTACAGTAGAAGATACGGTAATGAGTACTGCCACCATCACAGTGTTTCAACCGTTGGATAACCTCGCTCACTGTTAATGTAAGTTCCTAGGCAATTTTAGAATAATCAATGAATGCTACGTTTAAGCTAGAGATATTTACAATTGATTGTACGATATTTAGAGCATCCATCAACGGAGCCGAGTAGCTGCTATAATAATGTGCTCAGAGATGATTCATATTTTGCAGCAAATCCTGATTAACACCGAGGATGTCCAAAAACCTGCGAGAAGTTACCAGTTGTCACCTCAGCACAGAATACAGCCATCATCACTGAGCTGTAGCCGTTGGATTAGGTTTAGAGTCGATGACATAAATGGTACAGCATTTCTAGAATTAACTGTGCACATTTCGGTTATGTCTAAGAGCATGTACAAACGATAGTGCGGTGCTTAGTACGTACACCAACAGAGCACAGAAGCCGTTGGATTTATCTTCTCAGTGGTCACTTGGATCCTGTAACCTACCTAGAATGACTAAATTAGTATCCTTCATCTCTCGAGATATTAACAATTGACAAAACACTACAGAGCCATGACCACAGTAGCATAGCCGTTAGATTACTCTGCCCATTGATGACGTAAATTTCATATCAACTTTAGAATAAACTATGTATAGAACGCTTTTGTCTAGCTGCATTTCCAATTAACAGCACGGTACTCAGTACAATTCACCAGCAGTGCACTGCAGCAGCTTTATTTATCTGTTCATTGATGATTTATAATTTATGGCAAATCTAGAGTGGCAAAGACCAGATCCATTATCCCTCGAGGCATTAACAATTTACAACATAGTACTGAGTACAGTCATTATCGGAGTCCCGTAGCATTTGGACAACTTTACTCACCGATGACGTAAATTCCATAGTAATCCTAGAATAACGTTTGTATAGAACGGTCATTGCTAGAGATATATACATTTGACAGTACAGTACTTGGTACGTCTACCCACAGATCACTGTTGAAGTTGGGTTAATCTATCCACTGACGATTTGTATTCTACAGCAATTTAATAATGAGAAACGCAGATTCATTATACATCGCGATATTCACAATTGACAACACAGTACAGAGTACTTCCATCAACACATTGCCGTGCCCGTTGGATTAATCTGTCGATCGATGGTATAAATTCCACAGCAATTTTGGAATAATCAGTGTATAGTACGGTTATGGATCGGTAAACTTGCAATTGTCAGTACCGTGCTTGTTGCATCCACAAACAGAGCACTGTAACCGTTGGATTAATCTATTCATTGCCTATTTGGACCACATAACGATTCTGGAATGGTCAATGGATAGTTTAAACATCTGTAGAAGTATTTCCAGTATGCAGAGCAGTACTGACTGTAGTCGTCTACGCAATACCATAGGGATTGGATTAATCTGCTCGTTTATCATCTAAGTTCTTCAGCAACTCTAGAGTCATCAAAGGATTGATCAATTGTCCCTGGAGACATTGACATATGACAGTAGGTTACTGGGTGCAGTTATGTACAAGCTACAATTACCATTACCATACTCTATTCGCTTGTCATTTACGTCCTTCGGCAAGTCATCTGCATATTGCTATAGCCATTACTGTAGTCCATTCACAGGTCACTTGTGTCCAACAGGAATTCTAGAATGACCAATTGATGGATCAATAAACACTAGATATATGGAGGATTGACAATACAGTATTAAGTGCAATCATCAGCACAGTACTGTAGCGGTTGAATTAACCTATACACTGATTATTATGGATCTATAGAAACTATAGATTGCTGAAAGGTTAACTTAATTACAGCTGGAGATATTATCAATTGACAATTCACTACTGAGTACACCCATGAAAACATTTCTGCAGACATTGCATTAACCTATACTCTGTTCATCCCAGTCATGTAGCAATTCTAGATTGCTCATTGGATAGGTCCATTATCGCTACAGGCACTGACAATTAAAATTACAGTACTGAGTATAGCTGCCAAAACAGTCCCACATCCATTGAATTAATCTATTCGCTGACCAACTACATTTGACAGCAATTCTAGGAAAATCAATGGAATACATAAAGCATCGCTAGAAATAATGCAAATGACAGTAGAGTACTGGATTTGGAAATCTACACATTATTGTAGCCATTGGATTGGTCCATTCAGTGAGCGCATGGGTTCTACACCAACACTAGGGTGGCCAGTGGACGGATCAATTAACACTAGAGATACTGACAATCGAAAATACGCCACTGAAAGGAGCCGTTACCACACTTCTGCAGCCATTGTATGAAGCATTCATTTGATCATTAATATTATACTGCCAATCTAGAAGTATCATTGGATAGATAAATCATGGCATGCGATAGTGGCAATTGACAACGCAGTACCAAGTAAAGCTATCAACACATTTCGACACCCATCGTATAAACCTATTCTGTGATCATCCACGTTATATCTTAGTTCAAGAACGGTGAATGCATAGATCATGTATCGTTAGTAATGTTGACAGATGAAATATATTTCTGAGTGTTGCCATATACACAGTACTATAGCCATCGGATGAATCGCCTCGCTCATCAAACAAGTTATTCAGCAATAGTAGAATGAGCAATGGATTGAGCAATTGAATCAAGAGACATATACGTAAGTCAATACGACACTGAGTATAGCCATCAAATGGCTACTGTAGCCGATTGATTAACCAGGTCACTGATTGATCAAATTATATTGCAGTTCTAGAACGACAAAAGACACATCCATTATCGCCTGAGATATTAACTAGTGACATAACAGTACACAGCACAGCAATCATGACAGTACCACAGCCGTTGGACTAATTTGTTCACTGATGTTTTACGTGCTATTGAAACACTAGACTGGTCAACCGATAGATCATATCTCGGTATCGATATTGACAACGGACTATACAATACTGAATGTTGGCATCCACACAATACAATAGCCTTTGAATTAGTCTGTCCGTTGATCATCTTAGTCCATCAGCAACTGCTGAGTGATCTATGGACTGAGCAATTGTACCTGGAGAAATAGTCATATTTCAATACAGAACTGAGTATAGCCATCGAGCGGACACAGTGGTCGTTTGATAAATCGGGTCTCTGATGCCTTGAATTCTATAGCAATTCTGGAATGACAAAAGACATGTCCATTACGGCTCGAGGAATTAAAAATTTAAAAAAGACATCTGAGTCGTGCCATCATCGACGTACTGTAGCCGTTCGAATAATTTGCACACTGATGATTTATATTGCGCAGCAGCTCTAGAATAATCAGTGTATATATCACTTACGGCTAGAGATATTTACAATTGACAGTGCGGTAATATGCAAATCCACCAACAGTGCAGTCTAGCAGTTAGATTAATCTGCTCACTGATGATAATATTTGTACAGCAGTTCGAGAATGATCAAATTATGAATCAGTTATAGCTAGAGATATTAACAATTGGCAATGCACCACTGAGTACAGCAATTAACAAAGTCCAACAGCCATTGTATTAACTTAACCTCTGATCACCTCTATTATATTGCTGATCTTGAACGACCCATGGATGGATCAATTATCGCTTTAGATATAGACAACAGAACATGAAATATTGAGTGTGGTCGCCTACGCAGTGCGATATCCATTGGATTAATATATTCGCTGCCCGTGTAGCTTCTTCAGCAATTCCACAATGAGCAATATGTAGACCATTAATCGCTACAAATATTGACAATTTGTAATAAAGTACCGAACCTAGCCATCTACATAATAGTGTAGCCATTGAATTAATATGTTCATTGAAATTTTAACCTTTACAGCAGGCCCAGAATGATCAAAGGTTCAATCAGTTACACCTAGAGATACGATCATTCGAAAATATACTACAGAGTATGGCAATTAACACAGTGCTGTAGCCACTGTATTAGCCAAGCCTCTGATCATGTATTCTGTAATGCAATTCTACAGCTATCAATGTATAGATCAATTTTAGATGGGAACATTGGCAATTGAAAGTACAGCACTGAGCATACCAATCCACAAATGACTATTGTCACTTGATTAGACCATTCACTGATAACCTAACTTCGACAGCAGTACCTGATCATTCTACATCATTCTGCAATCATTCTGCAGTTGCTGAATGAAAAAAACGATCAGCGAACGGATTAATGCAATTGCTATAGCATTGCGTTCATGGCTGCACTCAGTCGTGTATTGTCATTAATCAATACAACCAAAGATATATGATGCATCCGTTGATCATTCAAAATTTGCTACAGAGCTTAAATCATCGGTGAACAGAATAATACATCGACAATTGTGCTCTGTTGGTGGATGTACTACGTACTGTTATGTCAATTTTAAATATCTTTAGCCATATCTGACAGGTACATTGATTACTCTAGGATTGCTGTGGAATTTAAATCTTCAGTGAACAGATTTATCAAACTCCTACAGTACTGTGATGATGGCTGTATTGTGTATTCTGTTGTCAACTGTGCTAGTCTCGAACGATATTGGATCTGTATTTTGTAATTCTAGAACTGCTATCGAATATATGTCATCAGTAGACAGAGTAATCAACCAGCTACCGTGCTCTGTTGATGGCTTCACTCAAAACCGTATTCTCATTTGCCAACTTCACAACCGACATATGACGTTTCTGATGATTTTTCTATAAATTCTATAGAGCTTAAATCATCAGCATATAGAATAACCCAACGGCTACAGTGATCTCATGGTGAATGTACTAAGTACCGTAATGTCAGTTGCAAATATCACTAGCCATAACTGTTCCATGCATTGATTATTCTGCAATTGCTATGGAAATTAATTAATCAGTGAACAAATGATCCAAAAGCTGCTGTCATATGGGCTCTACTAATTACTGTCGGGTTAATCCTTAATAACAGGAGGGATAAAGGATCTGTGCTTTGTCACTCTAGAATTGCAATAGAATCCAAAAGGTCATTGAGCTGATTAATCCCGCAGCTAGAGTGGCCTGCATATGGATGTAGTATGCACCGCGCTGTCAATTGTAAATATCCCTAGACATTAATTTACAACAAACTGATTATCCTAAAATTGCTATGTAGCTTATGTCACCGATGAACAAATTAATCCAACGGATACCCTGCTGTGACGATGACTGTTGTCTCTACTTTTTTTGTCAATTGCTAATATCTCGAGGGTTTATGGACATGACCGCTGTCATTCTAGAATTGCAGTAAAGCCTAATTATTCACTGAGCAGGTTAATCCAACGGCTACACTGCTCTGCTGGTTGTTGTACTATGTACCGAGGTCTCAATTATAAATATATCGAGACAGAACCGTAGAATACATTTACTGTTGTAGACTTGCTGTCAAATATATATCATCGATGAAGAGATTAATCCAGCGACTATATTACTTTGATGATGGCTTTACTCTGTACTGTGGAGGCAATCGTAAATATCTCTAGGGACAATGGATCTGCGCTTTGTGGTACGAAGAATTGCTATAGAATCAAAGTGATCATTGATTATTTGTATACAACGGCTACAGAGACCTGTCGGTAGGTGTAGTAATTGCCGCGCTGCCAATTGTAAATATCACGAGCCATAACCGCACAATAGATAGCATATTCTATAATTCCTTGGGTACTCACTTCATCAGTGGACAATGTATTCCAATGGATACTTTACTGTGATAAGGCCTGTACTCAGTACTGTGTTGTCAATTGCTATTATCGCGAGGGATAATGGTTCTGTATTTTGTCATTGTAGAATTGTTATAATATCTAAATCATCATTGAGCAGATTAATACCCCGACTGCAGCACGTTGCTGGTGGATGTACAAGACACCGTACTGTCAATTGGAAATATCGCATGCCATAACCGTAATATACGTTGATTGTAATAGAATTGCATTGGAATTTATATCATCAATGAAGAAAGTTATTCAACCGCTGCAATACTGTGATGATGGTTGTACTCCGTGCTGCGTTGTCACCCATTAATATCCAGGGGGATAATGTATCTGCATTTCTCGTTCTAGAGCTGATGTTGAATATACACAATCAGTGAACAGATTCATGCAATGGCAACAGTGCTGTGTTGGTAGATGTACTAGATGCCGTACTGTCAATTGTAAATATCAATATTCATAGCCGCACTATACGTTGGTTATACTAGAGTTACCTTCGAATTCACATCATCAGTGAACAATGCTGTCCAACGGCTACATTACTGTGATGATGGCGGCGCTCAGTGCTGTGTCGTCATTTGCCGACATCTCGTGGGCTACTGAATCTGTATTTTGTCGTTCTAGAATAGTTATAGGCCTTAAATCTCTATTGATCAGTTTAGCCCGACGGCTACAGTGCTGTATTTTCGAACGTAAGGTGTACCGTACGTCCAATTTTAAATATTTCAAGCCATAACAGTTATACACACTTATTATTCCAGACATGCTATGGAATTTACATCATCAGTGAACAAATTAGTGCAACGGCTACACAAGTGTTGTGATGGATGCACTCAGTACTGTGTTGTCAATTGTTAATGTCTCGAGGGATAATGGATCCGCCATTTGTCATTCTGGAACAGCTATATAATCTAAATCGTCAGTGAACGGATTAATACATCAGCTGCACCGCTCTGCTAGTTGATGTACTATGTTTCGTACTGTCGATTACAAATATCTCATGCCATAACCGTAGCATACATTGACTATTCTGGAATTGCATTTGAACTGACGTTATCAGAGAGAAATGTTATTCCACCTTTACAATGCAGTAATGATGGCTTTACTCAGTACTCTGTTGTCAATTGTTATTATCTGGAGAAATAATGGATATGCCTTGCTCGTTCTATAATTGCTGTTGAACACCCAATTTCAGTGACCAACATAATCCAACGGCATCAGTTATCTGTTGATAGTTGTACTAAGTACTGTACCGACAATTGTAAACATCACTATCTATAACCGGGGTATACATATTGCACTGCAGAATTTCTTAGGAATTTTCATCACCATTGAACAAAGTAGACAGTCGTCTATGTTAGTGACTGATCACTGTACTCATTACAGTGTTGCTAACAGTTGACGTCTCGTGCAATGGTGGACCTTTATTTTGTCACTCTAGTATTGTTATAGGATATATCATCACTGAACAGCTTAACACAGCGCCTATAGTGCTATATTGGTGCATGTAGTTGTTACCGTGCTGTCTACTGGAAATATTTCAAGCCACAACCGTACTATACATTGACTACTCTATAAATGCTTTGGATTATACATTATCAGAGAACAATGTTATTAAACGGCTACAATACTGATTTGCTGGTTGTACACTATGCTGTGTTGTCAATTCTAAATATCTCGAGGGTCAGTGGATATGTATTTTGTCGTAAGAGAATTGGAATAGTATTTAAATCATCACTGATCGGAATATTCCGTAGGCTACAGTTCGTTGTTAGTGGACGGAATAAGTACCTTGCCCTCAATTAGAAATATCTCAAGATGTAAGAGTAGTATACAATGCTCCTTCTGGAATTGCCGTGGAAAATACGTCATCAGTGAAACGAGTTATACAACGGTTACATTTCTGTGATGATGACTGTACTCAGTACTGAGTAGGCAGTTGTTAATGTGTCTAGGGATAATGTATATGCATTTCTCGTTGAAGAATTGCTGTGGAATATATATTATCAGTGAACAGATTAATCCAACGTCATATGCGGTCTGTTGGAAGGTGTACTATACGCCGTACTGTGAATTGTAGGTAACAGTAACCACAACTGCATTGTATATAGGTCATTCTAGAATAACTTTCAAATTTAGATTATCAGTGAACAAAGTATTCCAACGGCAACGTTACTGTGATGGTGACTGTTCTCAGAACTTTGTTGTCAATTGTTTATATCTCGTGGGATAATGGATCTGACTTTTGTCATTTTAGAATTGTTATTAGATGTAAATCATCAGTGAACAGGATAACACTGCGCCTCGTGTGCTCTGCTGCTGCATGTGCGTGGTACCGTGAAGTCAATTGTAGATGTCTTTAGCCATAATTGTAATACACATTGATCATTCCGGATTTGCCTTGTAGCTTATATAACCAGTGAACCAAGCAGCCCAACGGCAGCATTAACGTGTCAGTGGCTGTACCGAGAGCTGTGTTGTCAAATACTAATGTCTTGAGGGATTATGGTCCCTCATTCATCATTCTACAATTGCTGTAGAGTACGCATCTTCAGTGAACAAATATATCGGATGGCAACAGCGCTCTTTCTTAAGATGTACCAGTTGCTGTACTGTTGACTGTAAACGTCGCTATCCAGAACCGCACAAATTATAAGCTGTTCTAGAAATTCAATCGAGTTTACGACATCAGTCAACAAAGTAGTCCAACGGCTAAATTACTGTGATGGTTGGTGTACTCAGTACTGTGTTGTAAATTGCTAATACCTCGAAAGTCAGTGTATCCGTATTTTGTCATTCTATTATTGTTATAGGACCTATATCATCACTGAACAGACCAATCCAACGGTTACAGTGCTATATTGGTGGATGTATTATGTACCGTACTGTCAATTGTAATCATCCTAAGTCATAATCGTAATATACATTGATTGTTCCAGAATTGGTTTGGAACTTACATCGTCAATGAGCAAAGTAGCCCAAAGGCTACAGAACTGTGATGCTATCTGTTCTCAGTGCTGTGTTGGCAACTGTTAATATCTCGAAGTACAATGGATCTGCCTTTTGTCATTATAGAATTGCTATTAAATGTAAATCATGAATGAACAGGTTATTACTGCGTCTGCAGTGCTCCGCTGCTGGATTTACGTAGTAGCGGACTATAAACTGTAAATATCTCTAGCCATAACGGTAATATACATTGATCATTCCAGAATAGCTCCGTAGATCACATCATGTGTGAACAAAGCAGCACAACGGCTACATTACAGTGATGGCTGTACCCAGCACTGTGTTGTCAATTGTTAATTTCTTGAGGGATACAGCACCTTCATTTATCATTCTACAATTGTTGCAGAATATAAATCTTCAGGGAACAAGTTAATCAGAAGGCAACAGCGCTCGGTTGTAAGATGTCACGGTTCCTGTACTGTTGATCGTAAATGTCAATAGCCACAACCGCACACTTCATAAGTTATTCTATAACTGCGTTAGAATTTACAACGTCAGTGAACAAAGTAATCCATGGCTACGTTACAGTGATGGTGGCTGTGCTCAGATCTTTGTCGTCCATTGTTAATGCCCCAAGAGATAATGGATATGCATTTCCTGTTCAAGAATTCCTGCGGAATCTACACAATACGTGACCAGGTTATCACCACGGCAACTGAGATCAGTAGGAAGATGTGCTAAATGCTCTATTCTCTATTGTAAATATCACTACCCATAACTGCTCGATGCATAGGTTATTCTAGTGTCACTTTCCAAATTACTATATGAGTGTACAAGGTAGTCCAACGGCAAAATTGCTTTTGTTGTTGGTGTACACAGCACTGTGTTGAAAATTGCTAACATCTCGAGGGACAGTGGACGTGTATTTTGTCATTCTAGAATTGTTATTGGATTTAAATCATCATTGAACATTATAATCGAACGGATGCTTTGCTATATTTGTGTATGCAGTAAGTACTGTACCGTCAATTGGAAATGCCTGAAGCCGTACGCGCAATGTACAACTATTATTCCAGAATTGCATTGGAGTTAATGTCATCAATTTACATAGTTATCTAACGACTACAATAATGTGACGATGGCCGTACTTAGTACCGTGTTGTCATTTGTTAATGTTTAGAGGAATAATGGAACTGCATTTTTCAACCTTGAATTGCTGCATAATGTACATCGTCGGTGTACATATCAATTTAACTGCTGCAGTGATCTGCTGGAAAGTGTACTAAATGCCGTACCTTCAATCGCAGGTGTCACTAGCCTTAACCGCACTTTATATAGGTTATTCTAGAATCTCTTTCGAATTTACATCATGAGTGAATATTGTAGTCCAGCGGCTACATTACTGTAATGGTGGCTGTACTCAGCACTGTGTCGTTAAGTGGTTAATATCTCAGGCATCAGTGGAGATGTATGTTGTCGTTCTAGAGATGTTAAAGAATTTGAATCATCATAGAAAACAATAACCCAGCGGCTACTGTGCTACATTCATGGATGTAATAACCACCATACTGTCAATTGGAAATATCCATTGACAGCCGAAATATACATTGGCAATTCTGCAATTTCATTTTAATTTACATCGTTGGTGAAAAATAGTCATTCAACGTCTACAATGCTGTGATGATGGCTGCACTAAGTATTGTGTTGTCATTTTTTAATGTCCCGAGGGATAATGGATGTCCATTTTTCATCCTTGAATTGCTGTGGAATGTACAACATCAGTGAACAGATCAATCCAACGGCAACAGTGATCTGTTGGAATATGTACTAAATGCCGTACTTCCAATTGTAAATATCACCAGCCATAACCGCACTTTACGTAGGTTGTTCCAAAATAACTCTCGAAATTACATCATCAGCGAGCATAGTATTCCAACGGCCACATTACTGTGATGGCGGGTGTACTGAATATCGTGTCGTCAATTGTTAATATCTCGGGGAGAAGCGGAACTGTATTTTGTCATTCTAGATGTGTTATAGAATTTAAATCATCATAGAACACTATAACCCAACGAATACAGTGCTATATTGATGGTTGTAATAAGTACCTTACTGTCCATTGGAAACATCTCTTGTCAGCCGAAGTATACATTGCCTATTCTGGATTTGCATTGTTATTTACATCGTCAGTGAGCATGGATATTCAGCGGCCGCAATACTGTCATCATGGCGGTTGTCAGCACTCTGTCGTGATATGTGAATATTTCGAGGGTCAGCGGATCAGTATATTGTGCTCCTGGAATTGATATAGAAGTCATCACCACCGAGCAGATCAGTCTATCAGCTACAGTTCTGCATAGGTGTGTGTAATAAGTACCGAACCGCCAATAGAAAGTGTCTCAAGCCATAACGGAAATATACAAGGGCTATTCCAGAATTGCTTTAGAATTTACATCATCAATGTACAGATCTATTCCACGGCAACAATACTGTGATGATACCAGTACTCTGTACTGTGATGCCATTTGATAACATCACGAGGAATAATGGATCTGCGTTTGTCGTCGTAGAATTGCTGTGGAATACATGTCATCAGTGAAATCATTAGACCAACGGCAACAGTGATCTGTCGGAAAGCGCAAAAATGTTGTGCAGTCGATTGTAAATATCACTAGCCATACCCGCGTCATACATAGGTTATTCCAGAATAACCTTCTAATTTACATTATCCTCGTCTATATTAGTCCAACGGCTTCATTACTGTGACGGTGGGTATACTCAGTACTCCAATCTAAATTAATAATAGCTCGAGGGTCCGTGGATCTGTATTTCGTCATTACAAAATTGTAATAGTATTTAAATTACCAATGAGCAGAGTAATGCAACGGCTACAACGCTATATTTGTGGATCTAGTAAGTAACGTACAATGAATTAGAAATATCTCAAGCCATAACAGTAATATGCATTCATTACTCCAGAATTGTAATGGAATTTACATCATCAGTGAACAGAGATATTCAACGACAACAGTACTGTGATGATGGCTGTCCTAGGTACTATTCTGCCGTTTGATAGTGTCTCGAGGGATAACGGGCCCGCATTTGTCATTCTACAATTGCTGTACAATACACATCTTCTGTGAACAATTATATCGGATGGCAACAGCGCTCTGTCTTAAGATGTACCAATTGCTGTACTGTTAATTGTAAACGTCACTATCCAGAACCGCACTATTCGCAAGCTATTCTGGAATTGCTTTCTAGTCTACAACGTCAGTGAACAATGTAGTCCAAGGGCTAAATCACTGTGGTGGTTGGTGTACTCAGTACTGTGTTGTAAATTGCTAATACCTCGAAAGTCAGTGTATCCGTATTTTGTCATTCTAGTATTGTTATAGGATTAAATCATCAACGAACTGGTGGATCTAACGGCTACAGTGTTAAATTTGTGGTTGTAATAGTTGTCGTACTGTTATTTGCAAGTATCTCAAGCTCTAACCGCAATATTCATTGACTTTTCCAGCATTGCCATCGAATTTACATCATCAGTGGCCAAAGTAGACCAGCGGCTACAATGCTGTGGTAACGGCTGTACTCTGTTGTCAGATGTTGATATCTCGAGGGTTAGCGGATATGTGTTTTAGCATTCTGAAATTGTCTTAGAATTTATATCATAGTTGGACAGATCATTCCAGCGGCAACAGTGCTCTGTTGGTAGATGTACGAGGTACTGTAATGTCAGTTGTATATATCTCTACCCATGACCGTACTATATATTGATTATTCTAGAATTGCTTTGGAACTGGCATTATCAGTATGCTGATTACCCTGCTGTGAATTGCAAATAACACTAGTCACGACCGTAACATACATAGGTTATTCCAAAATTGCTTAGAAATTTGCAACGACGGTGAAGATAGTAATTGAACGTCTAAGTTACTGTGATGATAGCTATAGTCAATATTGTGCTGCCAATAGTTAATACCTCGAGGGACAATGGATCTGTCACTTGTCATTCTGGAACTGCCATGAAATCAAAGCGATCATTGAACATGTTATTACAGAAGCTGCAGCGTTCTACCGGCGAATGCACTAACCACCGTGTTGTCAGCTGGAGATATCCCTAGCCATAGCAGTACCATACATTGATTATTCTTGATTTGCTTTGGAAATGACATTATCAGTAAACAACGTTTTTCAACCGTTACACACTCTGACGATGGCCGTACTCAGTACTGCGTTCTCAATAGTTAATATACCGTGGGATAATGGATCTGCGTTTCGCATTCTACGATTGCTGAAGGATATGAATATTCAGTGATCAACTAAGCGAACGTCAACAGTGCGCTATTGGAAGATCGTGCTGTCAACTGTAAATATCTCCAGCTATAACCGCAGTATGCATTGATTATTCTAGAATTGCTTTGGAGCTGACACCTTCAGTGTACAAATTTATTCAACGGTTACATTTCTGTGACGATGGCTGAGCTCAGTGATGTGCTGTCAACAGTTAATTTATCGGGAGATAACGGATCTGCGTTACTAGTTCTAGGATTGCTGTGGAATACAGGTTATCAGTGAACAGATTAATCCTACGGCATCAGTGCTCTCTTTGAAAAAGTACTACTATCCGTATTGTAAATTGCAAATATCACCAGGCATGACTGCACTATGCATTGGTTATTCCAGAATTGCTTTGGAATTTACATCATCAATGAACAAAGCAGTCCAACGGCTAGGTTACTGTGATGATGGCTGAACTCAGTACTGTGTTGTCAGTCGTCAATATCGAGAGGACTTGTTGATCTGTATTCTGTTATTCTAGAGATGATATAAGAATTAGGTCATCATTGGTCAAATTAATCCATTGGCTATAGTGCTATACTTGTGGATGTAATAAATACAATAAGTAGTGTCAATTGGAAATATCTCAAGCGACACACGTGACATACATTAATTACTCCAGAATTGCTTTGGAACTTACATCATCAGTGAACAAAGCTATCCAACGGCTACAATACTGTGATTATTGCCGCACTCATTTCTGTGTCGTCATTTGTTAATATCTCTAGGGATAATGGTTCTGCATTATTCATTCTTGAATTGCAGTAGAATGGACAATCAGCGAACAGATTAGTCCAACTGCAACACTGGCATGTTGGATGATGTGCTAATCTCCGTATTGCCATTTGTAAATATCACTAGCCATAACAGTACTATGCATAGGTTATTTCAGAATTTCTTTCGAATTTCCGACAACACTGAACAAAGTAGTCCATCGCCTATATTATTCTGATGGTGGCTGCACTCGGTACTGTGTTGCCAATTGCTAATATATCGTGGAGCAGTGAACCTGTATTTTGTTATTCTTGAGTTGCTACAGACTACAGATCACCGTTGTACAAACTAATCCAACGGCTACTGTGCTATATTGGTGGATGTAAAATGTACCGTACTGTCAATTGGAAATATCTCATCCCATAAACCTAATATACGCTGATAATTCTAGATATGCACTGGAATTAAAATCGTCTGTGGACAAAGTTATTCAAAATCTAGAGTACTGTGGTGATGGCAGTAATCTGTCTTGTGTTGTCACTTGTTAATGTTTGGAGGGACAATGTATCTGAATACCTCGTCCTGGAATTGGTGCGGAATATAAATCATCAGTCACCAGATTAGTACAACGGCATCAGTGATCTGTGGAAAGATTTTCTAAATGCCGTACTGTCAATTGTAGATGCCGCTAGCCATAAACGCATGATACATATGTTATTCCAGAGTAACACTCGAATTTACACTATCAGTGAACAAGGTACTGCAACGGCTACATTACTGCGATGCTTGGTGTACTCGGTACTGTGATGTAAATTGATAAGGTCTCGACAGATAGAGAATATCCATTTTCCCTTCTAGAATTGATACAGAATCTAAAATATCACTGAACAAATCAATCCAACGTGTACAGAGCTATATTGGTGGATGTAGTAAGTACGGTAATATCAATTGGGAATGTCGCTAGCCATGCGCGTATAATACACTGTTTATTCTAGAATTGCTTTGGAATTTACATCATCAGTGAACAAAGCTATCCAACGGCTACATTACTGTGATTATGGCTGTACTCAGTTCTGTGTTGTTACTTGTTAATGTATCGGGGACTATGTTTCTGCGTTATTCATCCTTGAATTGCCGTTGAATGTACATCATCAGTGACCAGATTAATTCAACGGGAATACTGGTCTGTTGGAAGATGTACTAATCACCGTTTTGTCAATTGCAAGTATCACTAGCCATAACCGTACTATACATACGTTATTCTAGAATTAATTTCGAATTTTCGTCAATAGAGGACAAAGTAGCCAATCGTCTACATTATTTTGATGGTGGATGTACTCAGTACTATGTTGGCAGTTGCTAATACCTCGAGGGTCAGTAGATATGTATTTTGTTATTCTAGCATTCGTATAGTTCCCAAGTCACCATTTAATAGATTGTTCCATCGGTTATAGTGCTATTTTCGTGGATGTAGTGTGTACTGTGCCGTCAATTACAAATCTATCAAGCAATAACAGTAATATACATTGATTTTTCTAGATATGCTTTGGAATTTACATGATGATAGAACCAAGTTATTCAACGGCTACAATGCTGAGATTATGGCTGTGCATAATTCTGTGTTGTCATTTGTTAATATCTCTAGGGATAATGGATCGACATTAATCATTCTTGAATTGCAGTAGAAAGTACATCATCAGTGAACAGACCAGTCCAACGGCAATACTGGTCTGATTGAAGACGTACTAATTACCGAATTGTCGGTTGTAAATTTCAATAGCCACAACCGTACAATGCATAGGTTATTCTAAAATTTCTTTCGAATTTCCGCCAACAGTGAACAGAGTAGTCCGTCATATACATTACCATGATGGCAGCTGTACTCAGTACTGTGTTGACAATTGCTAATCTATCTTGGAACAGTGGACCAGTATTTTGTTATTCCAGATTTGACATAGACTTTATATCATCATTGTACAATTTTATCCAACGGTTTACGTGTTATATTGTCGGATGTAACATGTACCGTACTATGAATTGTAAATATCTCATGCCAGAACCGCAGTGTACGTTGATTATTCCAGTATATCTTTGGAGATTATATCGTCAGTGAGCAACGTTATTCTACGGCTACGATACTGTGATGGTGGTTGTACTCAGTGCTGTGTTTTCATTTGTTAATATCTCGAGGAGCAATGGATCTGGATATCTCGATCCTAGAATTTCTGTGGGATATATGCCATCACTGAACAGATTACTCCAACTGCAACAGTTATCTGTGGGAAGATGTACAAGTTACCGCTCTGCCAATTGTAAATGTCACTAGCCATAACCGCATAATATATTCGCTACTGCAGGGTCGCCATGTAAATTACATTATCAGCGAACAAAGTAAAACAGCGGCAACATCAATGTGATGGTGGGTGTACGTAGCATTGTCACGTAAATTGCTAATATCTCGTAGTTAGGTGCAACTGTATTTTGTCATTCTGCAATTGTTACAGAATTTAAATCATATCTCGACAGTTTAATCCAACGGTAGCTGTGCCATATTGGTGGATGTAGTATGCACCGTTCTGTTAATGGGAAATTTCTCAAGCCATAACCGTAGTGTTCAATGATTATTTCAGAGTAGCATTAGCATTAGCGCACGATGACTGTACACAGTAGTGTGTTGTCAATTGTTAATACTTAAAGGCATGATGGACCTGTACTTCTCGTTTTAAAATTGCTGTAGGGTACTCAACTTCAGTGACCAATTTATTCCAACGGAAACAGTGCTCTGTTGGTAGATGTACTTGTTACTGTTCTGTGAATTGCGAACATCACTAGCCTTAAGAGCAGTATACCTATTTTATTCCAGAATTACCTAGGAATTTACATCACCCACAAACAATGTTTTCCAACGTTTACATTTCCGCGATGATGGCTGTTTTCAATACTAAGTTGTCAATTGCTAATATCTTGAGTGCTATTGGATATGTATCTTGTCATACAGGTATTGTTATAGGACATGTATCATCACTGAACGGATTAATCCAGAGAGAACAGAGCTCATTTTGTAGATATACGAACACCGATAATGTCAGTTTTAAGTGTTTCTAGCCATAACCGTAGTATACATTGATCTTACCAGAATTTCTTTGGGATTTTCGCACTCAGCAATCAAAGTATTCCAACGGCTACACTATTGTGATTATGGATGTACTCATTACTGTGTAGGCAATTGTTACTATCTCGAGGTAAAATGGATCTGTCTTTCGTCAATCTAGAAAAGCGATATAATCTAAATCACCATTGAACAGTTTAATACAGCGGCTGCAGCACTCTGCTGGTGGATGTACTATGTAGCGTGCTGCTAGTTGGAAAAATGTATAGCCACAACCGTTCTATACATTGATTATTCTAGAATTGCTTTGGAAATGACATAATCAGTGAGCGAAGTTATTCAACCGGTACAATACCATTATGATGGCTGGAATCAGTACAGTGTTGTCAATTGTTAAAATCTCGTGGGACTGTCGACACGTAGTCTGTCATTCCAGAATTGCTATAGCGCTTAAAACAACATTGGGCAGTTTAATCTAGCTGCTACAGTCCTATGTTGGTGGATGTAATGGGTATCGTTCAGTCAGTTTGAAATATTTCAAACCGTAGCCAAGCTATACATTGATTAATCCACAGTTGCATTGGAATTTACATCATGGGTGGATAAAGTAGTCCAACGGCTACATTGCTGGAATGATGGCTGTACTCAGTACTGTGTTGTCAATTGTTAATACCTCAAGGATTAGCGGACCTGCATTCTGCCATTCTAGAACTGTTATGGAATTTGTATCACTCCCTGACACTTCAACGGAAACAGTGCTATAATTTGGATGTATTATGTACCGTACTGTCAATTGGAAACATCTGAGGGCAACCGTAATATACACTGTTTATTCTAGAATTGCTTTGGAATTCACATCATCAGTGAAAAAGGCTATTCAACAGCTACAATACTGTGATGATGACTATACTCAGTTCTCAGTTGCCATATTTTAATTTTACGAGGAATAATGGACCTGCATTAATAGTTCTAGAATTGCTGCGGAATGTATATCATGAGTGAGGATATCAATCCAACGGCAACATTGATTTGTTGGAAGGCGTACTAAGTGCCGTACTGTCAATTGTAAATATCACTAATCATAACCGCAAAATATATATCTTATGCTAGAGTCACCCTCGAATTCACATTATCAGCGAACAAAGTAATCCCACGGCTACATTAATGTGATGATTGGTTATATCGGTACTGTGTTGCCAATTCTTAATATCTCGAAGGCCAGTGGATCTGAATTTTGTTATACTAGATCTGATGAAGAACTTAAATCACCACCGTACAGATGAATCCACCGGCTACAGTGATATTTTGGCGGATTTAGTATCAACCGTATTGTCAATTTGAAATATCTGAAGCAATAACGGTAATATACAATTATTATTCTGGAAATGCTTTGGAATTCTCATCATCAGTGGCCGAAGTTATTCAACGGCTACGATACCGTGATGATGACTAGAAGCAGTACGGTGTTGTCCTTTGTTAATATCTCGAGGGGTAAAGTACCTGCGTTTCTCGTTCCAGAATTGCTGCGGAATATACGTGCTCAGTGAACAAATTAATCCAACCGCAACTGTGATCTTTTGGAATATGTTCTAAATGCCGTAATGTCAATTGTAAATATCACTATCCATAACAGCATTATTGATAGGTTGTTCCAGAATCACTTTTGAATTTACGTTATCAGTGAATTGAGTAGTAAAGCGGCTGCATGACTGTGACGGTGGGTGAACTGATGGTCAGCACTGTGTTGCAATTTGTTGAAGACCCGAGGCACAATGCACCTTCATATCCAGTTCTAGAGTTGCTGTAGATTAAACATCTTCAGTGACCAATTTAATCCAACGGCAAATGTGCTATGCTGGTAGATGTACTAATTACCGTACAGCGAGGTGCAAACGTCACATGCCATTACAGTGGTATTCATATTATATTCCAGAATTTCTTAGGAACTCGTATCATCAGTGACCAAAGTTTTCTAATGTCCAAAATAATGTGATGATGGCTGCAATCAGCACTGTGTGGTCAATTGTTGACATCTCGAGGGATATTGCGTGTGCCTCTTGCCGTTCTAGAACAGCTATAAGATCTAAATCGTTATTGAACGGATTAATGCAGCGGCAGTTGCGCTCTGCTGGTGGATGCACTGTGTACCGTCCTGTCAGTTGGAAAAGTCCAAAGTCGTAGCCGTAATATACATTGATTGTTCCGGAATTGCTTTGGAAGTTATGTCATCAGTGTACAAATTAGTACAACGGCTACACTACTGTGATTGTGGCTGTACTCAGTACAGTGTCGTCTATTGTTAGTATCGCGAGGTATAATGCAAAAGTACTTTGTCATTCTAGAATTGTTACAGAAATTATATCATCATTGAACAGATTAATCCAACGGCTGCTCTCCTATTTTGGTGGATGTAATAGGTAGCCTTCTGTCAATGTAAATATCTCCAGCCATAGCGGTAGTATACATTTGCTATTCTAGAATTACTTTGGTGCTGACGTTATCAGTGAAAAATGCTATTCAACCGTTACGACACTGTGATGACGGCTGTACTCAGTACAGTGCTGTCAACAGTTATTATCTAGTGGGATAGTGGATCAGCATTTCTGGTCATAGAATTGCTGTGGAATATACGTCATCAGTCGCCAGGTTAATGAACGGCGACAGCGTTATGTCCGAGGATATGCCAATAGCCGTCTTACCATTATATGTATCATATGTCATAACAGTAGTATACATATGTTAGTCCAGTATTAATTTGGAATAGTCATCATCAGTAAATATAGTGGTACAACGTCTACATTACAGCGATGATGACTGCACTCTGTACAGTGTTGTCAACTGTAGATGCCTCTCGGTATAGTGGACCTGCATGTAGCCACCCTCGAATTTTAATAGAATTTTGGTCATCAGTGTACAGTTTAATACCACGTCTACCGCGTAACATTCGTGTATGTAATACGTACATTATTGCTAATTGCAAATAACTAAATCCCTAACCGTAATATGCATTGATTATTCCAGAATTGCTAAGGAATTTGCATCATCAGTGATCAAATGTTTCAACGTTTACAGCACTGTGTTGATGGCTCTGCTCAGAAATGTTTTATCAATTGTCTGTGTTTCGACAGATAGCGGATCTGTCCTGTTCTATCCTGGAACTGCTGCAGTAAATAGATCACAATTGAACTTATTTATCGAACGGCTACACTGCTCTGATAGTAGATGAGGTAAGTACCGTATTGTCAAGTACAGATGCCTCTAGCCATAACCATACCGTACATTGATAATATTGAATTTTCTTTCGAGCTCGCTTCATCAGTGAAAGAATTGATTCAACGGCTACAGTACTGTGATGCAATAAATTCCAAAGAAATTCAGGAATAATCAGTGTATGTTACTGTTATGGCTAGGGATATTTACAATTGATCGTACGGTGCTTAGTATACCCAACAGCAGAGCACTCTAGGCTTTGCACTAATCTGTTCAATGATGATTTGTATTTTTTGAGAATTATAGGATGACGTATGGCAGGCCCATTATCACACGAGATATTAGCAATTGTCGACACAGTGCTGTGTGCAGCCAGCATGACTGTACTACAGCAGATGGATTTATTTGTCCATTGATGACTTAAATTCAAGAAAATCTAGAATAATCAATGTATAGTACAGCTATGGCTTGAGATGTATGGAATTGAGTGTACGGTACGCAGTACATACACCAACATAGCTCGGTTGCAGCTGAATTAATCTGCTCATTGATTATTTATATTTTCCCGCAATTCTGGACGGACAAAATACAAATCTTTTATCCCTCGGGATGTAAGCAATTGATAACCCAGTACAAAGTGAAACAATCATGACGGTACTGTACCCGTTGGATTAATTTGTCCACCAATGATCTGTATTTAATAACAATTCGCGAATTACCGATGGATATATCAGTTGTTGCTGGACATATCTTCAATTCACATTGCGGTACCTAGTACATCCGCCAACACAGCACCCTAGCGGTTTGATGGATGTGTTTACTGATCGCCTAAATTCCACAGCATTTCTAGGATTACCAATGCCTACATCAGTTATTGCAAGAGAAACTTACAAATGGCAGTACGGTGCTTAGTACATGCACCAAAAGGTACCTCTAGTCGTTGGAATAGTCTGTTCACTGATGCTATCATCTGTTCAGCAATCCTTGAATGATCAATGGTTTGATCATATATCGGTAGTGATACGGACAAATGACAGTGCTGGACTGAGTGTTCCAGTATTCGCGCTGCTACAACCATTGAGTTATTCTGCCAGCTGAACAGACATGCTCTTCTGCAATTTTACAATTGTCAGTGGATGTAGCAATTGTCACTGGAGCCGTTGACATACGTCAATATTGTACAGAGTATAACCATCATCAACGCAGCGTAGCCGTTACATTTATCTGCTCAATGAAAGTACAAATTATATAGCCATTCTGGAATGACAAAAGGCAGATGGAGTATCGCCCGAGATGTATACAGATGACAACAATGTACAGAATACTGATATCATCACAGTATTGTAGAAGTTTGATTGATTTGTTTGCTGATGGTTTATGCTGTATAGCAATTCTAGGATGTAAAATGAATTGGGACGATACCATTAGTGAAATTGACAGTTGACAATATTGTACTGAGTTCATCCATCTATGCAATAATATATCCATTGAACTAATCCTTTCGCAGACCATCTACGCTGTTTAGCAACTGCAGGATGATCAATGGATATAGAAATTGCTGCAGGAAATATTGACATATATTAGTACATTACTGAGTGTAGCCATCAGTAGAGCACTGTAGCCGATTGGTTAAGCTCTTCACTGATGAATTAAATTCGTGAGCAATTCTAGAGTGACAGAAGACGGGTCCACTATCTCTAGAGATATTGTCAATCTACAAAGCAACACTGACTTGCGCCATCATCAAACCAGTGCAGCAGTTGAATTTAATTTTTCACTGATGATAGAGGTTCCACACCCACTCTAGCATAATTAATGTATAGATGAGCTATGGCTTGAGATACTTATAATTGACAGTGCGGTACCTAGTAGATCCACCAGCAGAGCACAATAGCCATTGCATTAGTCTGTCCGCTGGTCACCTAAGTTCTTCAGTAATTATAGAACGATCAATGGTCGGAGCAACATTCGCTTGAGAAATTGACATATTTCAATACCGTACTGTCTATAGCTGTCAACGCAGTACAGTAGCAGTTGAATTAATTTGTTCATTGCCGATTTAATTCCACAGCATTTCCAGTATGTCTCGTGTATAGAACAGTTATGGCCAGAGATATTTACAGCTGGCAGTACAGTGCATAGCACACCAACAAAGATAGCAACATAGCTGTTGGTTTAATCAGTTAGCTGATGATTTAAACTCTATATCAATTCTAGAATGATAAACGGATACATAATTAACCTATGGTGATGTTGACGATTGACAATACATTACTGACTCTATACGTCTGCACAGTACCGTAGCCACTTAATTAATCTTTTCACTAATCGCCAAAGGTGTTCAGCAATTATAAAATTATCACTGGTTATATCAGTTGTCATTAGAGGTATTGACATATGTTAAGACAGCACTGGGTACAGCCGCTACCAGGGCATTGTAGCTGATGTATTAGTTTGAACACTGAAGACTTAAGCTCCACGGCAATTTCAAAATATTCAATGTAGCGTACGGCTATGGATAGAGATATATACAGTCAGCTGAACCGTAGTTATTACATACACTAGCAAAGCCCTGTAGCCGCTAGATTAGTCTATTTACTGATGGTTTAAATCCTATAGCAATTCTAAAATGACAAAGGGCCTGTCCATTATCGCTCGAGACATTAACTATTGAAAAAGCAGTAACGAGTACAGCCATCATCACAGAAACGTATCCGTTGGACTGCTTTGTTCGCTGATGGTGAACGTTCCAATGCAATTCTGGAATAATCAATGTATGTCACGTCTATGGCTTGAGATATTTCTAATTGACAGTACGGTACATATTACATCCGCAAATAAAGCAGTGTAGCCGTAAAATTAACGTGCTCAATGGTGATTTAAATTCTATATTAATTCTAGAATTGCAAAATACAGATCCACTGACCCTCGTGGTATTACGTCAATTGACGTCATAGTACTGAGTACAGCCATCATCACAGTAATGTAGACGTTGGACTGCTTCGTTCACTTATGACGGAAATTCCGAAGTAATTCTAGAATAACCTATGTATTGTACAGTTGTCGCCATTGATATTTACAATTGGCAATACGGTGCTTAGTACATCTACCAACGCAGCACAGTTGCCGTTGGATTAAACTGTTGAATGATGATATAAGTTATATAGGAAATCTAGAATGACAAAGTACATATCCACAGAACCTCGAGATATCAACAATTGACAATACAGTGCCGAGTACAGCCGTCATCACAGTTATGTCCTTGAAATGCTTTGTCCACTGACGGTGTAAGTTCTAAAGTGACTCTGGCATGACATGTGGATTCTTCGATTACGTCTATTGTTAATTACAGTTGACACTACGGTACTTAGTACGTCCACCGACGGAGCACTGTTGCCGTCGTGTTATTCTGTTCACTGATGGTGTATACTTTACCGCAGCTCTGCAACGAGAAATGCAGATCCATTATCCAATTTGTTATGAACATCTGACGACACAGTACTGAGTACAGGCACCATTATGTTATTGTAACGGTTGAATAACTATGATCTCGGAGAGTGTAACCTCCAAAGCAATTCAAGAGTCATCAAAGTACACTACGTTTATGGCTACTGACATTTACAGTTGACTGTGCGGTACCTCGCACATCTACAAACAGAGGAAAGTTGCGTTGGATTAACCTGTTCACTGATGATGTATATTCTACAGCAATTATATAACGAGATGTGAAGGTCCATTATTCCTCGAGGTATAAACAATTTATATCAGTGTGCTGAGTTTTTGCATCATCACTGTAATGTAAACGTTGTTCTACTTTGTTCACTCATGACATAAATTCCAAAGCAAATGTTTAGTAATGAGTGTATGCTGCGGTTATGGCTGGAGACATTTCCATCTTACTGCGCGCTACATGGCGCATCCACCAACAGACCAATGCTGCAGATATATTAATCTGGTCAATAATGATTTGGATGTTATAGGAATTCTAAGATGACAATAGACATATCCATTATCCATCGAGATATCAACAATTGACAACACAGTATCAAGTACAGGCATTATCACTGTAATGTAGCCGTTGGAACTCTTTGTCCACTGTTGCTGTAAATTCGAATGTGATTCTAGCATAATCAATGCATATTGCGGCTGTGGTGCGAGATACTTAAGATTGATAGCACGGTACTTATAACATCTACCAATATGACACTGCAGCCGCTGTATTATACTGTTCATTCATGATATGGGCTTCATAGCAATTCTAGAACGACAAAAGACAGATCCATTGTTCCTCGAGGTATCAACAGTTGAAAACATAGTACCGAGAACAGCAATCATCACAGTAATGTCGACGTTGGGATACTTTGTCCACTCATGATGCTTGTTCAAACGCAATTCTGGAATTGTCAATCTATATTACGGTTATGGCTTGAGATATTTCCAAATAACAGTGCCGTGCATAGTACATCCACCAACAGAGCGCTCTGGCCGCCGCAAAAATCTGTTCAGTGGTGATTTGGACATTATAGCAACTGTAGAATGACACAAGACATTTGCATTGTCCCTCGAGATATTAACAATTGACAACACTGTACTGAGCGCAACCATCGTCACAGTTATGTAGCCGCCGGGCAAATAAGTCTACTGATAATGTAAATTCCGAAGCAGTTCTGGAAGATTGAATGAATTGTACGGCTTTGGATAGAAGCGATGCCAATTTACAGCGCGGTACTAATTACATACAGCAATATACCGCTTTATCCGTTGCTTTAAACAGATCAATGATGATTTAATATCATGACAACTCTAGAATGACGAAATACTGGTCCACTATCCTTCGCGGTATTGACAATTGACAACACAGTACTGAGCACAGCCTTCATCACAGTGCTGTAGGGTTTTGATCGTTTGTACACTGATGATGCAAATTCCGAGGCAATTCCATGATAATCAGTGGATAGTACGGTTATAGACAGGCATATTTGCAATTGACATAATGGCGCTTAGCACATCCACCAATATTGCACTGTGACCGTTGGATTAAAATGCTTAATGATAATTTAGATTTTGTACCAGCTCTAGAATGGCGAAATACATGACCAATATCTCTCGAGATATTTCAAATTTACGACACAGTACTGGGTACAGCCACCATCATAAAATAGTAACGATTGATAATGCATGTTCACTAGTAACGTAGATAACAATGCAATTCTAGGGTGGTAAATGTATGGTATGATTATGGTTTGAGACACTTACAATTGACTGTACGGCATTTAGTACATCTACTAACAGAGCGACGCTGCCGCTAGAATAATATGTTCACAGATGATACATATTCCGAAACAATTTTTGAATGGGAAATCGCAGATCCATTTTCCCTCGGTATATAAGCAATTGAAAACACAGTAGTGAGTACAGCCACCGTCAGAGTTCTGTAGACGATGGAACGTTTGTTGGCTGGTAATGCAAATTCCAAAGCAATTGTTGGACAATCAGTGCATATTATGGTTATGGCTCTTGATATTTCCAACTGACGGTAAGGTACTTATTTCATCCGTCAATATAGCAGTGCAGCACTGGATTAACCATTTCAGCGATGAATTATATAATATAGCAATTCTTGAATGACATGGTACTGATACATCAGCCAGCGAGATATTAACAATTGGCAACCCATTACTGAGTGCATTCACCATCACTGTCCTATTGTCGTTGGACTACTTTGTTCACTGGTGATGTAAATTCCACAGCAGTGCAGGAAAAATCAGTGTATAGCACGGTTATGACTTGAGATATTTACAATTGACTGTACGGCATTTAGTACATCTACTAATACAGCAGTGTTACCATTGGATTGATCTGTTCACTGCCGATACATATTCCGAAACAATTCTAGAATGTAAAATGACAGATACATTATTCCACTATACATAAACATTTGACAACACAGTAGTGAGAACTGCCACACTAATAGTTTCTTGCACGATGGAACAATTGTTGATTGATAAAGCAAATTCCAAAGCAAATCTAGGATAATCAGTGCATATCACGGTTATGGCTAGAGATATTTCCAATTGACTGCACTGTACATATTACATGCACCAATACTGCATTGTAGCCGTTGGATTAATATGTTGAACGATGATTTACGTTTTATATCAATTCTAGAATGACACGGTACAGAGCCATTAACCATCGAGTTATTAACAATAGACAACGCAGCGCTGAGTACAGACATCGTCACACTAATGCAGCCATTGGACTACTTTGTCCATTTAGGATGTAAATTCCAATGCAGTTCCGGAATAATCAATTTATAGCACGATTACGGCTAGAGTCATTTCCAATTGCTAGCACGGTAATTATTACATACACCAATATTGCTCGGTAGCCTCTGGATTAATATGTCGAATGATGATTCAGATTTTATAGCAATTCTGGAATGCCAATATACAAATCCACTGACCCACGAGACATTATCAATTGACAACACAGTACTGAGTACAGGAATCACTTGGGTAATGTAATCGTTTGACTTCTTTTCTTACTGATGATGTAAATTCGAAAGCGGTTCCAGATTCACATATATATGGTGCGGTTATAGCTAAGGTTATTTAAATTAGACAGTACGCCGTTTTGTACATCTTCCAACAGAGTCATGTTGGCGTTGGATTAATGTGTTCGCTAACGATGTATTTACTACAGCAATTCTATAACGAGAAATGAAGTTCCATTGCCACTCGAGATATTAACATTTAAAAACACAGTACTGAGTACAGCCATCATCACTGTATTGTGACGGCCTTATAACTATGTTCACTTATTATGTGGATTCCAATGCAATTCTATTATGATTAATGAACTGTACGGTTATGGCTTGAGATATTTACAAATGAATGTACGGCATCTAGTATATCTACTAACATAGAAATGTTGCCGTTGGATTAATATGCTCACAGATGATTCATATTATGATGCATCTCAAGAATGAAGAATGTAAGATCCATTATCCCACGACACGTAAACGATTGACAACATAGTACTAAGTACAGCCATCATAATAGCTCTGTAAGCGATGGCACATTTGTTGACTGATAATGCATGTTCCAATGCAATTCTTGGATAATCAGTGCATAGTGCGGTTATTGCTTGAGATATTTCCTACAGACGGCACGGTACTCTCTAGATCCGTCAATATAGCAGTGTAGGGCTGGATTAACCTATTCAACGGTGAGTTATATTTTATTGCAATTCTACATAACCATTGACCGTCGAGATATTGACAGTTTGCAACACAGTGCTGAGTACCGCCAGCAACAGTAATTTAGCCACTGGACTACTCTCTTCACTTGTGATGTAAAATCCAAGAAATTCTGGAATAATCAATGTATAGCGCGGTTATGGCTCAAGATATTTGCGATTGACTGTGCGGCATTTGGAACATCTACTAACAGAAGAATGTTGCCGCTGGGTTTATCTGTACACAGATGTTCCACATTCTGGAGCAATTCTAGAGAGACGAATGACAAATCCATTATACCCTTCGACTTGAGTGATTGACAGCAGAGTGCCGAGTGCAGACCTCATAAGGGTTCTGTATACGAAAAAACATCTGTTGACTGATAATGAAAATTCCAAAACAACTCTTGGATAATCAGTGCATAGTGCGGTTATGGCTTAAGATATTTCCAATTGACGGTGAGGTACTTATGACATACGTCAGTATTGCAGTGTAGCGCTGGTTTACCAATTACAGTGATGAAATATTCTTTATAGCAATTCTAGAATGACAAGGTGCATATCCATGAACCATCGCGATATTAACAATTGACAGTGCAGTAATGAGTACAGCGACCATCACAGTAATGTAGCCCTTGGACTACTTTCATCACGTACGATGTAAATTCCGAAGGCAGTCTCTAATAGTCAATGTATAGCACGTGTATGTCTAGAGATATTTACAATTGCCTCAACGCTACTTATTACATACACCAGTATCGCACGGTAGCCGCTGGAATAGTCTGTTCAATGATGATATAGACCTTATAGCAATTCTAGAAGGACAAAATGCAGATCCACTGACCATCGGGATATTAGAAACTGACAACACAGTACTGAGTGCTGCCATTATCACAGTATTGTAGCCGCTGAATTACTTTGTTAGCAGATTTTGCAATTTCCAAAGGAACTTTGTAATAATTAGAGGATATAGCGATTCTGGCTAGTGATATTTACAACTAGCAGGATGGTACTTAGTACTTCTACCAACAGGTCACCCTTTCCGTGGGATTAAGTTGAGCAATGACGATTTTGTTCTGTAACATCTCTAGAACGACCAAAAACAGATCCAGTGAGCCTCCAGAAGTTGACAATTGACAACACAGTACTGAGTACAGGCATCGTCACTGCAATGTTACGTCGGAATTCTCTATTCAATGACGATGTATATTCCACGGCAATGAGGAATAGCGAATGCATTGTACGGTTATGTCTTGCGATATGTACAACTGACTGTACGTTATATAGTACATCCACCAACAGACCAGTGTTGTCGTTGGGTTGGTCTGTTCACAGATCATTCTCATTCCGAACCAATTCTGGACTGAAAAATGGCAGATCCATAATCCCTCGTGATATAAACAACTGACAACACAGTACTGAGTGCAGCATATCACAACTGTTCTTTAGACGATGGAACATTATTTCAGTGATAATGCAAATTCCAAAGCAATTTTTGGCCGATTAGTGCATAGTACGGTTATGGCTTGAGATGTTTCCAATTGACGGTGCGGTAGTCATTACATTCGTCAATATAGCAGTGTAGGGCTGGATTATCCTGTTCAATGATGATTTAGATTTCATAGCAATTATGCAATGACAAGATACAGCTCCACTCACACTCGAGATTTTACCAATTGTCACCAAAGTACTGAGTAGAGCCATCAATACTGTGATGTAGCAGCTTGACTGCTTCGTTTACTGATGATGTAAATTCGAAAGTGGTACTAGGCTAACCTATGTATAGTGCGGTTAATCCTAGTGATACTAAGAATGGACAGTACGGCGTTTTGTACATCTGCCGACAGAGCCGTGTTGCCGTTTGGCTTAAACTGGTCACTGATGACGTATATGATACAGCAATCGTATATCGAGAATTGCAGACCAATTAGCCATCGAGATATTAGCAGTTGACAACACATTTATGAGTACAGCCATCGTCACATTACAGTATGCATTGGATCAATTTGTTGGTCGATGATACAAATATCGCAGCAATTCTAGAACAATCAGTGTACGGTACGATTATGGATCGGTATACGTATGGTTGGCAGCACGGTGTATGGTGCATCCACAAGCAGATCGCAGTAGAAGTTGAATTAATCTATTCATTGATTATATCGACCATACAACGATTCCAGAGTGATTAATGGATTGATTAAACATTGGTAGAGATATAGATAACAGACAGATCATTACTGATTGTGGCCACCTTCACAGTAATGTTGCGAGTTGATTAACTTGTTCGCTGATCATCTGAGTCCTTCAGCAATTGTAGAGCGATCAAGGAAATGAGCAATTGTCGCTGAGACATTGACATATGACAGTACGGTATACTGTGCTGTTATATACAAGCTGTCAGTACCATTGTCACATACTATTAGCTCTTCATCCACGTTATTCAGCAGGTCTAGCATTATCTGTGGATATAGAAGTTGTCGCTAGGGGCATCGACAGCTGACCACAGAGTGCGAGTATAGCCATCTGCACATAACTATAGCCACTGCAGTAGTCCATTCACTGAACATATATGGTCAAGAGGAATTCTAGAGTGATCAATGGATGGATCAACATACGCCACTGATATTGAGGGTAGACAATATAGCATTGAGTGCAACTGTCAACACAGTACTATAGCCGTTGGATTAACTTATGCACCCATTACTTAGAATCCGTAACACCTCTAGATTGTTGAAGTGTTAATTTAATTACAGCTGGAGGTATTACCAATTGACCATGCACTACTGAGTACACCAACGAACACATTCCTACAGACAATGCATTAACCTATACTCAGTTCACCCCAGTTACGTTGCAAGCCTAGAATTATCATTGGATAGGTCAATTATCGCTACAGTCCCCGACAAGTGAAATGAGAGTACTGAGTACAAAAACATAAACTGTCCTACATCCGTTGGATTGATCTATTCGCTGATCACATATGATTGATAGCAATCCTTGGAAGATCACTGGAACGCACCAAGCATCGCTAGAAATATTGACAAAGGACAGAAAATTACTGGGATTAGCCATCTAGACATAACTGTTGCCATTGGATTAGTAAATTCGGTGATCAAATAAGTTGTACAAAAATACTAGAGTGGCCAATGGACGGATCAACTAACATTAGAGATATTGACAATTGACCATACACTGCTGAAAACAGCCATGGTCACGTATCTACAGACATTGTATGAAATAATCCTTTGATGATCCACATTATGCTGCTATCCTAGAAGTATCATTGGATAGTTAAATCATCGCGTGGCATAGTGACAATTAATACCACAGTACCGAGTGAAGCCATCAACACATTTCAACAGCCATCATATAAACCTATACTGTGATCGTCCACGTAATATCTTAATCCTAGTAAGATCAAAGCATTGACAAATATCGGTAGCAATATTGACAGGAGGCAATACATTGCTGATTGTGACAAACTACACAATACTATAGCAATTGGATTAAACACTTCGCTAACCAACCAAGTTATTCAGCAACAGTAGAATGAGCAATGGGTACAGCAATTGAATCGAGAGGCATGGACGTATGGCAATACAGCGCTAAGGATAACCATCAATTGGTCCCTGCAGCCGTTTGACTAATCAGGTCACTAATGGATCAAAGCCTATAGGAACTCAAGAATGACGAGAGGCACATCCACTATCGCCCGAGATATTAATTAGTGACATAACAGTACAGAGCACAGCAATCATGACAGTACTGCAACCGTTGGATTAATTTGTTCACTGATGGTTTAAGTACTACAGCAATTTTAAGCAGACCGACTGTTAGATCATATGTCCGTAGTGGTATTGACAACTGACTATACAGTACTGAGTATAGGCATCTACACAATACAATAGCCAATGAATTATTCTGCTCGCTGATCACCTAAGTCCTTCAGCAATTTCAGAATTATCTATGGACAGAGCATTCGTAGCTGCAAATATGGCCATGTGTCAATACAGAACTGAGTATTGCCATCAACAGGACACATTGGCAGTTTCATCAAGCAGGTCACTGATGCCTTGAATCCTACAGTAATTCTAGATTGAAAAAAGGCATGTCCAATATCGTTCGAGACATTAAAAATTTTAAAAACAGTTCTGAGTATTGCCATCATCCACGTACTCTAGCCGTTCGATTAGATATCCGCTGGTGATTTAATTCCACAGAAATTCTAGCATAATCAATGTTCAGAACAGTTATGGCTAAAGATATTTACAATTGCCAGTACGCCGTTTAATACCTCAATCAATGGCGCACTATAGCCGTTGGAATAATCTGATCACTGATGTTGTAAGCTCTATAGCAATTCTGGAACGATCCATGTGTATATCAAATATCGATTGTGCTATTGGCCTATGGCAATACAGTATTCAGTGTAGCGACATTCACCATACCATAGCCAGTTAATAAATACGTTCGGTGATCGTGTAAGGTGTTCAGCAGTTGTAGAGTGGTGAATGGACAGGGCAATTGTCGCTGCCGAAGTAGGCAAATGTCAATACTGTACTCATTGTAACCATCAACACTGCACGGTAGCCGGGTGAATATTCTGATCACTGACGATTCAAATTATTTAGTAATTATGAAATGAAATAGTGCATATCTTTTATCGCTCTGGCTATTAATAGCTGGCGTTACATTACTGAGTAGAGCCATCATCACAGTACTGCCGCCGATGGATAAATTTTTTCACTGATGATTTAAATTCCACCGCAAATTTGGAATGATCAATGGATAGTACGGTTGAGGCTAGAGATATTTACAATTGAGGGTACTGTTCTTAGTGCATACAGCAACACAGCACCGTAGTCGTTGGATTAATCTTTTCAGTGACGCTCTATATTCCACAACAATTCTAGAATAATTAATGCGTAGCACAGTTACGACTAGAGATGTTAACCAATGTCTGTATGGCTCCTAGTACGTGCATGAACAGGTCACTGCTGCCGCTGGATAAGTCTGTTGACGTATGATCTAAATCTATCGCAATTCTAGAATGCAATGTTAGATCAGTTATGTCTAGAGATACTTACATTTGGCAGTACGGTACGTAGTAGGTGAACTACTGATCGCTGTAGACGATGGGTTAGTTTGTAGCCTGGCGGTATATGTTCCACAGCAATTCTGGATTAACAAAAGACATATCGATTGCCGCTCGAGATACTAACAGATCACAGCACAGTACTGGGTACAGCCATCATCACGGTATTCCAGTCGTTTGATTAACCTGTTCTCTGATGATTTGGTATCTGCAACATTTGGAGGATGATAAATGGATGGATCAGTTATCGGTAGTGGTAATAACAATTGACAACAGGTTCTGAGTTTAGCCAACTACACGATTCCGTAACCATTGATATAATCTGCTCCCTGACCGTATAAGCTCTTCAGCAATTGTATAGTTATCAATGGATAGCTCAATTGTCATTGGAGTCATTGCAATACGTCAATCCTCTACTGAGTAAAGCCATCATCAGTGCACTGTAGCCATACGAGTAATCTGTTCACTGGCGATATAAATTCCGCGGCAATTTTAGAATCATCAGTGCATGCATCTGTTAGGGCTAGAGATATATACAATAGACAGTAGGGTGCTAAGAACATACACCAACGCAGCACTGTTGCCATTGGTCCATTTGTTCAAAGATGATTTATATTCTATAGAATATCTGGAATGGCAAAGGACAGGTGAATTATCTCTCGCGAAATTTACAGTTGACCACACTGTACTGAACGCAGCCGTCATCACAATACAGAAGCTGTTGGAGATATTTTTTCACTGATGATCTATTTTGCGCAGCAGCTTCAGGATAATCAATGTATAGATCAGATATGGCTAGAGATATTTGCAATTGACAGTACGGTAACTAGTATATCCACCAAGAAAGCAGCCTAGCTGTCATATTAATCTGTTCACTGATGACATTAATTCTAAAGCAGTTCCAAAATGATCAAAGTATGAATCAGTTATATCTAGAGATATCAAGGATTGGCAATGAACTTCCCAGTATAGCAATCAACCAGGTCCAACAGCCATTGTATTAACCTATTCTCTGATCATACCTATCATATTGTTAATCTTTAACGATCCATGGGTAGATCAATTATCGCTTTTAATATAGACAATTGAACATGCAATACTCAGTGTTGCCGTCTACGCAGTGCGATATCGCTTTTAATTAACCTTTTCTCTGATCACATAATTTCTACAGCAGCTCTAGAATGAGCAATGTGAAGATCAAATTTTGCTACAAATATTGACAATTGGTAATACGGTACCGAGCGTGGCCATCTACATAATAGTGTAGCCATTAAATTAATCTGTCCACTGAAGTTTTAACCTGTACAGCATTTCTAGAATAATCAAAGGTCCCATTAGATACACCAGGGGATGCCATTATTTGAAAATACACTACTGAGTATGGCAATTAACTCCATGCTGCAGCCACTGTATCAAACAAACCTCTGGCCATGTATTTTATAATGCAATTCTTTATTTATCAA
The DNA here is from genome assembly GCF_001483705.2 of Eufriesea mexicana. Taxonomy (NCBI): domain Eukaryota; kingdom Metazoa; phylum Arthropoda; class Insecta; order Hymenoptera; family Apidae; genus Eufriesea; species Eufriesea mexicana. The sequence continues at coordinate 858,672 of NW_016922283.1, read as the reverse complement.
TGTACAGTTCAATCGTCGATAGAGGTATAAACAATTGAAGCTGCAGTACTGACCATACACATCTACAAGATATTATTGCCACTTGATTAGACAATACACTGATCACCTAACTTCCACTGCAATACCTGATCATTCTATAACATTCTACAATCAATCTACAGTTGCTGGAGGAAAGAAAGGATCCGTGAACTGATTAATGTAATGGCTGTAGCATTGTGAAGATGGCTGCACTCAGTTCTGTATTGTCATTTGTTAATACCAATACCGATACATGATGTATCCATTGGTCATGCTAGTATTGCTATAGAGATTAAATCATCAGTGGGCGGAATAATCCAACTACAACTGTGCACTGTTGCTGAATGTACTACGTACTGTGCTGTCAGTTGTAAATGTCCCCAGACTTAACCGTACTATACACATGCTATACTAGAATTGCTGTGGAAATTACATCATCAGTGGACAATGTATTCTAACTGCTACAGTACAGTGATGATGGCTGAACTTACTAACTGTGTTGTCCATTGTTATTACCTCTAGGGGCAATGTACCCGTGTTTTGAGATTAGAAGGTCAGCTATAGATTCTATATGATAAACGAATATATGAATCCAACGGGCACCGTGCTCTTTTGGTAGATGTACTAATTGCCGTACTGACAATTGCAAATATCACTAGGAATAACCGCTCTCTAGACAGGTTATTCTAGAATTACTTTGGACCCTACATCATCAGTGCCAAATTATCCAGCGTCTACAACACAATGTTGATGACTACACTCAGTACAGTGTCTTCAATTGTTAATATCTCGAGGGATAATGTTTCTTCATTTTTCATTCTAGAACTGCAGTCGAGTATACATCATCCGTGAACACATTAATCCTTCGGCATCAGTGCTTCCTTGGTAGATGCACTAAGTACCGAATTGCCTATTGTAAGCACCCCTAGCCATAACCATACTGTGCATTGATCATTCTTGAGTTACTTTTGAACCAACACCATGAGTGCACAAATTAATTAAACGGCTCATTATTGTGATGATAGCTGTACTCAGTACTGTGATTTCAATTCTTAACATCTCGAGGGATAAGGGGCCCGTATTTTGTCATTCATGAATTGTTATGTAACCGAAATCATTATTGTACAGGCTACTCCTACGGACACTGTGCTGTGTTGGTAGATTTACGAAGCACCGTACTGCCAATTGGAATTATCTCTTGCCATAACCGCAAATATGCAGGTTACTCTTGAACTACTTTTGCATTTACATCATCAGTGAACAAAGTAAGCCAACGGCTACAGCACTGCGATGGTGCCTTTGCTCAGTACCGTGTTGTCAGGTGTTAATATCTCTTGAGGTAATGGATCTGAGCTCTGTTATTCTATTAATCCTATGGAACTCATACCATCAGTAAAGAAAGTAACAGAACGGCTGCACTACAGTGATGATGGCTGTAATCAGTATTGTGATTTCAATTGTTAATACCTCGCGGGATGATGGATATGCCCGCTGTCATTCTAGAATTGCTATAAAAGCTTAATCGCAATTGAACAGAATAACGCAAGGGCTACAGCGTTCTAGAGGTGGATATACACAGGACTTTCCTGCCTATTGCAGGTACCACTAGCCATTCCCGTACTATACATGAGTCTCCTAGAATTGCTTTGGAATTTACATCGTCAGAGGGCAAAGCAGTCCAACGGCTTCATTACCCTCATGATTGCTGCACTCTTTACTGTGTTGTCAATTGTTGACATCTCGAGGGTTAATGGATATGTGTTTTGTCATTATGGAATTGCTATAGAATCTAAATGATCATTGAACATATTAATCCAACAGATACAGTGCTCTGTTGGTGGATGTACTAAGCACCGTGCTGCCTATTCTAAGTATCCCCAGCCATAGCCGTACTATACACTGGTCATTCGAGAATGATTTTGAAATTTACACCATCAGTGGATATAGCAGTCCAACGGCTCCGTTACTCTCATGATTACTGTCATCCTTACTGTGTTGTCAATTGTAACTATCTCGAGGGATAATGCATCTGTGCATTATCATTCTAGAATTGTTGCAGTACCTAAGCCATCAGTGTACAGATTAATTTAACGGCTACAGTTCTGTGTTAGTAGGTGTACGAATTACCGTACTACCAAACTGAAGTGTCTCTACCCATAAACGTACTAGAGGTAGGTTATGCTAGAACTACCTTTGAACTTACATCGTCAGTGAACTTAGTATTCCAATGGCTACTGTGCTGTGAGCATGCCTGTACTCAGGACTGTCATGACTACCGTTAATGTCTCGCGGGCTAATGGACATGCCCGCTGCCATTCTAGAATTACTATGAAATTTAAGTAATTATTGAACAGCTTAGAACAACAGAATCACTGCTCTCGAGGCGGGTGTAGAAATTGCAATACCCTTTATTGCAGGCACCATCAGCCGTACCGGTACAATAAATGGGACTTCTTGAGTTGCATAATGAATTTATAGTATCAGTCAATAAAGAAGTCGAACGGCTACATTTCTGTTGGTATCGCTGTCGTCAGAATTGTGTTTAAAACTGGCATCATCTCGAGGGATAATGAATATATAGTTTGTCATCCTTAAATGGCTATAGCATCTCAAATATCACTGAGCAGAATAATCCAACGGATGCAGCGCTCTGTTGGTGGATGTACTAAGCATCGTCCTGTCAATTGGAAATATGTCTATGCATAAACGTATTATACATTGATTATTCCAGAATTTCCTTGGAATTTACAACATCGGTGAATAAAGCAGCCCAAAGTATACATTACTGTGAGCATGGCTGTACTCAGCGCTGTGTTGTCAACTGATAATACCACGAGGTGTTGTTAATCTACATTTTTCATTCTTGAAATGCTGTAGAACGTACAACATCGAAGAACGGATGAATTCAACCGCAATGGCTCTCTGTTTGGAGATGTACTAAGCACCGTATTGTCAATTATAAGCGTCACCAGCCGTAGACGCACTATCCATGGTTTATTCAAGAATTACTGCATAATTTCCATCACCAGCAGACAAAGCATTCCACCGTCTACATTACTCTGATGATGGCTGTACTCAGCACTCCGGTTTCAATAGTTAATACCGCGAGGGATAGTAAACCTGTGTTTTGTCATTCGGGAATTGTTATAGGAAATATAACATCATTGAGCGGATTAATCCAGCGGTCACACTGCTATGTTGCTGCATGTAATAAGTAAGTACCATCAATTTGATGTATCTCAAGCCATTACCGTAATGTACTATGGCTAATCCAGAAATACCTTCAAATGCTCATCATCAGTGAACAACGTTACTCAACGGCTACAATACAGTGACGGAAGCAGTACTCAGTACTATGTTGTCATTTGTAAGTATCCCGAGGGATATTGGATCTGCGTTTCTTGTTCAGGAATTTCTGTGTAATATACATCTTCAGTGACCAGATTAATACAACGGCAACAGTGACCTGTTGGAAGATATACTAAATGACGTACTGTGAGATGTAAATATCACCAGCCATAGCCGCATTAGACATATGTTATTCTAGAATCACTTTCGATTTCACGATATCAGTGAAGAGAGTAGTCCAACGGATACATTATCATGATGGTGGCTGCTACAGCTGCTACAGCTATATTGGTGTATGAAGTCAGTACAGTAACTCCAATCGGAAATACATCAAGACATATATGTAATATACATTAATTATTCTAGAATTGCATTGGAATTTTCATCATCAATGATCAAAGTTATTCAATGGCTAAGATACCGTGACATTGGCAGTTCTCAGTACTACGTTGTCATTTGTTAACATCTCGAGGGATAATGGCTCTCCTTTTCCCGTTATATAATTGCCTTGTAATAAACATCATCGGTGACCAAATTAACACAACGGCAACAATGAGCTGTTGGAAGATGTACTGAATGCCGTGCTGTCCTTTGTAAATGTCCCTAGACACGACCGCAATATACATAGGTTGCTCTTGAGACACTTTCGGATTCACATTATCAGTGAACAAAATTGTCCAACGGCAACGTCACCTTGTTGGTGGCTGTAGTCAGTGCTGCGTTGTCAATTGACAGTTTCTCGATGATCAGTCGATCTGTATTTTGTTGCTCTAGAATTGATAAATAATTAAAATGAACATTGAATTGATCATTCCGTCGGCTATAGTGCTATATTCGTGGATGTAGTAAGGACCGTAAAGTCAACTGGATATGTGTAAAGCAGTAACCGTAACATACATTGATTATTCTAGAATTGCTTCTGTGCTTACATTGTCAGCAAGCATAGTAATTGAAGGGATACAATACCGTGGTGATACCTGTGCTCAGTACTGTGTTATTTGGAAATTTCTGGAGGGATAATGGAAATGCATTCTTCGTCCAAAAATTTCCGTGGAACGTACATCATCAATGAACAGGTTGATCAAACGGCAAGAATGATCTCTGGGTAGCCGAACTTAATGCCGTATTGTCAATTGTCAGTGTCACTAGCCACAACCACACTATACATATGTTATTCTAGAATCGCTTTCGCATATACATTATGAGTTAACAGGGTAGTCCAACAGATACGTCACTGTGATGGCGTATGTGCTCAGTACTGTGTTGTAAATTGTTAATACCTCGAGGGTCAGTGGGTCTCTCTTTTGCATTCCAGATCCGTTATTGAATTTAAGATGTCATCGAACTGATTAATCCAACCGTTACAGTGCTATATTCGTATATGTGGTAAGTACCTTACCGCCAAGTGTAAAAGTCTCAAGCCATTGCCGTAATAAACAACGATTAATCCAGAATTACATTGAAATGTTCATCATCTGTAGACAAAGATATTCAACGGCTACAATACTGTGATGATGGCTGTACTCAGTACTGTGTTGTCATTTGTTAATATCTGCAGGGATAAGGGATCTGCATTTCTCGTTCTAGAATTTATGTGCTATATACATCACCAGTGAACAGGTTAATCCAACCGCAACAGTGATCTGTTGGTAACGGAACTAACTGCCATACTGTCAATTGTAAATGTCACTAGCCATAAATAAGCTATACATAGGTTATTCTAGAATCACATTCGAATATACATTATCAGTTAACAAAGTAGTCCATCGGCTACATCACAATGATGGCGACTGTACTCAGTACTGTGATGTCAACTGTTAATAATCGGGGGTACGGGGAACTCTATTTAGAATTCCAGATTTGTAATTGAACTTAAGGTATAATGGAAAAGCTTAATCCAACGGTTATAGTGCTATATTGTTGTATGCGATATATACCGTACCGTCGAGTGGAAATATCTCAAAAAATAACCGTAATATACATTGACTATTCTAGAAATGCTTTGGAATTTACATCATTGGTATACAAAGTCATTTAGCCGTTACAATACGGTGATAGTGGTAGCATTCGAGCTGTGTTGTCAATTGTTGATATCTCGAGAGATAATGGACCTGTATTTTGACATTGTAGGATTGTTGTAGAATATAAGTCATCACTTAGCAGGATAATCCATCATCTAAAGTGCTGTATTTATGAAAGTAATATATACTATACTGTCATTTGGAAATAGCTCAAGCCATAATCGTAACGTACATTGATTGTACCAGAATTGCTTTGGAATTTTCATCATCCGTGAACACAGTAGTACAACTGCTACATTTCAGTGATGATGGCTGTACTCAGTACAGTGTTATCAGTTGCTAAGATAGCGAGGAATAATGGCTCTGCCCTTTGTCACTGTAGAAATTCTAAGAAAGCGATGTTATCGCTGAACAGGTTAATACAGCCGCCAGAGTGCTCTGCTGGTGGATGTACCATGTACCGTGCTGTTAGTTGGAAATATCTCTAGACATAACCGCAACTGTGCATTGATTATTCTACAGTCGCATTGGAACTGACATTTTCTGTGGACAATGTTATTCAGCCGTTACAGTACAACGAAGATTGCAGTACTCTGTACTGTGATGTCAATTGTTAATACCTCGAGGGATAATGGATATGCATATCTCGTTCTGGAGCTAGCTACAGTACCGTTTGTTGTAATCGCCAATAGCCGTAACCGTCGTATACATATGATATTCCTGTATTACTTAGGAATATACGTTACCAGTGAACAAAGTAGTACAATGACAAAATTGCAGTGATGATAGCTGTAATCAGTGCTGCGTTGTCAGTTGTCGATGTCTCGGGGGATATTGGACTCGCATTTAGTCATTCTAAGATTGTTATAGAATTTTTATATCATCATTGGACATATTAATCCAACTGCAACAGTGCTCTGTTGGTAGAAGTACGAAGCACCGTATATTCAATTGGAAATATCTTGTGGCATGACCGTAATATACATTGATTATTCTGGAGCTGCTTTGGAATTTATATCATCAATGAACAAAGTAGCCCAGCCGCTACACTACTGTGATTATGTCTATAAATAGTACTGTATTACCAATCGCTAACATCTCGAGGGATAATGGATATCTCCTTCTTCATTCTAGAATTGTTATACAATAGGAAATATCTCAAGGCACAACCGGAGCATGCATTGATTTTTCCAGAATTGCTATGGAATGTACACGACAAGCGGATAAAGATGTCCAACGTCTACAGTAACGTGATAATGGCTGCAATCAGTTCTGTGTTTTCAATTGTTAATATCTCGCGGGATACTAGACCTCCATTTTTCATTCTACAATTGCCCTAGACAATTGATCTCCAGTGGCCATTTTAATCCATTGGCAACAGTGCTCTGCTGGTAAATGTACGCATTACCGTGCTGTGAATTGTAAACGTCACTAGATATAACCGTCGAGTACATACGTTATTCCTGAGTTGCTTAGGAATTTACGTTGTCCGTGAACAAAGTTGTCGAGCGTCCAAAGTACTGTGACGTTGGCTGTAATCAGTTCTGCGATGTCAATTGTTGGTATCACCAGCGATTGTGGAAATGTACATTGTGATACTGAAATTGTTATAGAATTTATATTATCATTGAACGTATTAATCCAACTGCGGCTTTGACCTTTTGGTAGATGAATGTATTACCGTAATGTCCATTGGACATATCTCAAGCCATAAGAGTAAGATACGTTGGATACGCTAGAATTGCTTTGGAATTTACATCATCTGTGAATATCAATCTTCAACGTCTACAATACCGTGATGATGGCTATACTTAGTACTTTGTCGCCAACTGCTAATATCTATGGGATTCTGGATCTGTATTTTGTCATTCTAGTATTGTTACATATTTTGAATCATCATTGAACAGATTAATCCGACGGTTACAGTGCTATATTGTTGGATTTACTATGCAGCGTGCCGCCAATTGGAAATATCTCAAGCCAGAATCGTACTATACAATGATTGTTCCAGAATCACTATCGATATTTCGTCATCAATGAACTAACCAGTCAAACGTCTACATTACTATGTTGGTGGCTGTAGTCAGAACTGTGTTGTCAATTGTTAATAGCTGGAGAGTCAGAGGATCTGTACTTTGTCATCCCTGAACTGTTATAGAAATTATATCGCCATTCAGCAGATTAATTGAACGGCTACAGTGCCATATTGGTGGACGTAATGAGCACCGTACCGACAATTGGAAACACCTCAAGCCACAACCATAATATACATTGATTATCCCAGAACTGCTTTGGAATTAACATCATCAATGTGCAAAGTTATTCAACGGTTACAATAATGTGATTGTGTCTGTACTCAGTAATGTGTTGTCATTTGTTAATACCACGAGTTGTAATGGGTCTGTGTTTCCCCTCCTTGAGTTGCTGTGGAATGTACACTATTAGTGAACAGATCAATCCAACGGCAACAGTGGTCTGTTGAATGATGCACCAAATACCGTACGGTTAATTGCATATACCACTAGCCATAACCGCACAATACATAGGTTATTCTAGAACCATGTTCGAATTAACGTCTTCAGTGGATAATGTGTCTCAACGGCTACACATCTGTGATGGTGGCTGCTCTCAGTACTATAATGCCAAGAGTAAATACCTCCAGTGCCAGTGCATCATTTCTGTGCCATTACAGAACAGTTATAGAAATCAAACCATCATTGAAAGCAATATTTCAAACGATACAGGGCTATATATGTGGATGTAATATGTACCGTAATGTCAACTGGAAATATTTCAACCCATAGCAGTTTTATACGTTGATTATTCCATAACTGCATTGGAATTTACATCATCAGTGAACAGAGGCATTTAACGGCTAAAATACTGTGATATTTGCAGTACTCAGCACTGAGTTGTCATATGCTAATATCTGCAGGGGTAATGAATCTGCATTACTCGTTCTAGAACTGCTGTGGCGTATACATCATCAGTTAACAGACTACTACAACGGAAAAAGTGTTATGTTGGAAAATGAACTTACCGCCGTACTGCCAATTGTAAATATCACTAGCCATAGGAGCACTATACATATGTTATTCATGAATTACCTTAAAATTCCCATCATCAGTGAACAATGTAGCCCAACGTCTACATTACTGGTATGATGGCCGTACCCAGTACTCTGTTGTCAGTTGTTAATACCTCGAGTGGTAGCGGACCTGTGGCTTGCTATACTAGAATTCCTATAAAACTTAATCGCCACGGAACAGACTTATCTAACGGATAAAGTGCTACATTTGTGGAAGTAATAAGTACGGTACTGTCAATTGGAAATATAGCAATCCATAACCGTACTGTACACTGATAGTTGAAGAGTTCTTTTCGAATTTACGTCACCAGGGTACAAGGTATGTCAGCGGCTGCAATAATGTGATGATGTATGTACCCAGTACTGTGTTGTCAGTTGTTAATTTCTCGTGGGATAATGGATCTGAATTCCTCGTCCGCCAGTTGTCTAGCAACATCATCAGTGAACAAATTAATCAGACGGCTGTTAATAGTACATATCACTAGCCGTATCCGCACTATGCATATCTTACACTTAACTACCTTTCGTATTTATATCTTGAGTGATCAAAGCAGTCCAACGGCTACAGTACTGTGATGGTGGATATACTCAGTACTGTGTTGTCAATATCTCGTTTCTCGTGTGTCAGTGGATCTGCTTATTGTCCTTCTAGAAACGGTATAGAATAGAAATCATCTTTCAGGAGCCTAATACAACGGCTACAGAGCTGTATTGGTGGATGTAATTAGTACCGTACTGTCAATGGGAAATGCCTCAGCCATAAGGGTACTATACGTTGATTAATATATAACTGCTTTTCAAATTACTTCGTCAGTGAACAAAGGTATTCGACTTCTAAGATACTGTGATGTGGACTGTACTAAGCCCAGTGATGGCACTGGTAAATGTCTCGAGGTATAATGAATCTGCATTTCTCGTTCTAGAATTGCTGTGGAATATGCATCATCAGTGAACAGATTAATTCAACGGCAACTGTGCTGTGTTGGTAGATGTACTAGATACCGTGCTGTCGATTCTAAATATCACTAGCCATAACCGCACTATACATAGGTTATTCTACAATAAGGTTCGAAGTTAGCAGTTCAGTGCATAAGGTAGTCAAACGGCTACACTGATGTGATGGTGGGTGTACTCAGTACTGTGTTGTAATTCGTTAATACTTCGAGGGACAGAGGATCTGCCTATTTTCGCTCTAGAAATGATATAGGATTGAAGTCGTCATTGAACAGATGAGTACAACGACGACAAAGCTATATTGGTGGATGTAAATCGTAGCGCACTGTCAACTGGAAATATCTCATGCCATAGCCGAAATGTACATCGACTGTTCTAGAAATTCCTTGGAATATGCATCGTCATTGAACGAAGTATTCCAACGGCTACAATACAACGAGGATGGCTGTTCTCTGTAGTTTGTAGTCAATCCTTAATACCTCAAGGGATAATTGACCTTTATTCTTCATTCTTGAATTTCTGTAGAATATACATCAACACTGACCGAATTAATTGAACGGCCACGGTGCTCTGTTGGTACATATACTAAGCTCCGTATTATGAATTCCAAATGTCGTCAACCATAACCGTGCCATACATAGGTTGTTCCAAAATCACTTTAGAAATTCAATCATCAAGGAACAAAGTATAACAATGTCAACATTACCGATACGATGGACGTACTCAGAACTGTGTTGTCAAATGTCAATATCTCGAGGGACCGTGGATCGGTATTTTGTCGTTCCAGAAATTTTATTGGATTTAGAACATCACTGAGAAGTTTAATCCAACTGCTAGGTCACCAAATTGGTGGATGTAATATGTACAGTACTGTCAGTTGTTTATATCTCAATCCGGAACCGTACTGTACATTGATTATCATAGAATTGCTATGGAATTTACATCATCAGTAAACAAAGTTGTGCAACGACTACAATACTGTCGTGATGGCTGTACTCAGTGCTGTGTTGTCGTCTGTTAATAACTCGAAGGATAATGGCCCTGCACTTCTCGTTCTAGAATTACTGTGGAATATACGTCATGAGTGATCATATCAATACAACGGCAGAAATGGCCTGTTGGAGGATGTACTAAATTCCGCACTGTCAGTTATAAATATCACTAGTCATAATCGCACTAAACATAGGTTATTCCAGAACCACCTTCGAATTTACGTCATCAGCGAATAAAGTATTCAAAGGACAGCATTACAGCGACGATTGCTGTGCACAGTACTGTGATGTCAATTGTTTACACCTCGAGCGGTAATGGGTCTGTCCTTTGTCTTTCCAGAAATGCTATACAATCTAAATGATCATTTAATAGAATAACCTTACGTATACATTGCTCTGTTGGTAGATATATGAAGTACCGAATTGTCATATGTAAATATTTCAAACCGCAATCGCAGTATACACCGATTATTCTAGTATTGCCATGGAAAATACATTATCAGCTAACAGAGTTATTCGACGGCTACATTATCGTGATGTGGCTATAATCAGTAATGTGTTGCTGATTAATATCTCGTGGGTCAATGGATCGGCCATTTTTCAATCTAGAATAGCTATAAAACCTAAATCATCATTGATCAGGTTAATCTGACGGCTACAGTATTCTGTTGGTAGATGTTACAATTGCCGCAATGCCAGTAGTAAATGCCACAAGCCTTAACCATTCTATACATAGGTTTTTCTGGAAATCCTTTGCAATTTACGTCATCAGTGAAGAAAGTAATACAGCGGTAGCAGCACAGTGACGATGGCAGTACTGTGTACTGTGTTGTCACATGATAGTTTCTCTAGGGAAACATGGTCTGACATTTTCATTTTGGAATTGCTATTAAATATAAATCATCATGGTACAGATTAATCCAGCACATTCAAATATTAACTGGAGGATGTAAAAAGTATCGTATTGTCAATTGGAATTATCGCAAGGCGTAAGCATACCATACATTGATTATTCCAGACACTCATCGTTATTTACATCATCAGTAAACAAAGCAGTCCAACTGCTTCACTACAGTGATGATGTGCGTACTTAGTACTGTGTTGCCAATCGTTAATATCTCGAGAAAGGATGTATCCGTCCTTTGTCGTTCTAGAACTGCTATAAAACCTGAATCAACATTAAACTGATTCATCCAACGGCTACACTGCTCTGCTAGTGGATGTAAAATGTACTGAACTGCCTATCGCAGGTTTCACTAACCATAAACGTATTACTTACATGTGATCTAGAATTTGTTTGGAATTTACGTCGTCAGTGTACAAAGTATTCCGACGGCTACATTACTGTGAAGACGACTGTACTCAGTACTGTGCAGTCAATTGCTGATATCTCGTGGGACAATGGATTTGTGTATCCTCATATTGGAGTTGTTGTAGAACATAAATCGTCACGGAACAGATTACTCCAACGGCCACATAGCACGTCTAGTGGATGTGCTGAGCACCATAGTGTCAATCGTAAATGTCCCGTGCCATAACCGTACCATACACTGATGACCCTACAATTGCTGTGAAATCTTGATTACCGATGAACAAATTAATACAACGGCTACAGATATGTGGTGATTGCTGTACCCTGCTCTGTGTTGTCAATTGCTAATTTCTCCAGCGATAAAGGATATGTCAGATGTTGCACTAAGATTCCCATGAAACATGAATCATCATAGAACAGATTAATACAACGCCTATACTGCTCTGCTAGCTAATGTACTAAGTACTGTAACATGAATTACCGTGATCGCTAGCAATAACCGTGCCATACATAGGGTTTCTACAGCCGCTAAGGAATATTTATCGCAGGGAACGACGCAGTTCAACCGCTGCAGTTCTGTGAAGATGGCTGTGCCCTGTACTGTCTTGTCAACTCTCAATATCTAGTGCGACAATGAATCTGTGCTTTGACAATCCAGAATAGCTAGAGTACCTAAGTCATCACTGAATATATTAATCAAACGGCAACAGCACTCTGTTGGCTGTATTATAGCGTACCATACTGTGAATTGTTAATATCTCTAGCGTAACCCTACTATATATTGGTAATTCAGAATTACTTTGGAACTTACGTCATCAGTGTATACAGTGGTCCAACGGTAACAGTACTGTAATGATAGCTGTACACAGTACTGTGTTGTCAATCATTAATATTTCGGGGGGCAGAGGATCTTTAGTCTCTCATTATAGAAATGTTATAGAATTCAAGTCACCACTGAACTGATTAATACATCGGATACAGTGCTCTATTGGTGGATGTAATAAGTACCGTATTGTCGATAGTAAATATCACTAGGCATAACCGTACTTGGTTACGCTGGAATGACTTTGGAATTTACATAATCTGTGAACAATGTAGTCCAGTGGCCATAATAGAGTGGTGATTGCTGTATTCTGAACTGTGTTTCCATTTGTTAATGCCTCGAGGGATACTGGATATGTATTTTGACACTCTAGGTCTGTCATGGAATTTAAACCATCATTCATCAGATTGCTCCAACGGCTACAGTGCTATGTTGGTTGATGTATTGAGAACATTTGTTTCAATTATAAATATCCCTATGCTTAACCGTGCTGTACACAGATTATTCTAGAGCAGCTGTGGAATTTATGTGATAAATGGGCAAATAAATCCAACGGCAAAATTACTGTGCTGGTGGCTCTACTCAGTACTGTGTTGTCAATTGCTAATATCTCGGGGGATGAAGATTATGCAGCTTGTCATTCTAGAACTACAGTAGTATATAAATGAAGATTGAACAAATTAATCCAACGGCGACAGAGCACCGTTCCTGTATGTAATAGGTACCGTATTGTCAATTGTATATATCACTAGCCATAACTTTACAATACGTAGATTATCCTTTAATTACATTGGTATTTAAATCATGAGTGAACGAAATAATCCAATGGCTACATTAGTGTGATGATGGCTGTACTCAGTACTGTGTTGTCAATTGTTACTGTCTCCGGGGGCAGTGGACATGTACTTTGTCATTCTAGAACTGTTATGGAATTTATATCACCATTCAGCTGATTAATACAACGGTTACAGTGCTATATTGGTGGACGTAGTAAGAACCATACTGGAAATTGGAAATACCTCAAGGCAAAGCCGTAGTATATATTGATTATTCTAGTATTGCTATGGAACAAACATCATCAGTGGGCAAAGTCATTCAACGGTCACAGTACTGTAAAGATGCCAGTTCTCGGCAGTTTGTTGCCAGTTGCTGATACATCGAGGGACAGTGGAAGTGTAGTATGTCATTATTGAACTGTTATGAAAATGAAATCATCAGTGAACAGGTTCATCCAGTGGCCACAGTGCTACAATCGTGGATATAATTTGTACCGTAACATCAAACGGAAATATTGCAATACGCACCTGTACTAATCTTTGATTATTCCAGAATTGCTTTCGTATTTACGTCATCCGTGATAAAAGTAGGCCAACGGCTTCATTACTTTCATGATGTCTGTACTCAGTACTTTGATGTCAATTGTCAAAGCTTCTAGGCATAATGGATCAGCATTTTGTCGTTCTAGAATTGTAATAGAATCTAAATGGTCATTGAACTGATTAATCCAACGGCTACAGTGCTACATTAGCGGATATATAACGTTCTGTAGCGTCAATTGGAAATATCTCGAGACGTAGCCGTACTTTATATTGATTATTCCAGAATCGCAACGGAATATACATCGCCAGTGAACAAATCATTCCAACAACTGCATTACTGGGCTGGTTGCTCTGTTCAGTACTGTGTTGCCAAATGTTAATATCTCGAGGGAAAATGATTATGCATTTTGTCATTCTAGAATCGCAATAGAATCTAAATGACGATTGACCATATTAACCAACTGCTACAGTGCTCTGTTGGTGGATGTAGTATTTACCGTACTGTCACTTGTTAATATCACTGGCCACAACCGTAGTATACATTGACTATTCTGTATTTGCTTTGGAACTACCGTCATCTGTGAACAAAGTAATGCAATGGCTACAATACTGTGATGACGGATGTACTCATTACGGTGTCGTCAAATGCTAATACCTCGTGGGACAGTGGATCTGCATTTTTCTTTCTCGAATTGCTGTAGGTTACACATCATCAGTAAACAGACCAATCCAACGGCAACAGCGCTCTCTAGGTGGATGTACTATGTACCGGACTGTCAACTGTAAATGTCACTAGCCATAACCGCACTGTACATAGGGTATTCTGGAATAAATTTGGAGCCTACATCATTAGTGAACGAAATAGCGCAACGGCTGCGTTACCCTGACGAAGGCTGTACTCTGTACTGTGTTGTCAATTTATAATATTTCGAGGGGCAGTGGGTATATATTCTGCCATTCTAGAACTGTAATAGAATTTAAATTATCGTTGAGCAGATAATTCAAACGGCCGCTGTGCTATGCTGATGGATATTATATGTAGAGGACTGGAAAGTGAAGTATCACAAGACATAACCATAGCATAAATTGATTACTCCAGAATTGCCTTGGTATCTACGTTCTCAGTGAACAGAGAAGTCCAACGGCTTCATTACTGCCGTGGTGGTTGTACTGAGTAGTGTGTTGTCAAATGTTATCGTCTGGAGGATTAATGGACACCTATGTTGCCATTCTAGAATTGCCATTGGACCTATATGATCATTGAACAGATTAATCCAACGGATATAGTGCACGGTTAGTGTACGTACAAAGCACCGTACTATCTAATGTAAATATCGCCACACAAAGCCGTACCATACGTACATTTTAGACATGCATTGCAATTTATGATATCAGTGGACAAAGTTGTGCATCGGCTACGTTACGGTGATGACGGCTTTACTTAGTACTATGTTGTCAACAGTTAATATATCGACGGACAATCGATATACATTCTTTATACATCCTCAATTATGAGAATATTCCCACGGCGACAATGCTCTGAAGGTAGATGCACTAAGTATCATACTTTCAATTGTGAATATCACTTGACATAACCGTACTGTACATAGATATTTCTACACTTACGTTGGAATCTACATTATCAGTGGACAGCATCATCCAACCGCTACGATACTGTGATGATTCCGGTAGTCAGTCCCGTGTTGCCAGTTGTTAATTCTTCGAGGGCTAATGGATCTGCATTTTGTCATTCTGGAATTTCTGTAGAATCTAAGTCATCACTGAACAGATCAATCCAGTGGCTACTGTGCTCTGTTGGTGTATGTACTAAGCACCGTCCTGTCAATTGTAAATATCCCTAGAAATAACAATACACTACACCGATCATTCTAGAATTGCTGTGCAACTTATGTCTTCCGTGACAAAAGTGAACCAACGGCTACAGCAAAGTCATGGTGCCTGTAGTCTGTGCAGTGTTTGCAACTGCCAATATCTCGAGGGATAATGGATATGTCCGCAGTCATTGTAGAATTACCATGAAATCCGTATCATCATTGAACCGGTTATTAAAATGGCCACAGTGCTCTGTTGGTGGATGTACTACGCACCGTACTGTCAGTTGCAAATAACGCAATCCGCAACCGTACTACAATCTGACTACCCCGAGTTGCATAGAATACACATCATCAGTGGACAAATTGTTCATCGTCTAGAGCACTGTAGTTATGGCTGTCTTCAGTATCGTGTTGACCATTGCTTATATCTCTAGGGATAATGGACCTGTCTTTCTTCGTTCCAGGATTGCCATAGGATATACATCATCAGACTACATATTCTTCCAACGGCAACATAGCTTCGTTGGTATATGTACTATATACCTTACTGTCAACTGCATATATCACTAGCCGTAACCGTACTATACATAGGTTATTCCAGAATTGCCTTGGAATTTGCATCATCTCTGAAGAAAGTAATTCAACGGCTGCAACACTGTGTTGGTGGCTGCACCCTGTACTGCCATGTCATTTGCTAATTTCTCGGGGGACAATGGATAAATTCGCTCTCATTCTAGAATTGCGATTAAATTTAATGATCATTGGAGGAACTAATCGAACGGCTAGAATGCTCTGCTGATTAGAGTACTAAGTACCATACTGGCTATTATAAATACATATAGCCATAGCCATACTATACATAGGGTACTCTAGATTTACTATAAAACTTAAGTCATCTGCGAACAAGGTATTCCAACGGCATCATTACTGTGATGATGGCTGTACGCAGTATTGTGCTGTCAATTGTTAATATCTCGGGAGATAAAGGATCTCCATTTTTCACTCTTGAATTGCTGTAGAATACACATCAGCATTGATCAGCCTGATCCAACGGATACACTGCTCTACTTGCGGATTTACAAAGCCCCGCACAATTAATTCTAAATATCCCTATCCATCACCGTACCATACACTGGATATTGTAGAGTATCTGTGAAATTTGTACCATTGCTGAACAAATTAATCATACGGGTACGCTAATGTGATGATGGCTGTACTCCGTACTGTGATGTCAGTTGTCAATATCTCGAGGGATAATGGGTATCTACTTTGCCATTCTGGAATTGCTATACAATATAAATTGTAATAGAACGGATTAATCCATCGAATGCAGTGCTCTGCCGGTTGTTGTCCTGAAGAACGTACTGCCAAATGTAAATATCCCTGGACATAAACGTATTATACTCTGATCATTCCTGAATTTTCTTCGAACATGTGTCATCGATGAACAAATTAGTAAAAGCCTACAGTACTGCTATGACTGCTGTCGTCCGTACGTTGTCGTCAATTGTCAATATCTCAAATGATAACGGATCCTCGTTCTTCATTCTGGAACTGCTACAAAGCCTGTATCATCAGTGAACAGATTAATACAACGGCAACAGTGCTCTGTTGGTGGTTGTGTGTCAATTGTAAATATCCCTATCCATAACAGTACCGTACACTGATTATCCCAGTATTCCTTTGGAATTTACGGCATCACAGTACTGTAGCCATTGAATCACTTTGTTCACCGATGATGCATGTCCCAAATAAACATTAAAATAATCAATGCACAATACGGTTATTGCTAGTGACATTTAAAATTGACAATACGGTACGTACCACGTCCACCAGCAGAGCAGTGCAGCCGTTGGATCAGTCTGTTCATAGATTATTTGTATTCTGCGGCAAATCTAGAATGAAAAAATGCTGATCCACTATCCCGCGAAATATAATCGATTGATAACACAGAATTGTGCATAGACATCACCTCAGTTCTGTAGTCGTTGAATCACTTGTTCACTGATGATGTAATTTCAAAATGAAGTCTGGGGTTATCAGTGCATAGTACGGTTGTGGCTAGGGATACTTTGAGTTGACAGCGCGGTTCCTATTACATCCAACAAGAGAGCACTGTAGCCGTTGGAACAACCAGGTCAATGATGATTTAGATATTATAACAATCTAGAGTGGCAGCGCACATATTCACTGTCCCTCGAGGTATTAGCAGTTGACGGCGCCGTACAGGGCACAGCCATCATGACGGTACCGTGCCCGTTGGATTAGTTTGTTCATCCATGGTATGAATTCCACAGCAAGTCTAGAATGATTGCTGCTTATTACGATTATCTCTAGAGACGTTTATTTTTGACAGTACGGTGCTCAGTACATCAATCAAGAGAGCATTATTGCCGAAGTAATAGTCTGTCCACTGATGATGTATATCCTACAGCAAAACTAGAAAGAAAATGCAGTTCCATAATACCTAGAGATATTAGCAATCGACCACGCAGTATAGAATACAACCAGTATCACAGTATTTTAGCCGTTGCATTTCTTTGATTACGGATGATGTATTTTCCAAAGCAATTCTAGAATAATCAATGTATACTGCGGTTACGGCTGGAGATATTTACAGTTGCCAGTATGGTACTTATTGTATCTACCAGCAGATCAATGTAGCGTTTGGAATAAACTGTTCAATGATCATTTAGATTTTATTGCAATTCTGGTATGACAGCGAACGTATCCATTGTAACTCGAGTAATTAGCAATTGACAACACATTGATAACAGCCGACATCAGAGTACTATAAGAGCTGCATTAGTTTGTTCACAGACGGTGTAGGTTCCAATGGATTCGTAGAATAACCTATGTATATTACGGTTATGGTTCGTGATATTTACAGATGTCAGTACATTCCACAGGACATCTACCATCAGGGTACTGTTGCAGTTAGATTAATCTGTTCACTGACGATGTATAACCCACATAAATTATGGATTGAGAAATGCTAATAAATTTCCCTTGAGTCATTAATTATTGACAACACAGTACTGAATACAGGCTTCATCAAAGTATTGTAGATGTCGAATTACTTTGTCCACTGATGTTGCATGTTCCAAGGCATGTTTAAAGTAATGAATGTATACTACGGTTATGGCTAGAGATTTTTATAGTTAACAGTGCGGTACTACGTACATCCAACAGCAATGCACTCTAGCCGGTGGATTAATCCGTTTAATGATGATTTAGATCCTATGACGATACTAGAGTGACAAAATGCAGATCCATTGCCCTTCACGAAATTTACAATTGACAACACTGTACTCAGTACAGCCATTATGACAGTAATGTTGAAGTTGTACTTCTTTGTTCACTGATGATGTAAATTCCAAAATAATTCCGGAACATCCTATGTATAGTACGGTAATGTGTAGCGATATTTACAGTTATCAGCACGCTGATTAGTACACATACCAACAGATCGTTCTTGACCTTGGATTAAGTTCTTCACTGTAGATGTATATTGTGCTGCAGTTCTAGAATGAGAAATACAGATCCATAATCCCAAGATATATTAACAGTTGACAAAACAGTACAGAGTACAGCCATCGTCACAGTACAGTAGCTGTTGAATTACATTGTTCATTGATGCCACAAATTTCACAGATATTCTAGAATCATCAATGTGCAGTACGGTTGTGCCCGAAAAATTAAAAATTGAAAGTACGGAACTCAGAGCATTCACGAAAAGAGCTCCATTGCCGATGGAATAATCTGTCCAGTGATGACATATTTTACAGCAATTCTAGAATGACAAACCGCCGATCCTTTAACCCTCGGAAAATTAGCAATTGACAACATACTAGAAAGTGCACCAATCGCCAGGGTACCGTTGCCGTTGGATTACTTTCACAATTGGCGATTGAAATTCCGCAGCTATTCCAGAGTAATCAATGTATAATGCGGCTATGGCTAGAGACACTTGCAACTGACATTACAGTGCATAGTACATCCATCAGCAGAGCACTGTAGCCTTTGGTTAATGCGTTTAATGAAAATATATATTCATGTGCAATTCTAGAATAATAAAGGCAGATCCATTATTCCTCAAGGTTTTAAAAATTCACAGCGCATTATTGTGTACAGCCATTATTACGGTACTCAAGAAGTTTGAATATTTTGATCACTCTTGACTTAAAAGCCACATACATTCCAGAATGATCAATGCATAGTACGGTTATGGCTAGGGAGATTTACAATTGACAGAACAGTATTAGTTCATACACCAACTGAGCAGTGCAGCCGTTGGATTAACCTTTACACTAATGACTCAAACTTGATAGCAATTCCGGAATGCTGAAAAATATATACAGTATTACTGGATATATTAATGGTTGACAACACAGTCCTGAATACATGCATCATCACAGTACTCTAGACGTTGGATTTATTTGTTCATTAATGATTTCAGTTCCACATCCAACCTAGAATAATCAATGCATATTACGTATATGGCTGCAGATACTTATAGTTAACATTACCTTATTACGCCCACCAAGAACGCACGGTTGCCTTTGGATTACCTTGTCCACGGCTGATTTAAATTCTATATCAATTCTAGAATAACCAAGGGCAGACGCATTGCCGCTATAGATATTAACAACTGACACAACATTACTGAGTCCGGCGATCATGACAGTCCTGCTGCCGTTGGATTAAATTGTTCACTGATGATCTGAGTTCCAAAGCACTTCGAGAAGTATGAATGTGACAGTACGTGAATTAGACACTACGATGCTTAGTACGTACACCACCAGGGCACTGTGGCCGCTGGATTGTGCAGTACACTTCTGACTTACACTCCAGAGCAATTCTACAGTTTTCAGCGGATATATCAAATATCGGTAGTGATATTATCAAATGAAAATACAGTACCTAGTTTAGCCATGTACACAATACAATAAATATTTTACTAATATGATCGCTGAACATATGAGTTCGTCAGCAATTGTAGGACAATCATTGGATAGAGCAATTGCCGCTGGAGCAGTTGACATACGTCAAAATAGTACAGATTTCAGCCATCATGACAGTAGTGTAGCCGCTGTGTTAACCCGCTCAATGAAGATTTAAATTCTATAGCATTTCAGGAATGACAAGAGGCAAATGCAGTATCGCTCGAGATGTATACAAATGGTAACAAAGTACAGAACACTGATAACATCGCAGTATTATAGCCGTTGCATTGGTTTGTTCGCTAATGATCTAAGCTCTACAGCAATTCTAGAATGGACAACGCATAGATCAAGCATCGTTAGTGGAATTGGCAAATGACAAAATTATATTGATATTAGCCGTCCACACAATACTATATCCATTGGAATGGTCCGTTCGCTGTTCATCTACGTTCTTTAGCAGCTGTGGAATGATCAATGGATATAGCAATTGCCGCGGAAGACATTGACATATATCAGCGCAATACTGATTATAGCAATCAGCAGAGCACTGTTGTCGATTGGATAAGTTGTTCACTGATGATTTCAATTCGATGGCAATTCTAGAATTTCAGAGGTCAAATCCACCATCGCTCGAAATATTAACAATCGACAGAATAGTACTGATTAACGCCATCATAGAAGTACTGTAGCCGTTGGTTTGATTTGTTCACTGATGATAGAAATGCCACACCCATTCGGTTAATCTGTTCAATGATGATATAAATAGCATGTCAATTCCAGAATGACAAAAGAAAGTTACGTTAGCGCTCGTGATATTAGCAGCGGGAAAAACAGTACATAGTACAGTCATTAGCACAGTACTGCAAACCATCCATTAATTTCATCACTGATGACCGAAATTCCACAGCAATTCCAGTATAATTACTGTATAGAACGGTTATGGCTAGCGATATTTGCAATTGGCATTACGGTAAATAGTACGTGCACCAACAGAGCATTACAGATGTCGGATTAATCTGTTCACTGATTGATGGAATACTATAGAAACCTTGAAATACCGTGGATCAGATCCATTATAGCTCGAGATATTATCTACCGATAACACAGTACTGTGTCCGCCCGCCATGACAGCACTTTAGCCGTGTGATTAATTTGTTCACTGATGATTGAAACTCCTCAGCCATTCCAGAATAGTGAATGTATAGATCACTTGTGTCTTGAGGTACTTACAATTATCAGTATGGTACATTGTTCATCCACGGTCAGAGCACTGTTGCCGTAGGTTAATCAATTGTTTGATGATTTGGACGTTATACCAACTCTAGATTCATCAACGATTGGTTCGTATATCAGTAGGGGTATTGACGGAGTGACAATGCAGTATCGAGTGTTGCCATCAAAGCAGTTGCATTTCCCTTAGAGTAACATGTTCGCTGATGAATGATATTCTATAACAGTTGTAGGAAGGCAAAAGCGTGATCCATTATCGCTGGACGAATTAAGAACTAACAGCCGTCATGACTGTAATGTAGCCGTTGTATAGATTTGTTCACTGATGGTAAAATTGCCAGCACTTCTAGAACAATCAACGTATATGGGGTATGGCTAGAGGTATTTACAGTTGACAGAGCGATACTTAGCACATGCAACATCAGAGCACTATAACCGTTGTATTAACATGCTCACCGATGATTCAAGTTCTATAGAAATTCTAGGCTGGACGAAGACAAACACATTATCTCTCGAGTAACTAACAACTGTTGGCGAAGTAGAGAGGATTACCTCCCTTTCTACTGCAACATACTTTCGTCGTGCAGCCATCGTCACCGTAATGTAACCGTTTGAATAATCTGTTCCACGATGATTGAAATTCCGCCGCAAACCTTGAATAATCTATGTACGGATCAGTAATGGGTATCTATATTTACGAAAAGAACACTGTAGCCGTTTGATTAATGTGCTGACACATGACTTACATTTTAGAGCAATGCCAGAATGACAAAAGGCGGATCGATTATCTCTCTAGACATTGACAACTGACAACACATTACTGAGTGCAGCTATCATCACATTAATGCAGCCGCTGTCTAAACTTATACTCGGATGATTAAATTCTAGGATTATCAATGTATAGGCTAGCTATAGCTAGACCAGTTAGCACGGTTCTTAGAACATTCACTACCAAAGCTCTGCAGCCGTTGAATTAATTTGTTTACTGATGATTCATATTCCATAGCTATCCTAGAATAATCATTGTGTAGTACAGATATGGCTGAATGTATTGACAATTGGCAGTACGGTGCTCAGTGCGTCCACGGACAGAGCACTTTAGCCGGTAGATTAATCTGCTCATTAATGATTTAAACACTATAGCCACCCTAGAATGATCAACGGATGGAGCAATTGTCGCTGGTGATATTGACATTTGTCAATACAGTACTGAGTATAGCCATCTACATAATTCTACAGCCTGTGTACTTCAATGCCGTATTGCGATGAGCCATGTGCAGAGTTCTACAGTTGTATTAACCTACTCTCCGTTCATCTGAGTTGTATTGCAATTCTAGATGGATCAATGGATAGGTCAGCTGTATTTACGGATATCTACAGTTTTCAATGCAGTGCTGAATACAGCCACCACCACTGTACTTTAGCCATTGGATTAATCTATACACTGATAACGTAAATTCTATAGCAATTCGGGAATTATCAATTCATAGATTAATTATCGCTAGAGATATTTTGACTTGACACTACGGTACACGAAACGGATATCAACACATGACTGCATCTGATGGACTAATCTATACACTGTTCACTTTAGTTCTACAGCAATTCTAGAGTGATAAACGGATAGTTTACTTATCACTTCAGATATAGACATTTCACAATGCAGTACTGTGTGCAGCTATCTACACTCTCTATTTCTATTGCGCTATTAAATACGCTGATAACCTGTGTTCTTTACCAACTCGTGGTAGATCGAGGGTTAAATCAATTATAACTGGAGATTTAACAAACGACAATACATTTCTGATTATAACCATCAACGCGTTACTGTAGTCATTGGATCAATCTATTCCCTGGTCATCAAATCTGTGTAGCAATTATAGAATATTAATGGACAGATCAATTCCCGCTAGAGATAATATTAAATGGCAATACATTACAGAGAATAGCAATCTACACGGCACTACAGCAAGTGTAATAATTAATTCCGTCATCTCCTATGTTCTTCAGAATCTCTGGAATGTTCAAGGAGTAGAGCAATTGTCGCAAGGGACGTTGACATATGTGTATTCACTACTTATTATAGCCACCTGCCCAGAACAGTATCAGTCGGATAGAGCTACGCAAAGATGATTTAAATTCCAGAGCTACATTATAATAATTATTGTATAGATCAATTTGCCTAGAGTACTTTACAGTTTACTATACGGTTCTAAGTACAGCCACCAATACAGAACAATAGCCGTCGGATTAATCTATCCACCCACGACAGCAATTATGTGGAGACTCAAGAATGATCAAAAGATGAATCAATTGTAGCTGGAGACATAAACAATTGACAATACGCTACTCATTACAGCCGTCAACATAGTTCTACAGCCATTGTATTACCCTATTCCCTGCTCATCTACGATCTTCAGCTATTCCCGAACGATTAACGTTATTGACTGAATAACTCACAATTTATGCTTTTTCAGCGCATGATGAAAGCAGCTTCAGCAATTTTTTAGAAAATTATCGATTTTTGCGCGATGGAGTCTCACTACTTCTACAGAGCTGCACGAAACCACACAGAATAGCGGTGTCCTCTGAATAACACGTCTTTCATGCAATTCGGCGCAATTTGATTACAGTTTCTGCGAATGTTAGGAAAACTTTCGATTTTTTGCTGCAAACCTTCACTACAGTTTCAGATCTGCACCGTATAGCCTTATTTAAGTAATATCGCGTACTACATGCCATTTAAGCGCAGTTTGATTTCATTTGTGTCGTCTGCCACCATTTACTGATAGGTATAGCGCGCCACATTGGCTCTACCATACTCATTAAATAGAAGAATCTGTAGCCCATGAGCGATCAGATAAAGGACTTGTAATCCATAAATATAAGAGTCTATAGCATAAGGTCGATCCAATATGGGACATATCGTAACGATATTATAACCAGGACGCGGGACTCGTGCATCTCCTTTTCCAGCGCATAAGCCACTTCTAAGGTCGGAGATGACGCTTCCCATTTCTGAATGCACAGCTTCCTTCCGGACCAAAACGCATGAGGGAAGCATAGTGGGGAGGGAAGGAGCTTGATTCAGCTCGCGCGCCTATCACGATTTCCTTATCTCACGATCCTCGCTCTTCGCTCTCAAATGATGGTACTCCCGGCACGCTGTTGCCTTGAGTGTCACGTTTATGATTGTTGACCATTTGCGCTTCGAAAAACTATCGCGAACAACACTTATCAATTCGGATCTTTTCTTGTATGAACTTATGTGTTCCGGTTGTTGCCATTTACGGTTAAAGGAAAAATAAAAAATCACTATTTCTTCGTTTCCATATTTCACCTGAAACCGCTTCTATTTCAGTTATTACCATATAGTAGTCACATAAGCTAAACGAGCATGTTAACGTTGCGAGCAACATGAGATCACCTTTTTCGAATTCACTATGGACACTTCTTGGGTTAGAATTTGTGAACTTTACTCTTATGATTGACATTGTTTTATATTATAATCCTGGTACATCTATGCAAAATTACTCGCTGATTTTCCATCGCCATTATCGTATCGTTCGCAACATAAATTTATCGGTTGGTACGCTTTGCATACGAACATTCGTTACTATTGTAATGTTCCCATATCGCTTCGTTTTCAAATGTTCATTACAAATTCGTGTTCTATAATTTCGTCACAGTCCTCGTCGTTTAAATCACATATTAATTAACTCTACGTTACTTTACATTGTTACACATATAACGACTAATTCTCGGAAACAATTTTAGTTTATTCCAGGCTTGCACACGTGAAAACAAAACCATACATTTTCTTCTTGAACTGTATTTCATTACATTTCTGAAGTGCTTATATCAGCACCAGGAGAAACATTTTGCAGCCACATTTATTGTTCTAATTATTGTGTCTAGTAGTTTTAACTATAACTATTATTGGTTGCCTAGAATTCGTACTTTAAGTAAACTCCAATTAAACTTCACTTCACTTACGTTCAATGATACTATTCAGATTGTGAGCCACGTACTTAAACACTAAGCGTTCCAATCAATGCTGCAGTTACAAATTGTTTAAATCTAATGTGTGGTGGGAAACGCCCGAAGACATTTAAGTAGATAATGCACGCAATTTCATTCAATTCGGAGAACCTGCACCCTCGTCATTTATAACCAAACGTGGGGAATGCATTTCGAAACGTTCTTTTCTGAGGCAATAGTATTTTCATCTTGCGTAGGCTTACACTTCTTCATAAACGTTCAATGCTTTAATGAAGGACTGGGAAATACAATTCAATTATGATAATTTAAAGCAAACGGTATAAACTCGCTTTAAACGGGATACCAATTAAATTGAACGAGGTAACAATATCATGCTCCATAATTGCCAAACTTCGAAGAAATTCGTACAGAGAATCGTACTTTAAATTGGAAGATCTATTCTCGTTCGTGATAATTCTAGCGGAATAAAAGCAATTGAAGAATATTTATACGATTGTTTAAATGCTGTGAAGGAATAAACGTACGCTCTTCATGGAATGGGTAAGAATTAAAATTTGAATAATTTGAATATTATGTAAATTCATTTTTATGTAATTTTTAAATATTTTTTTCCTTATATACGTACATTATGGATTATATGAATGGATTTCCATCGAGTTTAAACTATATTATGGAGACATGATACAGATAGTTGCATTAAAAAGTTAATATATTGTAGAGAGGCATAAATATAGTATGACATTGGAGAGCCTTCAACTTCTAATCTTTCTTGTGACAAGATATGTATCCCAACGTTCCCAATAGGTCCTTGAAAATGTGGAACATCTTAAAATCTTGCTGTTGCTATCAATGCTGACCGAAAGTAGAAAAATTTCGTCAATAATTTATAATGCTTAAGGTAAGAATAGTTATGTTCCTAGTGACATTATAACACTATTTAAAAGAATGAATGGAATACAACTAGGCTACCTATTTCTGTATAGCAAGGCGTTGAATGAGAATACACAAGTCAATTCAATTTAATTGACAGCATAGGTCAAAGCAATAGATTTAACTGCATTCCAAACTATCTAACAAGGCATTCTGAGAATCTGGGTACCTTACCTTAAATTGCATACTATCTCTTTATGAAAAGTACGATACCTGTTGTTACGTTTAGCTTCTTGACATATTAGACAGCCCAAGCTAGTTTCGTCTCATAACTGATAATTAGTACCCTCATCACACATTATAACAACGCTAGAAGGAACGAGAGATATCTCTAGTATTCTTTTTGTTTATAAAATTCTCAGTAGCCTTGCAAACTTTTCTGATATACTGGAAAAACGCTCAATTAATTTTGCAACTTTTTATTCAAGGCGATAATACTTCCTTCATGTACAAAGGCATAAAACTGCTTTTGCTCAAAACCAAATTGTTAATAGAATGATTATTATTGTTAACAATATATGCTGTACCTTATATCGATTCAGCCAATCCCTTCACTCCATAGAACAGCTGCTATATCGCACACCTCTCTAGAAAATATTTTTTTCTTATACTTGTGAGCATCTTGTCTCTTTGTATATGTATATACTCTTATCTTCATCTTTATTTCCTTGTTTTATTTTTCCTTTTCTTTGTTACCGTTAACTTTGTACCTCGCCGTGATAATATTTCTGCAATTTCTCAGATCGGTTAGTCCCGTATATATGAAACAATAAAGAAATAAGCCAGATAATAATAAAGGCTACGGTATTCAGCAATAATTCATGCCGCCTGCCAAACCATACTAAACTATTTAGTAAACCGACGTTCCAAGCTGTTTACGCAGAAAAATTAAGATACAGTGAAATAACAATTTAAACAGCAAATTTAGGCCACCAGCCAAAATTAATTAAAACAACGAATTGCATAACACTTCAATACATACAGCAAAATTACCGAGAACCACGAATCCAACAATAAATCCAAGTCATGCGTATAAACAGACTATCCCGTAACAAATAACCCTGTAGGATAAAACGGAAACGGATGCACAGGATTTCAAAGAATAACAAGGGAGCGATCGCCGGTGAAATCTCTAACGCAAGGAAGATCATAACGATGGCTCCCCCATGTCGAATATGTAGCGGGATCTGGTTCTCCTGTCCGTTGATATATCTGTTCGGTTTATTGTTTTCCAGCTCGAAAGGGTGCCAAACGCATTACAATAAAATCCACGAAGCCGTGTATTTTCTTTTACTCGCCCGTTTGCCCGGAGAATGCTGAAATGCTGGCCGCATCACGCCGCTAATATTACACGGTGTCGTCAGGACAGACGGAAACGCGAGGTACTTACTTCCGTTACGCGCCAGTAAGCACCAGACTTGACATGGACTCGCGGAGGAATCGGAATTAAACATTGGAACGAGTTTCATCGACCGATTGCATATTCAACATTTTGCCGTCGGCGGTTCAATCGTCGCGAAAAATAGCGTTTGGAAAGTTTCCCGCGGAAAACGACGAAACTCCTTAAAGACGTCTACGAGATGTCGGGTACTAATTAAGGCGTGGAATTATTTTATTCCAACATTACACGCATCCTCATTTGATATTGAACGCTAAACCCACCAATTGATTAATTAACCCACGAATGAGAAGAGGAAAGAATAATTTGAAAAAACACAGATTAATTAATTTAACTTATATTGGGCGCGACATCACGCAATCATGTGAAGAAAACAATGATCGATTCAATTGGGAACTTCAAGTGAAAGGTTTGGAAATGTTTTCGAGTTCGGCTTTTGGCAGGTATAATGTACGAATTATTGCTAATTTTCTCCAGTACTTCTTAAGTCCTTACACTCTGGTACATTTACGAGAAACTGAGCACACGGGTGTTACTGAATGTTAATTGCGAACTTTCATACTCATATTGTTCTAAACAAAACTTTGTCAATTTTTAGGATTTATGCAAATTTCGCGCGCGTTAAAATACGCTGCATGTAATATATACCTAAAGCGAGTGCAGCTGATATTTATGGGATTTTGTACGAGAAACTCACGACGACGTGGACTCGTTATCGTAGTGTAAGCGGTTAGCGACATACGCCGCAATGAATATCGTTTGCATACCTTCGTGAGTCTTACTTTCGCATCCCGGGATTAAAACTGTATTCACAATGCTTTACTATAGAAGGCAGAGACAGCCTCTGGCTGAAAATTTGTAAAAACTGTAACACTGGTAGCTTCAATAAGAAAATGTCTTTTTTTGCATTACATTCAATTACGGACTGTAAAACCGCTAAAGTCACACCATGAAAGTTAATTGGCAATTTTTCATTTCCAAGTAATTTCAGACTCAATGAAGAGTATACCATCGACATGTTGCTAATTAAAAAATTTATATAGCAGGACATACACAGGATGCAATTCCATTAACACACACCAGTAGTACTGAATAAGGACAAGTAAATTTCTATCTGGTTTTTAAAGTAATAGCAAGCAGGCTCGGAATATAATGGAATAATTTATTGGGAAATAAATTACCTAGCATTCAAACATCGTATACCATATTCCATGGGTTTCCTACAGTGGTCCCTTTTTCCCCAATTTAGAGCCCAGGAATGAATTCCTAAGAGAAACGGGATTCTTAAAGCTTATCCAATCTTTTAACCGAAATCCCGTCCCCTCCTTCCACCACAAAAATGTCCAAGCGAAAATTCGATCGAAGGACGCAATGGTACGGCTTTACCATTTACATGGGGCCCAAAAATTATATTCTCCGATCTCTCCTCGCAAAGTTATAACTGCTCAAATGCTAAGGTAGCGTAGATCCACGTTTGCATTTTGTTGCATGCAATGAAATGTCATTGAACAGAGAAACAATTTGCTAGACGTTCAGTTATCCCTATGAAGATGCCTTCGATGCAAATACCGTGTTTTCGACGCCGGAATATGATAATGTCGTCGCGGTATAACGCATAGGGAGCGCTAACCAACTGTTATTTTCCGATTGTAGACGGCGGGCCCAATATATACGCTGCGAGCTGGCGGCTAGCAATAGTCACGGTGCTCCATAAGAGCGTTGTCCTAATTATTTGGCACTACTACTTTTTCATGCATGCGAGCATCATGATTTCCGGCGAGCGTGGTCCGCTCTACGACATAGCGGCGTATGCCTTTAAACAAAGCACAATCCGCCGTCGCCTCGCTGCAATTTTCAAACGAAACGTCGTTTCTGTTAACAATTCCTCTCATCATAGGGAAGACGAGCGAACAGGTGCCTGGTTTGAAGAAATATGAGTGTCTGGAGTACGCTCAGCTGCTGCAAATGAATACGTTCGAGACGGGCTTGACGGAATCATTAACCAGAGCTTTCTACTGCAACGCTTGTTCCCCTGAATATACATGCACATTTTGTTTCGTGGATTTTGAAAGTTCGTTGTCTCAATTATTCTGAATTAAGAGGCAGCTTCTCGGGAAATATTTCTATTATAATTATTATTAACTACTGTAGTTGCTGCAGCATGATTTTATCGCGTGTATAAATAATTGGTACGTACAGTCTCAGTAATTGCTTCTGAAATTGTTAATTCTGAGTTTTTCAGGCAGAATGCTGTGTTAGTATTATTCATATATGCCGCGTTTGGGTGCAGTTATGTGTAGAATTACGACAAAATATTGTAAACAAGCTTTTCTTGCATCTAAATGACATTTACTGGATTCTAAAGGACATATTTGTTTAAAGGCGAGAATAATTACGTCCTCTTATAAGAAAATTCTAACGAAGTGTGCTAGAATTAGAAATTTTCATAATAATATTGCTTTAACTATGTAACGTATATGAAAAAGGAAGAAATGTCCTAATTAAATGCACTTTAATTAAACATCTATTGCAAGAGCGTGTTATAAGTAGGAGTGGGAAGATAAAGATAAAAAGTGAATTATTTATAACCTTCCATACATTTTCCAAACCATATCGATACCTATAAGAAGTAAAGTTTATCGATCCTTCCATGTCAAATTTAACATTCCAACTTTCCCTTTTATCTTCCGCGATATTTTACCTTCACAGATATTTCAACGTAATAATAAATAAAAGAAAAGTTTTTTTCCTTCCATTCCTTATATCTACACGAATGAAAAATATTTCCATTTAATGCTAAACCTACAACGGACTAAGTGTCTGTTCACAAGCCTTTAATTAAAAATTTCATGATACTTAATATCCCGCATTTCCTTCTATTGGTATAATATGATCAACATTGCAGTATATTCACTCAGTACATTCTTACAATATTCGGAATTAGTATTCTTAATGTTAAAATTACTGAATTACTAAGATACTACACTGTAGGAGAGCGAGAGCTAGAGTTGAGAAGCCAAAAATGGACAATACACCAATTACAGAATAACACAGTCCCAAAATTCGTAAAACAATTTTAACGAAGGAAAGAACACCAAGATAACGAAGCGGAAACGCACAAAGGCGCACTCTAATTTTACACACTTTCGAACACCAAGCGACTCGTGCTCGTTCCGGTGACAATTGATTTCTAAGGACCCTGTTATTGACACCGTGGGCCATGCTTTTATGCCTTTCCTGACCTACGTTTCACATCGCCACAGGGTACACAGAATTTAATTTTGTTACCCAAAATATCTCTTCCATTTGCTTCTAGAAGATATTGATTGTTTAATGAGTTATGTTTGTTGGCAATCGCCGATTGGTGGTTTCTTTCCGAAATGATATCCTACTCTGTCCTAGATATGATAGACTCATGATTCGTCATTAGTCAACGTATAAGGTTAGGGAATACTGTCCTTTCATGAGACAAAAATTGAGGAACGAGGATAATCAATAAATTTATAATCGAGAAGCGGGTGTAGAATGTCAGGTGCAGAAAAGAAATTCATTTCTTTCGGGACAAATGTTGAATTAGCCTTTTAATACTGACATTTCCATGCTATATGTAACTAACTTAAAATTCGTCATTGTACAAAATCTATGATGAGGAATATCGCAACGAATCGGAGAAAGGATCGTCTATTTATTCGAAGAAATTGAGAATCTAGGATAATCGACGTGTTTAGAACAGATTTGTAGAAATGGAATACTGAGTGGTGGAAAAGGAGTTTTGAAGTAATCTTGATAGTTTCGAAATTACTGTTCTGAACGACCGGTGTATAATCCGTCATAATTCGACGTTAACGATATAGAATGCTGCTACGTATGATATCCATAGGTACCTAACGAAGACAAGTCCATTGTGGGAAGAGATTGAAGATATTAGTTCCTTTGTATGCCAAATTTTTGAACAAATTCACCATTAATTAGTTGTCGTAGTTAGTGCTAACCTTTACTTTGAAGATACGTTTCTAATTCGTAGTTCAGTTCCATAACGGAAATAGACTAATGAATGTAATTGCACAATACTTCTCTGTTCCTTGCTCAAAGCATATGCGTGAAACTTGTGCATTTCATGTCTAATTTTGCAAAATATCTACTCCTGCTCTACACAGTAATATACTATTCACCTCTTTCCACCCATTTCCAAAAATTAATTTTAAAAAATTCAGAAATAACTATTTCTGCCCTGCAATAAAGGAGTCCAATTATTCTTAGATTCAAGACGAAACTTCTAGACTTTACAAGAGGAACAGAAATTCCTGTAGCTATGCATCAATACATCGTAATATTCCTTAATCTATACTCTTTTTAAAGCCCAATCTTTAAAATAAAACGTAATAATTTTAATTAAAGTCAAGAAACCTTATCAGTTCGTTCAGGAGGATTTTTCGCTATGACATTGCATAAGGAGTTGGTGAAAAGGAAACAGAGACGCGTGAAGTGATGTAGTTAGGGAATTGCTGAAAGTCAGTGCATATTCTCTGTAAGCGGAACGTTTGCCAAGTCATTTAACATTGATGGGGATCGAAGCTTCTTCGACGACACATCACGCCGAATAACGTGAGACGAAAAATCAGCGTGTGTTTTGCATTATAAATTTCACGCCGAAGATACTCCTGCGTACCGTTTATTATTCATCGCGTTTCCTATGCAGGATAAATAAAATACATTAGTAACACCTATTCTCCTATCGATTCATTTCCGCTTATTTATGTCGCAAGTTTCCCTTATTCGATTGACGATATGTTCCCTTTAATAACTTATTCATTTAAGTGTAACTTAATTGTTTATATTTTATTAAAATTTGTTTTCTTAGCTTATTTAGCATTTAAGATACTGCTATCTGTTCAAGCAAAGCTAAACTATCTATTATTGGTATTCATTACGTTCTACATTTTGTAATACTGACAATTTAACCTCGCACTAAAATTTTATTCGTAGTGTGTAAATTCAAAACTTTGGAACGGGTATTACTCTGATGTGGAAGGATCGAAACAGAAGAGTGGGAATTAGAATAAAATTTATACGCTGGTTTTTAACAATGTTTTTTACCGGAACACGAATTACAGGTTCTTCGAGTGTTTTCATATTTTTCTGGTACAAAGTGAGCTAAAATATTCGAGATAACAAGAATTGCGCGCGAAGCGAGAGGGAAGGGGATCCGTGTAACGTGTAAAACATAAACCAAGGGGAATGTAATCACGTTGAAGAATAGTGTACATTGAAGGTATACATTTTGTTATTTTTTCAATGAAACAGACGTAGAATTGCAACTCATATTCTACTTTCGCTGAAAGATCTACACCCCTTTCTACCACACAGTGCGCAAATGTGGAAATATAGTGATCACTATGGAGGACCTCTGCTTTGAACATTGTAAGTTGAATTTATAGGGGATAATTAACCATTGACACATACGACATGGAGATAGATATTTGGGAAATTAAACTTGGAAATCTGGTCATTTGGAGATCGTGTAATAAGAAATGACAATTGGTATCTAAAAAATAAGAAAGGAAAGGAATGAATAAATAGAGTAAATAAATATTAGTGGATCCTCCTAAATTGCTGCTTATATTATCAGTAATATTAATATGCATGTTATTTTTAAGTCATAATCTATTTTCTTTCTCATTTCAATTTTATTTATGTAAATACGAAATTTAGAAAGATGGTTGAAAGGAAAATTGAATTACCATAAAGAATGATGTACGGGTGACCACCGATTTAATTGCACCATTGAAAATTTAATCACTAATCCTGATTAATATTATTCTCACACATCAGGCATATAATTAATAAAAAGTTTCAGGGAAGTATATTTATAATCACATAATATAGGACGCAGGCTTGAAGTTTATATTTGGAAGTTAAAAGTGGGGCAATCTTTCCAGTGAAAATATGGATGTAACGTAAAGGCTTTTAATTAACCTCGCCAGTAAGTGCCAGTGCCTAGATTAATAACCAGGGTAACCAATTAGGTTATATTGAAACAAAAGTTTCGAAACACAACATTATTAACCCGTTGTTTCAGAAATAAAGCTTCACGTGTTCATTTTGGGGCAGGATTCATTTTTCACTAACCTCAGAATCACCTCAACAGAATCACAATTAATTATCTCAACAAATATTGCGTTATGCATAAATGCTACTGCAGAAAATATAACAGAATTTCATTATGAAAGTTGATATTTCATTCTGTTCCTTATTATTCCTACTTCTCCAGTTTCTTATTTAATAAAGAATTTTTAATGGAATTGTTTGCTAACTGAAATTAAAGAATTCATATTCCTTCCAGAGAAATTTTATTATTATCGTCTGTTATTATTAAATGTATTATTAATTAATTAAATGAAATCGCATTACGTTTGGCATATCTCGTTGCTTACTGTCAATACTAAAGGAACAAAAATTCAGATACTTGTTTTATTGAACATTTTTGTTACATTCAAAGTAGGCCAATTTTGCCATTACTATATCTGCAGTCTCTGCTTCGCATCTTTACCAACGTTTACCAATAACTCTATGAATTAGATTTAATCGACTGCCAATAGTGTATCAACCTACTGATATATATATTAAGGATTCAAGGACGAAAATTGACTGTAATGAACTACAATAACCAGGGAATCAACATATTGCATATAAGCGTGGTTTATACCACTGTTGCATTTCTATCAAATATCTCGTACTGTGAAAAAGTTAGATTCCAAATGTGACGATACCATTTCATACTGGATATTAATCACAGCAGAAAATGTTATTACCATTATAAATAAGGAGAGGAGGAGAATACCATGAGCCATTCTTTGCAGGAAGGAAGATCTATGATTTAACATATTGCGTATTAATTATACGCATTTTCATTTAATTCAGAAATTCGATATGTGCCTTTGCCTTATTAAATGCATAGGAAATTGTAACATAGGAGCAATTTCAATCAATCTAACTGGTTTACAATTCTATTCTTTACAAACATGTACCTTCGAACCTAACAAGTTGACTCTACCTTTATTTATTTTTATCTTTACCTACAACAGCATAAGACTATAACGAAACATTAGAATATTAGAATACTAAATATATTACTTTCAGATATTAGAATATTCTCTTTTCACGAATAAGGTGCATCAAATTCAGAAAATCAAGGAGAATGGCTATTTCTGGACATTTCTTTTCCCGTGATACCTTCATATCTATTGAATCACAAAAAGCATTTAATCTAACAAGATGTTACTGGCAGAAAGTACAAAAATACGAAACAGGGAAGTCAAGTAATGGATATTTACATTGAAATTGTAACATCAATGGCTTCTATAAGAACATCACAGATATGCTATCTGTTCTTAAGTGACTGATATTTTTGAACCTAACAGATCCCTTAGAATGGTTGACACTTCCAAGTAATGTTAGAATAAAGAGTTTTCGAGATACGAAATCATCTGTACCTCAATACAAAGCTTACCATACATTTGTATTACATCCTTATATAAATTCTATATCCTTAATTAGTATTACGTAAAATAAAACTTAACGTCAGAGCTGCCAAACCCGTTATAATAACGAATTCCTGATTTCGTATACCCATAATTATTTAAAAAATACACCTTTGACAACAAAATTATTCCTGATACATGAAATTAAGGTAAGAGAAGGATTATCTATACTTACGTATCTTTATTTTATTGCTTCCTTTAATGTGTATACTTTATTCAGGCATGCGTTGCAGTCCTGATGCACCAATATTAAACGAGTGACACTAGCACAAACCAATGCATATCAATTTTACGTCTCGAATCCACTGTTGAAGCACACTTAACCAAGAATGTCTAACGAAAATGAAAAAGCGCGAGGCACAGTTACATCAATATAAGAGTCCCAACCATTTCCATCAAGTTGTTAGTAAGACAAACAGTTTCTAAATATTTAGTACTAATACTCAACGTTTAACTGTCGAATATCTATATAACCGAAACACAATAGGGAATCCACAGAGCGTGTATGTACTTGCCTTCGAATGCACGACGTTTTAAACGTTTGGCATTCGAAAACGCAGAAAGGGATAAAAGCGCTTTTTATTATATATTTTATTCCACATTCTCGTTCCACCTGCCCACGAAGAATCGACCACTGCGATCAGAAAACACCTTGATGACACCCCTCGATGCATATACGTTTACCATCCTTCGCTCAACATTGAATAAGTTAGTTTTGTACAGTTTCCTCGGTGCAGTGTGTTGCTAGAAGGTCGAAATCTCTATATGCATTATTGCCCTTCATTTACTGTAACCTAATCATAAATCTCCTTAGGGGATTCTATCGGCGAATCGATTAGATCCAGTTTACTTTATGGCAGTACTTGGGCAGATACATTGTGAGTGCAGAATTAGACTCAGAACGAAACAGCGAAAAATTTTCTTGGAATAGCGGGAATAAGATAAAGTTGAATCTTGTCAGTTGCAATAACAGCAATAACAAATGACCTTCTGCATTTTAAAAATATTTTCAGTTATTCGGTCTATAGCGAATCCGATCAGATTTCTGCATTGAAAGATATTTTGGAAACAAAAACTTTGTTTCGAAAAGAGGAATTAAAGATGTTTTCGGGTCTCCTTGAAGTGCTGACTTATTCAGTGTCTCCATTTTAAATCGTAACTGAAGATGGAAGCAGATAAGAAACTGCAGACGAACGATGTTGGTCTAGTAGTGAAAGCGCTGTGCAAAGGGCTGAGAGATTGTTCGTGAGAGTTGGTTGTGAAGAGTAATTTCAAGTAATATCGTAGCATTAAAGACACTTATATCGTTATGTCAATACAACGTATGGAAGGGAAAACAATAGGGAAATGGTTGGAAGCGAGTAAATATTTCTTTTTAAAAATATGGTTAAGACTTTGTATGAGTGATGGATCTATGATGGACCTAATAGGATCTATCTAGACAAATGTAAAATATCGAGATTAATTTTAGCCCCATTTACACTCACGTCTTTGAAACAACATATTTCCGACATTTCAATTCTTATGAAACACTGTTTCTGTATCCTACATCAATATTATGGTGCACATTTACCCAAATTGCACGCGCATTTTTCAAATTGGACTTTAGCTCTTTCTAAAATTCATTTTATTGGATTCTACCGTGTACAAGCCTTTTAATTATTCAAATCAATTCACTTCCCTCCGCATGACTCTTCATGCCATAGTGCCTGCATACCTTAATTTCACGTCAATTTTTACAACACCTTGCGTATCGTACAATCTACGACTTCTTATTCGCATATTTCCTAAAAGCGTGCCAACTGCTTCATTAATACCATAATCAAATCCAATTTTATGAATACTTTGCACCAGGAAAATTTTTCTATGGTTCACCATGATGAGCTGATATCATAGTGATACGCTATCCGAGGCATACAATTTTGTATGAGGAAGGAACGGAAACTATAGGCAGAAGATCTCTCAGCCTATATCTTCTGAAGGAAGAAAACCGAGTAACTAACTGCTGATTATTTATCCCTTTATAGCGACTCCAGTGTAGTGCAGAGTTTTCGAGTCCCATTCGACTCGTATTAGATTTACCATAGTCGAAAACAGGTTCCACGTACGATGCTCGACGTACACGTTCGAATCAGGGATTAAGTCCAGGACTCCAGCGTGCGTGTTTCTGACAAGCAATTGAAACCGCAGGAGCAACGTCGTTCGAAGAAGTTCTGTTCCAACTGGAATAGGATAAGGCTTATCAGACTCCCACGATTGACCACCTACGATAAGTTTCTCCTTCGCATTTCCTGATCTCGTTGCGGATAGGTCATACCGCCATACTGCCTCGATTATACCTGCGCAAGAGGAATCGATCCCCTTTCTCGTGTATTACTTCGACGTCATTGGCTATGTAGACGGTAGGCGGGTTAAATTACGAGGATAAAATACGAAATAGTGGCTGAATAAACGATGTAGCATCATCTGAGTATGCACAGTGTATATTGGAAGAGCATATCTGAGAGCAATGGATGAGAAATTTTCCGCAAATATTTTTGGGAAAACGAGGGGAGACGAGATTTTCTAAAGGAGAACACCGAGGGAGCAGTATTGTGTGTGATGAGCGGTGTCTACGATGAGAGGCTATGTTAAATTGGAAATCATCGTGGTATAAGTTTGAAGTGAAACAGGAAGATGATAGTTGTACGTTTGGCTATGTTTAAGTGTATGTGAAACATAAATTTAAATAAATTATATATTGATTGTGTAAATAAGATAACTAATATTAATCGAATGAAATATGGAGCGTGCTATGAACGGAATAGATGACTATTTCGAAACGTTGGTGTGATTGTATATGTATTTTAAAGGTGCAAATGGTAAACTTGTCATCGGGTCCAAAATTTCTTGCCATTAAATACTTCGGTACTTCCAAATAAGAATATCTGTGAAAAAACTAAAATGATATTAAAGGTACTGAACTACCACTATCATAAGCCAACTATAGGAAAACAAAATTTTCAACTTAATTATTAAACAGACAAATAAATTTGCGGTCAAGGAGTATATGAATTGTTAAGTTTACTGTTAATCACAAATTGCTCGGAGCATGAATTTTCGACAAAAATGAATAGAACGAAGGTAACTAACAGTACTTAATTATAAATTTCTCGTATCACTGATTAACTGAATTTGATAAGGGAAAAGATAGTTCTAGGTAACATTGTCCAATAAATACCAAGTTCTTTTTAAGTCTGTGATAATCAGTTTTGTAATTCCTTTAGAGTTTACTTTGTCAAAGACGAATGCGTAATCTAAGTTGCTCTAGCACCCCCAGATTTAAAAAGAAAGTGCGTTTATACAAGAATAAGCAGTAAGAACGATAGGAGATTCATTCATGCCTTGAAAGTTATAACAGAGTAACCCGAGTTAATCAGTGTCTCTAATTAAAATTATTTTTGCTTCTGAATAATTATAAATAGCTATCACTGTTTAGAAATAACTCTCCGAGCATAATTCATAGGAATATTCTTGGACTTTTGTAAAAAGTTTATTATATGGTACGAATTTGCTTCACAGTATAGTATTCTGTACATTCCTCTGAAGAGGAAGCCACCCAGAAGCAATATTAGTATGATGATCAGTATTGATAGAATGGTAAAAATATATATCTCAAACTGTAAAACATACATATAAAAAGTAATACGGTTAACTTAACATAA
Organism: Eufriesea mexicana; assembly: GCF_001483705.2. Lineage (NCBI taxonomy): Eukaryota > Metazoa > Arthropoda > Insecta > Hymenoptera > Apidae > Eufriesea > Eufriesea mexicana. The sequence continues at coordinate 819,210 of NW_016922283.1, read as the reverse complement.
CGATGTGTAAAAGAGGATTCCTTAACCGTTTGTGTGCTAAGCGGCGCGATCGCGCTTCTTCTATTTTGTGTCCAAAAGTGCCAGCGCTCTGAGCTGCGAAGCTGACAATCAGCGCGCTCAGTTGGTGAACGCGGAATATGAGAAGCGCTATCGGGCCCTCGGCATTTTTGGACACGGAATATGACAAGCGCTATCGCGCCGCTTGGCAAATATCGATTGGGAAACAATAATGACCCGTGGCACTCAAACGGTTAATTTAGAAAAGCCGCAAACGGTATTATCAATTTTGTATAAGCTATTGAATTTATTGTTAACATCTAATTGATATTCTTAACAACAAGTAACCCGAATCATACACTTCCAATAGAAATAGAAAAGGATTAGAAAGTGTCGACTATTATGTAGAAAACGTAACTATTAACGAAATCGACAAAATTCGATAATCCTCAGCCGATTTCGGAAACCGATAACGGGTCATATAAAAGGGGCACCGCGCGTCTTCTCAGGTGCTTGCCGGACGGAGCTCGGAAGAGGGGTCAGGACTAGACACTTCTGGGACTTCACCAGTGGGACCTCGGCGACATTCCCGCGGCTCAGGCTAGGGCAAGCTGGCTTTGGTAAATAAATAATCATTCAGACTTTTTTCAATGTCATATCCTCATTTCGATTCAGACATCTCGTTGTTCCCTTTAATATGTCTCATCGTTCCCATTTCCAGTCAGTTCTCTCCGAGGAACAATCTACATATTTACTTTACATGTTGATTATCTGAATTCGCTGATTTAAACTCAAGAACATTTGTCGTTTTGACGTTCTCAAAGTAGCTTCTGAGATTTCGAGGATGTCGTCGCCGGAGTGGTTGGTGGTGGCATCGGGGTGAGGTGGTGCTGAGGAGGAGATGTATGGTGGACATTGCCTAGATCTTCGGACTTGCCGATAGCCATTGTCCGCTATATTTATACATCACCCCCATCCTTGTTTTATTTCAGAATCTACATGTCTCTATTTCCAAATTCCTTCATCGTTGGTTTGTTATCTCGAATTCGGTTTCATTTCATTGATGGGCAGTTTCTGTCCCATCGATGGATTACTCCTTCCATTCCGTTAACGTTTACGGTTTCTATTCGCCTCGCATCCATTTCCACTCGTGTAATAAATCCGTTTCCTTTTGGGTTTATATTTAAGCTAATATATTCCCCTTTAATCTTTCAGGTTTCTCAAGATTTAATCTGGTAGACTTCTTTGGACGACGAGGCATGCGTGCGTTGAGACACAACTAGCTACAAGGAAGAAGAAATTGCTGGACGACGAGAGATGCATGCGTTTATATCTAAGTCGTTATAAATGTCTTTAAGATAGATTACTAGGCCCAGACTCACGTGCGTGTTGTTTATACAATAGTTAGCTACGTAACTTGGAGGGAATACATTCATTCCATATTCCTTCCCTGTTATCCCTCTCGTTTACTAAATAGAACATAGTTGTTCACCCGATAATCACGACCGTATTTAAGTACAAACTAGACTACGCGACGTACTTCCGTGTACACGAGAATTCCATGCAACATAAGTTATCGCCACGACACGTCTCCGACGCTCATACAAACCACTTCTAAACTCTTCATGCATCGGATGTCAGTATGGCCTTCGGGTCACTGCTACCTCTGGAGTGAATGCAAGGTTGCAGCAGCCCTGGTCATACGCTGATTGGGTATAGGCGTGTAGTTGGACCGGCATGTGTCTACGGTCATGCCACATACGGCGATTAAGTTCTACCGCTTGGCGCAATGTCAGATAATGTCTGCCTGGCTGCAAGGCCTCACTGGATCCTCGTTGCGACTCCGGGAGTTTCATTGGTTCGGGGACTACCTTGGTTCACGCCTAAGTTATAGCAAGGTCGGCCATGGCTCTGGTATTCTAGTCCCGGTCGTGATGTTATACCAGGAGCGTCTTGTACTCAGTGGTACGCTCCGTATGCTAGTTAGTATTCTGTATAATGGCGAACACGTTCAGGCCCGTCACGATTACAACATGGTCTGTCTCTGCACGCGTTTTTCATATCTGACACACCAAATTATTGGGAATATAGAAATATTAGAATCTCTTGAAGTGTAGCATACGTTCGTTGCGTCAGTAGAGTATAAATTTTAGTATAACGATCCGGAACCCTTTTTGTAAGACACGTAATATAATAAAGTGTCAGTAGCTTCACTTTCAATTCTTTCGCTCCAAGTTACATTAGATACCTTTGAAACAGATGTCACCAGCAGGCTCCGCCACTAGGGAGCATGTCGGGGCACGATGCATAGCCACCTTCACGTTGTGAGTCCTTGTAATTGGTATCGCTTCCCAAAGAGCAGTTTTAGGAAGGCGATGCCAAGCTAAAGGCTGCGTACAAAGTTTACGACATTTGCTATCTATTGGATATTTACAATGTTATTTTTGAGCTTCGAAGATATAAAGCGATCAGAGTATATTCTAATGAAATATAAGTTAAGAGATTGGATTTTGCATACATTTCACACCTATCTTTTTATCGACAGGACGTCAGCACTAGAAGGCATTGCTGTAACTAGGAGTCGTAGAACGATATAGTATGCATTTCATGGTAGGTTGACAGTGAACTACGAGGATACTTATAAGCTTGAGTTCTAAAAGGAGCTTATAAATAATGGGACGGACACTTTTGATGCATAGTAATAGTTTAGCTTATTATGCGTGAAGGCACCCAGGTCTTAAATTATTATTAGAGCCATTAATAATATTATTAATTACATTAATCGAACCAAGTGGTCGATTAATTATAAACAGTATTGAATTTTCAGCCACATACATTAATTACAAACCTAATATTAGCTATACCTTCGGAACTTCTAGTCTACGCGATACCGTACTTGCAGCAATGAAGTGGTGGGCATGAACGAGATAAAATCCGCGTTTCCGCGACGACTGGCGAAGTAGGTTACATTAAGCAAATTTCCGTAACACTTAATCATACTGATTTGTGAGTAATGCAACCCTCGGCGTTTCTCGGGAACGACGTAATTCCGATTACCCCAAAGAGACGAGTCAGGCTGCAATTTAAGTCAGTATTGCTCTGCCATGTGTCAATAGACGAGAGCGCTTTCCAAGACACTTTCACTCCGTTTACGGCAATCGCTTTAGGCCGGATAAAGCAATAATCACACGAATTGCCGATTCTTGCAAAGGTTGGAGTTCGCATGTCAAACCCTATGTTAAAACAGGGGATCACGACCAACGAATTTCAATTCCATTTCTCGTACCTAGATTTTGTTCTTTGTAGTCGGTTTTAACTTTTACCGAATTTAATTGCAGCATTTCTATGTGAATAATCCTGTATGTATGTTAGAATATGTTACGTATAACATAGTCACCCACTTTTACTCTCTAACCTGCGAAGGTTGATAAGCGTAGACTTTCAGCGGCACAAATATTCATCATACCTTTACGCAAACGTACATTATACGTCATAGTTTTCGCCATACAACCGTGGAAAATCTACGTGCTTCCTAGGGCTTTCCGAATTAGAAACATCTACAGTGAACGTATTAAACGGATTTTAAAATTCCGCTTAATATCTTCGATTCATATTTTCGAAGTTGTCAGCTAGCACCAAATTTAACACCATTCTCGGCACTTGTCGAAATCTGTAAATCGCGGCAAAGAAATCTCTGCTTTCAATTCATGTTCCTTAACTAATTACCGAATATAGATCATGAAATTTTACTTAACTCTTCGCTGAATCTGACAAGATAGATCATTTCCAAGAATGTATATTTATAAATTAATTACTTGGAATATTTCATCAAAAACAATTACTCGAGTGTTCTACAGACTCCATAAGTAATTCACCAATGACAAGAATAGTAATACACATATTAACAATTGAACTACCAAAGGGGACAAAATGACTTGCTTTAGATAAAATGTCTTCGCAATTACCGAGAGTAAGCAGTTGCTTATGGCAAAATAAACATAGTGTCGCACATTTTCCGTCATGTACGCGTAGCTTTACAACGGTTACCGGGAGCACGAGCGTCGGATGTACAAGGCCCAGGTATGTCGGGTAACCCGTGCGTAACGTTTCGGTCCATTAGTATGACCATATATGGTCATGTCAATCTTTAGTTGAGGTCGTAAGTAATTTTCGTCTAATTGAGTTGTAAAGTTAAGAGTCGAAGACGAGCAGGGTCGTAATATTGCAGTACTGTGCTGAGAGTTGCAGTAAACCGAGAAATAATTCTTAACATTTTTGTCACTCTCACATATTTATGTTGCCGTTACCAATCTATATTACCACTGTCCACTCCGTGCACTAATATCGATTTTTATTCGATCGTGATCATAATTATGTATGCCCTTTTAATATCATTATACCGATTTAACCATTTGCACATGAGAGGCGCACTTCAGTCGCCATTTGATGAAATTTTGAAGCTCGATATTCTTATTCCTGCTCCGAAAATTATCCTCATCGTTGTTACGGAAAAACATTGAATTCCTATCCTTCTTTGTCCAAGAAATCGTGGAGTTGTAATGGTTAATTGCCATCAATAGTGTGTATGATAATTAGGTACTCTTTGCAGGTTGATGGGTCTAATGATAACAATGCACTTTAATCAGTTAACAATCTCAAGTTCCTAAGCAAACGTAGAAACTCCATATCCATGTCATCCTTCAATCTACCTACAAGACTAACACATACCTTTCTCGTATTCTCATCCAAATTATCCTTCGGATATTTGATGAATCGTTACCTACCTTTTAATTATCGCCAATTTCCATACAAGTGGTTGGTAACTTGCAACGACTTCCGTTGGAGGTTCGAGGATAAACGGAACATGGGAAGTAAAGCTGGGAACACAGCAGTGAGAGTGTGAGGAAGCAGAGGGTTGCGAAAATGCACTCCACCACGAACGTGGAACAAAGGAGAATATATGTTTGGTGAGAAAGAGGTGTCCAAGATCCTTGATTACAAAATAAATACTCCTCATCTTCAGCAAGCATGCACTCTAAACAGTGTGACAGAATTACGTCCATCATTTGCTTGCTATAGTTACTCAGGCTTACATAATAGGTGTATTCCTAACCACTCCACATGCCATATCAAGCTTCATACAATTCTCAACTTCCACAGTGCTCGATATCATGGCTCTCCCTAAATTCCTCAGGGACCTAAGGGATCTCCGCTCCATCTTCAAACTCTTCTTCCAAAATTACACATTTCCGCCCTTTCAAAAACCCCGCCGCTGTATTTAGGATCGCGACAACTTCCGCCATATAAGATCGATCGATAATTCGGCCCTAGTTGGGCTGGAGTTCACCGACATATGACGCGCCTACTCGGGACGTTTCTTATAATGCATGGAACGTGGATGAAGCGTAACCCCTGACCGAGTGCGCCGTTACTTACGAGGGACACGTTGTTGGCCAAAATACGCAGAAGTTCGCCGGTATGTATAAGGCTTTCCCTCCCGCCGCGCAGCGGACACTCCCTGGCTCCTCTCCCACCCTTTCATTTTCCCCTCTCCTGCTCCGTGCTATCTTTTACCACGCCGAATTTTCGTAGCCGGAAGTGTCAGAGGTGGCTTGATCGACGTGCTTCCGGACCGACCTACGTCTAAAGCTTTCCACAGTGTGGACCATCGACGATAGTAATTAGACAGGGCCCAGACAGAATTTGCAAGATCTCTGAGTAACGGAGGATTTTCTCAAAGCAGCTATTTCCTTTCGGATGCCTATGATTTTAACGAGACGTTCGGTGACTTCAGTGGCGGTACTTGATAAGGACATGCTTGTAATATTGCTGAATTTCGCGAAGAATTTGTTGGTAATTTTTGGTACAAAATTGTTTAGAACTTTGACGTACACCTTAGTCAATTAATTTGAAATTTCTGGTTAACGTTCGGTCAAGGTTGTGCTGAAATTCTTTAGAGAAATGTTGACATTCACTGATGATATGATTATTGTATGAAATACATCGAATTCGCCATCTATTGCACTTTTTATGCTTTAAAGTTATTATTTCTTTCAAAATAGTTACGTACAGGGCATTTAATAATACGATACTCTGAATTCGTTTCTTTGAGTATATTTATGCGAGTTTGATGGCATGCTCTAACCGAATTCTGGCAAGAATTGTATATCGAATACGTTATTGATTCAATGCAATGCTCGCTCGAACGTTTTACACGCTATCTGCACATACACGAGAGGTGTATTGCTGTCTGCAAAGAAAAAGTGATTTGCACGTGTTGGGCATGATCATGTGAACGATTGCCCCATATTTGTAGCCAAACCTGCCTCTATTTAAGTTTGGAGTGAATTCTCACATCATAGGAATTAGCAAGGTTGCGCTTAATCAATTTTAGAATCAATTTAATTTCACTTCTAACCAGAGTAATTCATTATTTCCAATCTAAACCCTTTGCTTCTGTGCCACTAGTTAGAAGAAGAATTATAACGTTTAACGCACGTTTGAGACTCATATATTTTGAAATCTTTTGGAATATTGTTAAGAGATGTTTAATCAGCTATACCAGCATGAAAGCGACTAACAATTTTACTTTCAACACGTATAATTTGTATTAATTTATGCGATTGTTTATTTGTAACATAGCACTTGTTTCCCGCCTTCCTACGAAAAGAAATTATCTACCTTTAAGAGCAGACGCTAGCGTTATCTTCACAAGATAGCAGTCTATTGACTAATGCTATGAAGGATATGAATCGCGGAGGATACTACTTTCAATTACTACAAACCATGCTAATCAATTCATTTAAAACCAAATCGCTCGAAGTAAATTTAATTTCCAAGCATGTAGAGCGCTTTAACTTCGGAGATCAGTGACCCAGCAATTACCCCAGTGTAACAAAGATTTACGAAATGTTAAACGTAGTGTCATATTATTAACGTTCGGCTGCGTTAACTCATATTACGTAGAAAGCGCGTGATGAAGGATTTTGGAAACATAATAAGCATTATTACAATATTCACGTCACTTCTCATTTCATTCCTCCTGCTGCCAGAATATCATTCTGAATTATACGTTCGTGTGTATGTGCTACACTCACTACACTAACTTTACCATGCTTCCTTCCTTGCAATGCATAATATAATCGGAACTATTTATACTATACTAATTCCAGTATTATATCGAATATCCCTTCCTAAAAAATATTTTCAAAATATCCACTTAAATGGTTACTCAAAATGGCGACAAATACAATCTTTCGCATTTTCATATTTACCAGTATCACTTACACTCGCTTTGTTACCAAATTCGAATTAACGCCTTCGTACTATAAAACCCTTGCAAAACAATGCGGAACAAACATTCGATCCTTTCACGAGTATGCATGTGCACATCGATTGTCGTGATTCTTTCTGGTGAACCTTCTTCACGTTTACCAGCCTTGGCCATGTGGTTCCAAAGGGAAAAATGGAGGTAGAGAACGGGCTGCCTAACGGAAATGGACGGTATTACAGAAAGATGAAAAATGTCACACACACGCATACATACATAGGGGAATTGTAGGAATGAGCGCAATCGCTGATCCAGCTGGGCCCATATTACGTTACGGGTGTCGTTAATGCGTCATTAGCATCTGTTTAACATCCTCCACATCGATCGACGGTGCATAACTTTTATTTCGTCCACCCCGCCACGAATACTATGGCCAAAGCTTCATTGCACGAATTTGTGTACCGCGACCGTTTCAACATCCTAGAATTATTTTCCATTCTATTACCTGGAGTAATTCGTGTGTCAGGGGCTTGTTCTTCGAGCTTATGCCGTTTTAAAAATTTCGTGGTTGAATTTGAATGCACGTGATCGTGGGCGACCTTTTATGGCAGATTTGTGGTTGTTTATGAAATTCATTGCAGTAAAGACATTTCTCTTTTATTCTTTACTTCTGTATATTTGGAAGGAAAGTTTGCTGCTTAAATTTTGTTGCTGCTGAATATGTTGTGAAATCAGTCGATCACGAGCCAGGTCAAAGAGACAGGTACGTTGAACTAAGGATAAATGCAATACTCACAAATTATTGAAAACAGATTAAAGGGGAAGAGAAGTGCACTTATTGTATACTAAAGCACTCAATAATACTATCCGTGAGTAGAATTTCACCGATATTTAGAGTTTAGATTGAATCCACATTATCACCTCCGAATTAATTTCGATATTACTGGAATATTTTGTTGTAATTAAAAAACAAGAAGGCACCGTAGCCTACGAATTTTAAAATACTACCACCTCCTTACGTTCAATTTTACATAATGGAACTACAGATTCCTCAATATCTCATACATGTCTACATACTATATTATACAAGTCTGACCAAAGTTGTCCACTTCACTCTCACAAACATATCAACTGTAGCCTATGTCAACTTATACAGTTAATAATATCGAGAAGTATCATTCCAAGGTATTAACTGAATCCTTTGACTTCACGAAAGTATTTTTATTTCAAATTTACAAATCCACTTATTTCTGACATCTCTGCACATATAAATAGAGGTAAAATTAAATACCACTTATGCGGGAATATACATATCAAAATTTGTCTTAATTCAGTAATTTATCTACATGTAATTATCTCTAACAGTCAAAAACACGCGACGAAATTATTCATAGGGGACTTATATGGAATGAAAGTAATGATAACTATAATTGAATATCACTTGCGCTCTTCATCTACAGATAAACTTCCATTTTAGACACAAAAGATGTCGATGTTCATCATGAAATAACACAGCAATAACTACAATATGCGAGGAGATGATAGTCCACTCCGCAATTTTCAGTGCCTTTCGAATAACTTCAGAGCGGTCTCGGTAAAAAGAAATTATCCATGATCATAAAGAAGTTTGATTGCAGGGGGAACGTTAGCGTCTCACAAAGCAGTAGACAGAAACTCTGAAGAAACCGTTACTATCTCAGAATATTATGCAAGGTTAAAAATAAACATGCAAAAACCAATTGCTTTTACTTATTTATTTCGTAACCGTGACATGGCAAACATTATTTGCTCCTAGATTCGTATTCTCCACATTGAATTGTAGAAGATTTTAAGACAGGCTCTTGAAAATCATATTCTCCTCTCCCTGTCCTTTTTTGACACCTTCGCCATGCACTATTGCGTTGCCGCGATTCCTCACATAAACCGGAAGAATTAGTAGAAGGAATACTAGATGGTAATTAATGTTCGCTTTCGGTTCTAAGGACTCAAGGAACTACGCGAATACGTATGTGACATGTGCGTAGAATGAATATCGATATATGGAGCATAGAGACCTGCAGGCCGTGCAGTTATTTCGTCGCGTACTGTGCGATAACGTCTGTCCCAAGCCAAGACTGGTTCCCCCCATGTTCCAACAACCACAGCCCGGAACAAAGGCATTCGTTGCGACGAGTACAAGACCTGAATGTCATATAGATTTCACATGCCTTCCAGTTCTCCGAATCCGACCTAGTTTCTCGGTGTCTGCGTCACGATGGCAATGGAGAATGTAGTTCAAAACGTATCCATTAAGTACTAATTAGTTGACTGTACAGAGGGTTTGTGGATATTGTGACGTCAAAAGAGACATAATCAAGTCTCTAGGAAAAACGCATAACGGATTGACGAGCGGTTTTAGGGAATGGGACGAGGAAAGTGGATGGTAGAAGGCGAGGCTAAAGGGAAGGTGCTCGGATGGAGAGAAAAGTATGTCTGCGCCGTCTGTCTCATCGACCATTCGCTCTTTTCTCCGCTATTTTCATTTGGATTATCAGGCATGAGGATTGCGGATTATTTTTCCCCAGAATCAAGTGCAAGGGAGAAAAGTGCACTTCCTAAGCTGTAGTTGAGTGGAAAGGGTTGAGCTTGAATGGAGGGATGAAGTTAGCGATTTGTTTGAGGGTCTGTAGGGCTTCAGCCTTTATGGAAGGGTTATATAAGCAATACGTAATAATAGTAAGAATATGTTCTAAATTAATGGGGTCGCCTTATCCAACAGACTAACCACGTCATGTTTCCAAACCACGGGAAAATAGAAGACATATGACTTACTTTGAAGTGTACCACACATATGCTGCTTCAAAAATACGAGCACTGTTTACATATGGGACGAAGTGCATACTCGGAAATTTTGGAATTAGTTTAATCAATTAATTAATTAATTTGATTACAAAGATGATCGAAGTCCGCCAATTGGTTAATGCTATGTATATGACCAATTATCATACGAAACACTACTTTCATTAGCTATATTCCTGGCTAATCACGATTATAGTAACTTGTAATACCGTGATTGAAGCTATGTGCTCCTTTTGTTAACTGCATCTCTGCTTTTTCTTTATACAATTACACTAATTTCGCTACCCACGCATAAAAAAATAACTTTAATGCAATTTCCCTTGCTCTCCGCATTAAACGAGTCGCCGTCAACACTTTGAAGGTACTTTGGATTAAGTATCGTACATTCCTCAATGAATTATGGTATAAAATTCTACACTTCCGATTTCCATATCTCATTTCCTATTGCGCGAAATAGCAGAAGCCAAAAGCTCACCCGAAAACGATATTTGCAATGCCAGAGCTGGAATTACGCGCTAAGAAGCCTATTCATATAGAAGGAAGGTAGAGGGAAGTGTATTGTGCTGGGTTTTATACTTCTTCGGAATGAGCCATTGAATTTTTAGCCACTGTTATTCTTTTCGCAGTCCACAAACTTCATTTTGATTAGATAGCGTATTTGGATGGAAGTAGGGATCATCGACTATCTATGCATGAAGTTTTATATTTCTACAACCAAAGCAGCGCGTTACAGGACGTAGCACAGCAATGCAGAGGAATAAATGGCGCCGAATAACACCGCATAGCACAGCACAGCACACACTGCTCAGGACAGCACCACTCCGAGCAGCACCGTTTCCACAGCACAGAACTCCAGTGTCTGGCACCGCATTGGATAAAACCGCAAACAGAACAGAGCACGGCTGTGTGCACCTTATCGCAGGAGGGCGCACCATGTAAAATTATAACACAGCAGAGCCCAGTAAGCTACGAATACCAATGAACAGCTGTGAATAGCACAAGTTCCTTAAATAAAGTAACCGATACTAACCACAGCAGGTCACAGCAGAGCGCAGGAAAGCGCAGCTGATTACAGGGATGCACATCTAAGGACAGCTGTATACGGTGTAGCGCCGAATAGTATCAATTAAAATAGATTAGCACTGCATCGAGCAGCATGGCTACAAACGGCAGCGCTAGAGACATAGAGTGCAGCAGGGCACAGTTCGGTCAATGATACCACCGAAGTGCGTCGAGTATAACTGATTCCTAACCTTTCGTTACCTAACCACAACCAAGACACCCAAATCTAACCAAACCTTGCAACTCCATCCACACCTATCTTAAACAGAGTGGAGCAAAGCTGAGCACATGAAAGCACTACAGATCGTAGCAGGGCACAACATAGCGTAGAATATCACCGAATAACACCGATTAGAATAGTTTTGGACAGGAGTGCTGCGAATATAAACACCACCGCATCAAAGCACATGCAAGCACAGCAGACCACAGCAGGGCGTGGCAGGGTCCAAAAGACCCCAGTAAAGCGTAGGACACCACGGGATATCAGCTAATAACACAGGTTCTTCGCCTAGCCATCTCTAACTTGACCTAAACGGAGCGAACCAAAGAGGAGCGCAATGGAGTACCATAATACGCCGAATACCAACGAATTGCAGAGTATAGAACAGGCTCCCAACGCAACACAACCTATCATAATCTAATCTATCCCAACCATAGCACAGCAACGCATAGAGCAGAAAAGCGTATCGGAGATCAGCAGATCACCGCGAAGCGCAGAATCCACCAATGAGCAGCGAGAAATGCAGATTCGGATCCTATTCTAACTTAACCGGTCCAAGCCTGACATACCCTTACCATTGGTACACTACTTTCCCTAACCAAACTGCAGCTGGTATCAGCAGGACGCAGTTAAACGGAGCAGGTAGCAGGAGAGTACTGTAATGCGCCAAATGCCGGAGAATACTTCTGAAAAGCACGTATTCCTAACCCAAGTTATCCTACCCTATCCTATACATAGTTGAGCACAGCACAATGCAGTCAAGGACAGCAGATCGTAACACAGCATATTAAACTGCCGAATACCACTGGCGGCAGCGCATAGCACAGATTCGTATCCTAACATTACCCGGCGTTGCACAAACTAACCTTACCGCAGTAGGGCATATCCTTGCGAAACGTTTCGCAGCAGAATGGAGCAGTGCATGGCAAAGCGACAAACACCACCGCATCGCAGCGAATAATGCTGACTCGTGGCTTATCCTAATCTGACCAAACGTCATAGAATCTTCCTTCCCAAACCTATCCAGAGCGGAGCGTTGCAGGGTGCACCAAATTGCAGCAGAGCGTAGCAGGGTATACATACGCGCTAAATACAAGGGAATAGCATCATTGCCGCTCGATTAACTTATCCTCTGGTGATTGAATGCTATAGCAATTCCAGTACGGGAATCAAAGGATATATCAGTTATTGCTGGAGGTATCTGGAATTGAATGTGCAGTACCAGCAATAGCCATCCATGCGGTATTATTTGCATGGGTACAATCTATTTACTGGTCATCCAAATTCAATGACGCCGATAGACCGACGAAGGGGCAAACCAATTATCGACAGAGATATGAACAATTTGGAAAACAGACGTGCGTGTATCTGCCTACAGAATTATATAGCCATTTTACTAACCTACACACAGACCATCTAAATTCTATAGCAATCCAAGAATGGCCACAGGTTGGATTAATTCTCGCTAGAGATATTGACAGTTAAAGATAAAATGATGGGTATAGCCACCTGTACTGCACTATTGCCATTTGAGTAATCTATTCAATGTGCATCTGAATTCTATAATAAATGATTGAACGATCAATTACTAGATGAATCATAGCTAGGGAAGTTAACAATTAGCAATACGTTACACAGTATAGCCATCTACACGTTCCTGTAGCCATTGGAACGGTCTAACTGATCATGCAGTTTCCGTAGCTACTATAGAATGACCAGAGGGTATTTCAAATATCGCTAGAGAAATTATCAAGTGACAATACGATAGTGAGTATAGAACTTTTCTCAGTGCCATTGCAATTGCATTAATCATTTCGCAGAAAATCCTATTTCTATAGCTGTTCTACAATGATCAATGTTTGGATCAATTATTTATAGAGAAATAGACAGTCCACAAAACCGTACTGTGTATAGCCGTCTACGCACTGTAAGTGTCATCTGATTAATCTGCTCACAGAACACATACATTTGACAGTAATTTTAGAATGACAAGTGGATAGATCAATTATCGCAAGGGACGCCATCGATAAACAATGCTATAATGTGCACAGCCTTAAATGCAGTACTACTGCTACTCAATTGTCCTATTCACTGATCATCTGCATACCATAACAATTCCAGAAGGACCATCAGATAGATCAAATATCGCCAGAAAAATTGACAATTGTTAACACGGTGCTGAGTACAGTCATCTTCACTGTACCATAGTAATTGTATTTATCTCTTCACTGAGCGTTTAAGTTCGATAGCAGTTCTAGAATGATCATGTGTGGAGCCGGCTACAAAGCACTAAAGCCCTTGTATCATTCTATGCAGTTATGATCCTTATTCCATAGCAATTCTAGAGTTATCGGTGTGCATATCAATGATTTCTCGACATACTGCCCATTGAAAATGCACCAATAAGTATAACCCTCAGCAGAGCACTATAGCCATTAGAACAATTTATTCACTGATGACATTAGCTTAAAAACATGATAGATCAATTGTCGCTGGTGATATTAGCATTAACACCACAGTACAGGGAATGGTCATCTACACAGTACTATATCCATCTGTTTAATATACACACTTACCATCTATGTTCTACATCAGTGACTGATGGATTTTTGGATAGGTCTATTGTCGCTAGAGATTTTAGCACTGAACATTTCATTGCTGAGGATATGTATCCACGGAGCACTATAGCCATTTTATTAATGAACTCACTGATAAGGTTAATTCTATAGCCATTCTAGAATGATCATAGGATAGATAAGTGATTGCTAGAGACGTCAGCAATGAACAATACCGAGCTGCGTATAGCCACCTGCACAGTAATACGGCCATTGGAATAATCTACTCTCTGATCATTTGACTGCCATAGAACTTCTATATTGATAAACTGCTAGATCAATTATCGAAGAAGATATTAACAGTTGACGATACAGTACTGAGTGTCGCATTTTCAGGGAAAAATAGCCGTCCAAGTATTACTATCGAAAATGCGTTAATGTATTCGGTGATCATGTTAATTCGATAGCAATTCTATATTGATCAATAGATAGATTAATTATCGCTAGTGATATTAGAATTGGCAATTAAGCACAGAGCATCGCCATTAGCGCAGCATCGTAGCCATTGTATTAATCTATTCAGTTATCATTCTAATCCCATAGTACTTCAAGAATTATCTATGGATGGATAAATCATCTCTAGAGACATTGGTAATTAACAATACAGATTATAGCCACCTACGCAGCTTCCAATGCAATGAATTAATATATTCACCGATCCTGTCACTTCTAAAGTAATCCTTCATTGACCAATGGATATACCAATTTTCGCTTGAAACATCAGCAATAGATAATGCAGTACCAAGTGAAGCAATATACGCAGTGTTATAGCCATTGGACGAATTTCTGCAGTTATCATGCAAATTCCACAGCCATTCAACAATTATCAATGGATGGATCAGTTATCCCCATAGATATTAACGGTCAAAAGTACATTACAGACTTTTGACGTCTACCCTGTACCATAACCATTGCATTAATCCATTCACTGATCATGTATGTTCTACGGGAATCCAAGCATCATCGACGGGTTGACCAATTATCGCTGGAGATATTAGCAATTAAAAATAGGGTGCTGGTTTCAGCAATTGACGTTGCTTGGTAGTAATAAGATTGATCAATTCACTGACCCCTAAATTCTAGAGCAGCTCCACAAAGACCGACGGATAGGTCATTTATCGCTGGAGGTATAGACAACTCTTGCAGGAGTACTGAGTATTGTCGCCCACATAGTACTGTAACAATTGCGTTAATTTATTCGCTCTTCATGTAAGTTCTATAGGTATTATGCATTGACAAATGGGTGGTTGAGATATTTCTGGAGGAAGTAACAATCAAGAGTACAATATTATGTATAGCCACCTACGGAGTACATTAGCCATTGCATGAACCTATTCAGGGACCACTTTAATGCCATACCAATCCTATGATGATAGATGGGTGGAGCAATTATGTCTAAAGGAAGTAACAATCAACAATAAACTACAGATTATAGCCATCTACAGATTACTATATCAATTGCATTAATCTATTCTCTGATCACGTTATTCCCATAGGAATTCTAGATAGACCAATGGACAGATGAATTGTCGCTTGAAATATTAACAATTAGCTACAAAGTACTGAGTACAGCCATCAACACATTAATGAAGCCACTGGATCAACATATATAGTGATCATCCTTTTTCCGCATAGCAATTTTAAAATGATCAATGTATACATATATTATCGCTTGAGGTGCTAACAGTTG
This sequence comes from Eufriesea mexicana, assembly GCF_001483705.2. Lineage (NCBI taxonomy): Eukaryota > Metazoa > Arthropoda > Insecta > Hymenoptera > Apidae > Eufriesea > Eufriesea mexicana. The sequence continues at coordinate 803,518 of NW_016922283.1, read as the reverse complement.
AAAATGGAGTACTTAGTATAGCCAACAGCATATCCCTGTAGCCAATGGCATAAAATGGCGTAAAGTATTCGCTGAAAATGTAAATTGCGTAGCAATTAAAGAATGATCTATAGATAGATCAATTATCGCTAGAGATATTTACGATTGGCAGTACATTGCTAATTGTGGTCAGATTTACAGTATCGTAGCCATTGAATTAATCCTTTCAATGATCATACAAATTCTAAGGCAATTCTATAGTGGTGAATGAACAGATTTATTATCGCTAGCGATTTTACCAATTTCAAATACAGTGTTGAGTGTATTCACGAATGTAGTACTATACCATTTTGTATAAGCCATTGACTGACCATAATGATACTCTGGCAGTTCCAGAATAATCAATGGGTGAATCAATTACCGCAAGAGGTATTGACGATTGAAAATACAGTGCTGAGTATAGCCACCTGCCCTGCATTATAGCCAATGGATTAATCTATTCATTCATCATGTAAATTCTATAGCAATACCAGAAGTATCGACGGATAGGTCGATTACCTCTAGAGATATCAACGATTGACTATACCGCGCCGAATACTGCCATCTATACAGTACTATAGGCATTGAGTCAATCTATATGCTGATAGTCTTATTCCCGCAGCAATTCTAGAATGATCAGTGGAAAGATGCATTATAGCTAGAGAAATTAGCAATTGAAGAAGGAGTACTGTGTACAGCCGTCCACACAGTACCATAGCCATTGGTATATAGTATCCGCCGTAAATTCTATAGCAATTCTAGTATGGTCAAAGGATAGGAAAATTACCGCTAGAGATATTAACAACTGACAATGCAGATCTGAGTATATACCTCTAAACAGATCGACAGTACTTGTGTTTATCGATAAACTGAACATCCACTTTCTGTACCAATTTTAAAATGGGCTATGGTAATATGAATTGTCGCCATAGATATCAAGAAATGACAAAGCAGTAACCAGAATGGCCATCCACAGAGCCCTATTTACATCTACGCAGCTCTATATCCTCTGCGTTAACCTAATCACTGATCGTGCAAGTTCTATAGCCATTACGAAATGAGAAATGTGTAGATAAGTTATGGCAAGTGATATTAAAATCTAACTATAATGTAACGAGCGTAGGCATATAGGCAGTTCTGTAAGAATCGGTTTAATCTATAGACGGACCATTCGTATTATATAGCAATCCAGTAGTGTTGAATGGATATATAAATTATTGCCAGAGACACTAACGATTGACAATAATTTACTGAGTATAGCTATCAACGCAATACCACAGCCATTCATGCAATACTTATGCTGGTCGCCTTATTTCTGAAGCAATTCAGGAATTATCTGTGGAGAGATAAATTGTCGCTGTAGACATTGATAAATACAAATACAGTACTGAGTGTAGGCATCTACACGGTAATATGGCCAGCGGATTAATCTACTCGCTGATGATTTAAGAAGCATAGTAATTTTCTAATGCTCAATCCATGGATCAATTATCGCTTCATATATGCAAAGTTGATAATGCAGTGCTGAATATAGTCTTCTATATCGTGCTATATCCACTGCATAATTCTACTCACAGATCATCCAATTTCTACCGAGACTCTAGAATTGTCAATGGATAAATAAATTATTGCAAGAGATATTTGAAATCGGCAACATGGTTCTGAGTATAGCCATGAAGGAAGAAATGTAGCCGTTGGAATAACAAGTTCACTGCTGATTTATATTTTATTGTAGTTACAGAATGACAAAAGGCATACCAACTATCGTCCAAAATATTAACAATTTACAATACATTAGTAAGGGTAGCCATCTATACTCTTCTATAGCCGCTGGGCCAGTCTATACACCTGTCAGCTGCACTACATAGCAATAAAGGGGTAAGTAGTAAATGGATGCATTATGGATAGAGATAATAATACTGGACCATACAGTACTGCGTACAGTCGTCAACATAGTACTACTTCCGCTGGATTAACCTATAAACTGCTGGCATCAATCCTGTAGCAATTCTAGAAAGATTATCGATGGATCAATAACCGCTTCTGATATCGACAACCGATAATGCAGGACTTGGTGTAGCAGACTACACAGATATATACCCATTAAGCTAATCTAATCACTGACCATCTTAGTTTCACAGCAATTCCAGAATGTGCAATGGCTGGAAAGGGTATCACTAAATAAACTGACAAATTACAGTAGAGTACAGAGTGTAGCCGTCCACACAATGACACAGCCATTGGATAAATCTATTGGCTGATGATTTAAATTCGGTAGCAATCCTAGGATGGCAAGAGATATATCCATTATCGCACGCTATGATTATAACTGACCACACGGTACTGCGTACAGCCTCTATCACAGTCCTATAGACGCTGAATTACATTGCTCACTGATGATCTGAACTCTATAGCAACTCTAGAATGACAAGAGGCAGATCCACTATCGCCGGATATGTTAACAATTGACAAAAGTGTACTGAGTACAGAAATCTACACAATAGCATAGCCACTGAAAATAATCTGTTCGCTGCTGGTCTACGTTCCTCTGGAGTAATTGAGTGATCAATAAATACGGCAAGTGTCGCTGGAGAAAATGAAATATGTCATTACATTTCTGCGAATATGTGTCACGGAACACCGCTGTCGCTGGATTAGTCTCCTCACTGAATAACTAAATGCAAAAGCAAATCTAGAATGACCAATGTATACATCAGCTATTGCGCGAAACACTAACAATACACATTACGGTACTCGGTACATCCACCAACAGAGTACCCTCTGCGTTGGAATAATCTGTTCAATGATGATTTAGGTTCCATAGCAATTCTATAATGACCGATGAGAGATACATTATTGCACGAATAATTAACAATTGACAACACAGTACAGAGCACAGCCAACATCACAGTACTGTAGCCGTTGGACTAAGTTGCTAACTATTGACTTAATTTCCACGGCGATTCCAGAATAATCAATGGATACATGCGTTAACGCAACAGATATATACTGTCGACAGTACGTTACTTAGAACACCCACCAACGAAGCGCAGTAGTCGTTTCATTAATTCGTTCTCCGATGATTCATGTTCCATTGCAATTCTAGAATAACGAAAGTACAAGAAACCTATAGCTGGAGATATTAGCAGTTGACAATACAGTACTGAGTATAGCCGCCTCCGCACTCGCATAGCCACTGAATTAATCAATTCTCTGCTTATCAAATTCATTAGCAATTGTCTAATGTTCAATTTAAACTGCAATTGTCGCTAGTGTACTGGGAGTAGCCATCAAAAGATTAATGTAGCCGTTGGAAAAGTCTGTTCGCAGAATGATTTCAATTCCACGGTATTTCCAGAATAATCGATGGATAGAGCAGTTACGGCTAGAGATGTTTACAGTCGACTATACGGTACTTAGTATATCCACCAAGAGAGCACTGCAGCGGTTGGATTAATTTGCTTGTAGGTGACCTAAATTCGACAGCAATTCTAGAAAAATCAATTTATAGTTAAGATATGACAGGAGATACTTACAATTGACAGTGCTCGGAACATTCGCCAACAGAGCAGAGCAGCCGTTGGACAAATCTGATCAGTGATGATTATTATTAAAAGGCAACTCTAGAATATCAAAACACAGATTAGTTATCCCTCGAGGTATTAATAACTGGCAAGGCAGTACTGAGTACAACCATCACCGCATCACCGTTGCCGTTGGACTAATTCGTTCACCTATGACAAAATTCCACTGAAATTCTAGAGCAGTCAGTGCACTGTATAGATGTGGCTAGAGATATTTGGAATTGACAGTACGGTACGTGGTACATCTACCAGTAGATCACTGTAGCCGTAGGATTAATCTGTCCACAGATGGTTTAGGCCCTATAGCAATTCCAGATTGAAAAAGGACGGATCCATTATCGGCCAAGGCATTAAAAATTGACAATACTGTACTGAGTACTGGCATCATCACATTACTGTAGCCGTTGGATTAATTCGTTCACTCATGAGTCAAGTTCCAGAGGAACCCTAGAAAAATCAATGTGTGCTGCAGTTATGGTGAGAGACATTTAAATATGACAGAACCCTACACGGTTCATCTACCAACAGAGCACTGCATCCGTTCGATTAATCTCTTCAGTGATGATGCAAATTCCATCGCAACTCCCGAATGTGAAAAGACAGATCCCTTAAAGCCCGAGATATTAACGATTGACAACACAAAACTGAGCATTATCGCATTATTGTAGCCGTTGCTTTACTTTGTCCACTGATGATGTATATTATACAGCAATTCCAGAAAAATCAATGTATATAACGATTATGGCTAGAGATACTTACAATTGCCAGTATGGCACTTGGTTCGTCCACCAACAGTTCACTGTAGCCGTTGGATTAATCTGTTCGGTGATGATATACATTTTGTAGCAATTCCGGAATGAAACAAGACTTTAACATGAAACAAGATCCGTTGGATTAATCTGTTCGGTGATGATATACATTTTGTAGCAATTCCGGAATGAAACAAGACTGATACATAGTCCAACGAGATATTAACAATTAACAACACAGTGATAAGTACAGGCACAATTACAGTACCGTATCCGTTGTATTACCTTGCTCACTGATGACGTAAATTGCAAAGCAATCCCAGAAAGATCTATGTACTGAACAGTTTTTTCTAGGAATCTTTATAATTGGTAGTACGCTGCTTGGTACGTCCAACAACAGAGCATTGTAGCCGTTGGACTAATAGGTTCAGTGATCATTTAGATTCTGCAGCAATTCGAAAATGACAAAGTACATATCCATTGCACCTCGAGATATTAAGAATTGACAACACAGTATTGAGTACAGCCATCACCACAGTGCTTTTGCAGTTGGACCACTTTCTCCACTGATGATGCATGTTTCTAGGGAATTCTGGAATAATCAGTGTATAGTGCGGCTATGGCTGGGGATATTTCCAGCTGACAATGCGGTGCTTAGTACATCCACCATCGCGGCACTGTAGCCGTTTGATTAATTTGCTCATTGACGGCTTAGATTTTATAGCCATACTAGAATGGCAAAATACATACCCATTACCCATCGAGATATTAGCAGTTCGCAACACAGTGCAGAGTAAGCCCATCGTCTGGGTAGCGTACCCGTTGGAATAATTTGTTGGTCAGCATTTCTAGAATAACCAGTGAATAGTACGGATATGGATCTGTGTTTATACATTTGGCAGTACGGTGCTTGTTACATCCGCAAACAGAGCACTGTAGCCTTTGGGTTAATCTATTCATTGATTATTTGGACCCTACAACGATTCCAAATTGTCAATGGATAGATTATATATCGGCAGTGGTATAGACAGTGTACAGAACAGTTCTGACTGTAGCCGTCTACACAACACTATAGCGAGTTGATTAATCTGGTCGCTTGTCACCTGTGTTCTTCAGCATTGCTGGGTGATCAATGGATGCAGCAGTTGTCGCTGGAGTCATTGGCAGATGACATTGCTCTACAGAGTGAAGCTATGTACAAACTACCATTACCAATTGCATTATCTATTCGCTTGTCATCTACGCTCCTCAGCGAGTATAGCATTATCTGTTGATAAAGCAATTGTCGCTAGAGTCATTGACAACTGACAACAGAGTGCGGGTATAGCCATTTGCATATTACTATAGCCAATGCAGTAATCTATTCACTGATCATATATGTTCAACACGAATTCTAGAATGAGCAATTGGTGGAACAACAGACCCCAGAGACATTAAGGTTTGACAATACTTTATTGAGTGCAAACGTCAACGCAATACTATAGCCGTTTGACTAACCTATACACTGATTATTTGGAATCTATAGCAACGCTAGGTTGTTAAAAGGTTAAGTTAATTACAGCAGGAGATGTTATCAATTCACAATGCACTACTGAGCGCACCCAAGAAAACACTTCTACAGAAATTGCATTAACCTATACTCTGTTCATCCCAGTTATATAGCAGTTACAGGCTGATCATTGGGTAGAACAATTACCGCTACAGGCTCTGACAATTGAAATAACATTACTGCGACCTACAGTCCTACATCCATTGAATTAATTTATTCGCTGATCACCTACGTTTGACAGCAATTATGGGAAGATCAGTGGGACACAACAGCCATCGCTAGAGATATTGGCAAATGACAATAAAGTACTGCGATTAGCCTTCTACACATTATTGTAGCCATTGGATTAGCCCATTCAGTGATCATATATGTTCTACACCAATACTGGAGTGGTCAATGGACGGAACAATTAGCACTATAGGTACTGACAATTGACAATACAGTGCCGAAAAGAGCCATGAACACATTACTACAGCCATTGTATGAACCAATCCTTCTGTCATTTATATTATACTGCTATTCTAGGAGTATCACTGGATTTATAAATAATCGCATGGGATATTGACAATTGGCAACAGAGTACCGAGTAAAGCCATTAACACATTTCGACAGCCAGCGTGCAAGCTTATTCTGTGATCATCCACGTTACATCATAACTTAAGGGTGACCAATACATGGGTCAAGTATCGGTAGTAATATCGACAAATGGCAATACATTATTGAGTGTTGCAATCTACACAATACTATAGCCATTGGATTAATCACTTCTCTAATCAACCAAGTTATTCAGCTACATTAGAATGAGCAATGGATAGAGCAATTGATTGGAGAGACATAGACTATGTCAATACAACACTGGGTATAGCCGTCAATTGAACACTGAAGCCGTTTGATTAATCAGGTAACCGATGCACCAAATTATATAGCAATTCCAGAATGACAAAGGACACATACATTATCGCCCGAGATATTAACTAGTGACATAACAGTACAGAGCACAGCAATCATGACAGCTCTGCAGCCATTGGATTAACTTGCTCACTCATGATATAAGTACTATAGCAATTTTGAACTTACCAATAGATAGATCGTACCTTGGTAGTGACATTGACAACTGACCACACACTCCTGGCTGTATGCTTCTACACATTACAATAGCCATTCAATTAATCTCTCCGCTGACCATCTAAGTCCACCAGAAATTTCAGAATGGTCTTTGGGCAGAGCAATTGTAGCTGGAGGAATAGCCATATGTCAATACAGAACTGAGTATAGCCATCGACAAGACACAGTGTCCGATTGATCAATAATGACTCCGAGGCCTTGAATACTATAGCAAATCTAGAGTGACAAAAGACATGTCCATTATCGCTCGAGACATTAAAAATTTAAGAAGCAGCTCTGTGTAGTGCCATCATCGACGTACTGTAGCCGTTGGGTTAATTTGTCCACTGGAGATTTAATGCCGCACCTATTCTATCCTAATCAATGTACAGATCAGTTATGGCTAAAGGCATTCACAGTTGGCAGTACGGTGTTTAATACCTCCTCCAATAGGGCACTGTAGCCGATCGAATAGTCTGAACACTGATGATGTAACTCTATAGTAATTCTGGAATGATCCATGGGTATATCAATTATCGTTTGTGCTGTTGACCAATGACAACACAGTAATGAGTATAGCGATATTCACAGTACTATAGCCAGTAAATTAATATGTTCGGTGATCGTGTAAGTTCTTCGGCGTTTGAAGTATGATGAATAGACACAGCAATTGTCGATGGCGACATTGGCATACGTCTACAAGGTACTAAGCATTGCCACAAAAGTGAGCTGTGTCCATTTGATCACTATATACTCTAATAACTTAAACTGTACAACAATTAGGGAACGACCAATGGGTGGATCAAATATCGCCGTAGTGGTATTGACAAATGACTCTACAGTACTGGGTGTAGCCGAATACACAGTACCTTAGATATTAAATTAATCTCCTTCCTGATCAAACAAGTTCCTCAGCACTTGTAAAATGATCAATGGGTAGAGAAACTGACGCTGGAGATATCGACATATGTCAATACAGAACTCAGTATAACAAACAACACAGCACTTCAGTGGGGTGAATAATTTGATCACTGATGATTCAAGTTATATAGGAATTATGTAATGACATAATGCAGATCCATTATCGCTCGACATATTAATAACTTACGTAAGAGTACTGAGCACAGCCATTATCGCAGTACTGCCGCCGTTGGATTAATTTTTTCAACGTTGTTTTATATTTCAAAGGTGATTTGTAACCTATGAGGGTTCTAGATGGATCAAAGAATAAATCTCTTGTATCAGGAGACATTAACAGCTTATAGTACAGTAATGACTACAGCTATCAACGCAGTACCAAAGCCATTGCATCAAACTGTTCCTATCTGGTCTAACTTATATTGCTATGCTGGTATGATCCATTGACGCTAAGGATATTTACAATTCGACATACAGTACTGAGAATTGAAATCTGAGCAGTGCCACGTCCATTGGTTTAATTCATTCGCAGATCCTCTATGTTCTACATAAATTCCGGAATGACTAATTTATGGATCAGTTGCCCCTAGGTACATTGACGGATGTCAATACAGCACAAAGTGCAGTCATCAGCAGAGTACTATAGAAGTTGGATGGGTATATTCACTGAGCATTTAAATTCTATTGCATCTCTAGAATGACGGACGAATGATCAATTATCGCTCGAGACAATAAGCTCTGAGAGCACAGTAGAGAGTACAGCAATTAACTCTCTACTGCGACCGTTGTATTGATATGTTTAGCGATGCCCTAAACTCTGTAGCAATTCCAGAATGAGAAGAGTAAGATCAATAATCTATCGAGATGATAACAACTGACAATAGAATTATTTGTCCACTGATGATTTATATTACGCAGCAGCTCCAGAATAATCAATGTATGTATCAGTTATGGCTAGAGATATCTACAAATGACAGTACGGTAATTAGTATATCAACCAACATAGCAGTCTAGCTGACACATTAATCCGCTCCCACACGATAATATTTCTACAGCAGTTCTAGCATGATCAAAGTATGAATCAGGTATAGCTGGAGATATTAACAATTGGCAGTGCACTACTGAGTATAGCAATCAACAAAGTCCAACAGACATTGTATTAACTCATTTTCTGATCATACCTGTTATATTCCTAATCTTGAACGAACCCTGTATAGATCAATTATCGCTTTAGATATAGACACTTGCACATGCAATACTGAGTGTGGCCGTCAGCGCAGCGCGATATCCATTGGACTAATATTTTCACTGACCATTTAACTTCTACAGCTATCCCCTGATCATTGCACATCATTCTACAATCATTCTACAGTTGCTGGAGAAATAAAACGGTAAGCGAACAGATTAATGAAATGCCTACAGCTTTGTGCAGATGGCCACACTGAGTACTGTACGGTCACCTGTCAATACCACTTCGATATATGAAGAATTCGTTGATCACTCTAGAATTGCTATAGAGCTTAAGTCACCTGTGTGCAGAATAATCCAACGACAACTGTGCTCTGTTGGTGATGTGCTACGTACGGTATTGTCAGTTGTAAGTACCTCTAGCCATATCTGATCTGTACATTGATTACTTTAGGATTGCTGTGGAATTTAAGTCTTCAGTGAACAGACTAATCAAACGCCTGCAGTACTGGCTGTACTGTGCACTTTGTGGTCAATTGTTAAAGTCTCGAGCGATAATAGATCTGTATTTTGTAATTCTAGAATTGCTACCGAATATATATCATCAGTGGACAGATTAATTCTACGTCCACCGTGCTCTGTTAATGGCTACACACAGTACCATATTGTCATTTGTCAACTTCGCGAGAGAAATATGATTCTTCCGTTGATCATTCTAGAATTTCTATGGAGCTTAAGTCATCAGAGTATTGATTAACGGAATGGCTACAGAGACCTCACGGTGAATCTACAAAGTACCGTAACGTCAACTGCAAATATCTCCAGCTATAACTATTCCATGCATTTACTATTCTGGAATTCCAGTGGAACATAAGTCATCAGTGAACGGGATAATACAACGGCACTGATACTGTGACGTTGCCTGTATGCAATACTTTGTTGCCAGTTCCTAACATCTCGAGCGGCAAGGGATCTGTCCTCTGTCATTCTGGAATAGTTATAGAATTAAACTCGTTAATGAAGAAACTAATCAAACTGCTAGAGTGCTCTATTGGTGGTGTACCATATACAGATCTGCCGACAGTAAATATCTCTTTCCGTAACCGTACTATGCATTGATGATATTAGGATATCTGTGTAACGCAAACCATCAGCGAACAAATAAATCCAACAGGTACAAGGACCTGTTGGTGGATGTACTAGGTTCCGTACTGTCAATTTTAAATATCACTAGACACAACCATACCCAGCAAAGGTTATTCCAGAGTTACTTTGGAATTTTCATCATCAGTGGACAACGCAGTTCATCGGCTACGTTATTGTGATGATGGCTGTATTCAGTACAGTGTTGTCAATTGTTAAAATCACGAGGGATGATGGACCTGTACAAAGTTATTCTGGAATTGCTGTAGAATATACATCACCAGAGAATAGATTAAGCATCGGTAACTGTGCTCTCTTGGTAGATGTACTAAGTACCGTACTGTAAATTGTAAATATCACTAGACGTAACCGTTATGTTCACTGATCATTCCAGAATTGCTTAGGAACGTGCATCATTAGTGAACAAAGTAATTCAGCAGCTACAATACTTTGATGATGCCTGTACACAGTACTATGTCGGCAATTGTAAATACCTCGTGGGATAATGGACCTGAATTTCTCGGTCCAGAATTGCTGCTGAACATACACCGTCAGTGAACATATTAACCACTGGCAACAGTGCTCTGCTGGTAGACGCACTAAGTAGCGTACTGTAAATAGCCCTTATCACTAGCCATATACGAACTATACATAGGTTGTTCTAGGACCTCTTTCGAATATACATCATCAGTGAACAAAGTATTCCAACGGACACAGTACACTTATGTTGGCAGCACTCAGTACATTGTTGTCAATAGTTAGTAGCACGGGGTACAATGGATCACTCTCTTTTCATTCTGGAAATGCTGTAGAAAGTAAATCGTCGGTGAATAGATATATACAACGGCAAAAGTGCTGTGTTGGAATATGGACTAAGTACCGTAATGTCAGTTGTGAATATCATTAGCCATAACCGTACTATACATAGGTTATTCTACAATTACCATCGAATTGACGACGTCAGTGAGCAATGTTTTCAAACGGCTGCATTACTGTGACGATGGCTGTTCACAGTACCCTGTTTTCAATTGTTAACTTGGCGAGTGATAATGGCTCTTTACTTTGTTATTCTACAAATGCTATGGAATGTAAATCATCATTGAACAGATTAATCCAACGGCAGCAGTGCTCCCTTGATAGTTGTACGACGTACCATAATGTGAACTGAAAATGTCACAAGCCATGACCGTACAATGCAATGATTATTACAGCATTGCTTTGGTACTTACATCGTTTGTGAACGAAGTAATTCGGCGGCTACAATTGTGTGATCGTGGACGCACTCAGAAATGTGTTGTCATTAGCAAATGTCGCAAGGGATAATTGACATGTATTTTGTCATTCTAGAACTGTTATAGAATTTAAATAAACGTTGAACAGATTTATCCAACAGCAAAGGAGCTCTGGTTGTAGATATACGATTTACCACAATGTCAATCGGAAATATCCCAAGACATATCCGTACTACAGATTCATTGTCCCAGAATTGATATCTAATTTACATTATCAGTGAAAAAAGTTATTCAACGGATAAGATACTGTGAAGATGGGCGTACTCAGTACTGTGTTGTCAATAGTTCGTATCTCGAGGGACAATGTATATTTATTTTGTCATAATAGAATTGCTATATTATCTAAATGAACACTGAACAGATTAATCCAACGGCAGCATTGCTCTTTTGGTTCATGTACGAAGAACCGTATTGTCAATTGGAAATGTCTCAAACCATAACATTAACATACATAAGTTATTCCAGAATTGCATTCGAAATTACATCATTAGTGGACAAAGTAGCCTTACAGCGGCATTACTGCGATGACGGCGGTACTCAGATCTTTGTTTTCAATTGTTGATACCGCGAAGGAAAATGCACCTGTGCTTTGCCATTCTAGAAATGATATAAAATGTTAATCATCATTGAACTTATTATTCCATCGGCAAGAGTGCTGTGTTGGCAGATGTAGTAATTGCTGCACTGTCAATTTTAAATGTCAATCGGCATAACCGCAATATACATTGGTTTTCCTATAATAACCTTCATACTTACAACGCCAACGGACAAAGTATTCCAACGGCTACACTTCTGCGATGATGGCAGTTATGAGTACTCTGTTGTCAAAAGTTAATATTTCTTGGGTTAATGGATCCGCCTTTTACCATTCTAGAACTTCTGCAGATTATAAATCATCAGAGAACTCATAAATCCAACGTCAACAGTGCTCTGCTGGTGGATGTACTAGGTACCCTGCTTTCAATTGCAAATATCTGACGCTATAGACGAAATATAAATTCATTATTCCAGGATTGTGTTGCAGTTTATATCATCAGTGAACAAAGTAGTACATCTTCCACATAACTGTCATGATGGCTGTACTCAGTACTGTGTTGTCAATTGCTAGTGTCGCGAGGGATAAAGGGTATGTACTTCGCCATCCTAGGACTGTTAAAGGATCTAAGTCATCATTGAACTCATTAATCCATCGGCAACAGAGTTCTATTTGTAGATGTACGATGTACCGTACTGTCAAGTGTAAATATATCTAGCCATAACCGTAGCATGCACTGATTTCTCTAGAGTTTCCTTCGATTTGACATTACCAGTTGACAAAGTTATTCAACCCTTACAATACTGTGATGATGGCTGTATTCCGAATAGAGTTTTCAACAGTTAATTTCTCGAGGAATAGTGGATCTGTATTTCTCGTTCTAGTAATACTGTGGAATATACATCATCTGTGAACAAATTGAATCGCCGGCGACAGTGCTCTGTTGGAAGATGTACTATGTGCCGTACGTTCAATTGTAAATATCACTTTCCAAAGCCGAAGTATACATTTGATATTCCAGAATTAGCTTGGAATTTGCAACATCGGTGAATTGAACAGTCCAACTGCCGAAGTGCAGTGATGATGGCTGTACTCAGTACAGGATTGTCAATTGATAACGTCTAGAGTGCTGATGGATCTCTGTCTTGTCATTCTGGAGTCGCCATATATTCGAAGTCGTCATTGAACAGATTAATATCGCAGCAGCAGTGCTCTGACGGTGGATATACAAAATAGAGTGCGGTCAATTGGAAATATCTTAAGCAATAACCGTAACAAACATTGATTATTCTAGAATTGCGTTGCAACTTACATTATCAGTGAAAGGAGTAGTCCAACGGCTACATGCACTGTGATGATGGCTGTACACAGTACTGTGCTGCCACTTGTGATTATCTCGAGGGATGTTGTACCCGTCTTTTGCCATTCCTGGACTGTTATAGAATTTAAATCATCACTGAACTGTTAATTTCAATGGATACAGTGCTAACCTTGTGGATATAATATGTACCGTGCTGTCAATTTTAAATAACTCTAGCCATAGCTGTATCATGCACTGGTTATCCTAGAATTGCCTCAGAACTGAAATTATCAATGAAGATTGTTATACAACCGTTTCAATACTGTGATGACGACTGTACTCGGCATAGTGTCGTCAATAGATAATATCTCGAGGAATAGTGGACCTGCATTTCTCGTTCTAGAAGTGCTGTGGGATATACGTCGTCAGTGAACAGATAAATAGGACAGCAAATGTGCTCCGTTGGAAGATTTACTGAATGCAGTACTGCCAATTGTAGATATCACTTGCCAAACCCGTAGCATACAATGGTTATTCCAGAATTAATTTGGAATTTACGTCATCAGTGAACAAAGTAGGCCCACGTCTACATTACTGTGATGATGCGTCACTCGGTACCATGTTGTCAATTGTTAATAACACGAAGGACAGTGGATCTGTGCTTTGACATTCCAGAATTGATATAGAATATAAATCTTCGGCGAGGAGATTAATCCAGCGGCAACAGTGCGCTGTTGGGTGATGTACTAAATTCCGTACTTTCAATTGTAAATGCCACTTGACATGACCGTTGTATACATATATTACTAAAGAATTACTTTGGAATTTACGTCATCAATGAACTGACTACTCCAACGGCTGCAGTTCTGTGATAATGGCTGTACGCAGTACTGGATTGTCAATTGTTGATGTCTAGAGTGCTAATGGATCCGCCTTTTGTCATTTTAGGGTTGCTATAAAATCGAAATCACAATTGACAGATTATTACAGCAGCTGCAGTGCTCTGATGGTGGATCCACAAAATACAGTGCTGTCAACTGGAAATATAGTTTCCAAAAACCGTAATGAACATTGATTATTCCAGAATTGATTTGGAATTTACAGCATCAGCGTGCAAAGTTATTCAACGTCAATATCACTGTGATAATGGCTGTACCCCACACATTGTGGTCATTTGTTGATAGCTCGAGGTGCAATGGATCAGGATATCTCATTCTAGTACTTGTGTGGGACAGAGATCATCAGTGAACACATGAAACCAGCGGTGATCTGTTGTAGTTTGTACTAGAGACCGTACAGTCATTTGTAAATATAACTAGCCATAGCCACACCGTACATATGTTACTCTAGAGTCACTTTCGGATTTATATTATCATTGAACAAAGTAGAACATCGGCTACATTACTGTGATGGTGGGTGTACTCAGTACTGCGTTGTAAATTGCGAATGAATCGGTGCCCATTTGATCTGTATTCTGTTATTCTAGAATTGTTATAGTATTTAAATCATGATTGAGCAGATTAGTATAACGGCTATAGTGCTACATTGGTGTACGTATTAATTGCCGTACTGTCCATTAGAAATACCTAATGTTATCACCGTAGTACACAATGAGTTTCCCTGAGTAGCTTTGGAATTTACGTCATCAGTGTTCAATGCAGTCCATCTGATGCATTTCTGTGATGATGACTCTACACAGTGCTGTGTCGCCAACTGTTAATTCTTCCAGGGATAACGGATCTCCGTTTTTCATTCTACAATTGCTGTAGAATATACATATTCAGTTACCAACATAAACCAACGGCAACAGTGCTCTCTTGGTAGATGTACAAGTTGTGGTACTGTCTGCTTTAAGTATCAATTGCCATAATCGCTCCATACATAGGTTGTTCAAATATGACTTATAACTTCCATCATCAGCGAACGAAGTAGTCCAACGGCTACAATGCTGAGACAATGGCTGTACTCGGTACTGTGTCGTCATTTGTTTATATCCAGAAAGAGTAAGGATATTCATTTTTTATTCTTGAATTGCTGTATAATGTGCGTAATCAGTGAACAGGCTAATCCAACGGCAACATTGCTGTGCTGGAAGATGTTGTAATCACCGTGTTGTCATCTATTCATGTCACTAGCCATAGCCCAACTATCCACAGGTTAACCTAGGATTACCATCGAATGCCCATCATTAGTGAACAAAGCTGTGCATCGTCTAAATTGCTGTGATGATGGCTGTACTCAGTTCTGTGCCGTCAGTTGTTAATGTCTCGGGGCTCAGTGTACATGCATTTTATCATTCTGGAAATGTTACAGAATTCAAATAATCAATGAAGAGTTTAATCTAACGAATACTATGCTGTATTGGTGGATGTAGTATGTACCGTACTGTCAATTGGAAATATCTCAAGCCATAACCGTAGTATCCAACGATTATTCAAGAGTTGCTTTGGAATATTCTACATCAGTGAACAAAAGTTATTCAACGGCTACACTTCTGTGATGATGGCTGCACACAGTACTGTGCCATCATATGTTAATGTCTCGATAGATAATGGAGATGCATATCTCGTCCTAGAATTGCTGCAGAATATACATCATCAGTGACCATATTAATAAAACGGCAAGAGTGATCTGTTGGTAGGCGTACTAGTTGCTGTACTTCAGTTGCAAATATTACTAGTTATAACCGTACTTTGCATAGGTTCTTCTAGTAACACTACCGAATTTACACTACCATTAAACAAAGTTTTGCAGCGAATAGATTACTGTAATGGTGGGTGTACTCAGTACTACGTTGTAAATTGCTGGTGCCTCGAAGGTCAGTGGATAGGTATTCTGCTGTTCTAGAATTGTTATAGAAGTTGAAACACCATTCAACGGAATAATACAACGGCTACAGAACTATATTGGTATATGTGGTAGGCACTGTAATGTCAATTGGAAGTGTCTCAAGCAGTAACCGTAATTTACATTGATTACTCTAGAACTGCCTTGAAATATGCATCATTTGTGAACAACGATATCCCACGGACACAATACTGTGATTATGGCTGTACTCAGTACTGTGTTGTCATTTCTTAATACCTCGTGGGACATTGGACCTGCATATATCGTTCCTGAATTGCCGTGTAACACACACCATCACTGAACACATTAATCCAACGGCAACAGTTGTCTGTTGGGGGTTGTAATAAACGCCATACCTTCAGTTGTAAATATCACCAGCCATAACAGCACTATGCATAGGTTATTCAAGAATTACTGTAGAATTTCCATCATCAGCGATCAAAGTAGTCCAACTACTACACTAATGCGATGTCGGCTGTACTCAGTACTGTGTTGTCTATTGTTAACATCTCGGGGGTTGCGGACCTGCATATCTCGTTCTAGAACTGCTGCGGATCATACATCATCAGTGCACAGATTAATACAACGGCAAGAGCGACCTCTTCTAGGATGTACTAAATGCCGTACAGTCAATTGTATATATCACTAGCCATAACCGCATTATGCATAGGTTATTCTAGAGTCACCTTCGAATTTACATTGTCAGTGAACAAAGTAGGCCAGCGGCCACTTTACTGTGATTGCGGCTGTACTCATTTCTGTGTTGCTATTTGTTAATATCGAGTGGTTCAATGTGTCTGCGTATCTCGTTCTGGAAGTGCTGCGGTGTATACGTGAACAGTGAAAGATTAGCACAACGGCAAAATTGATCTGTCTGTAGTCGTACTAAATGCCGTTGTGTCAATTGTAAATATCACTAGACATAACGGTACAATACATAGTTTAATCAAGGGTCCCTTTCGGACTTACATTACCAGTGAGCAAAGTAGTCCAGCGACAACTTTACTGCGATGGTGTGTGTACCCAGTACTGCGTAGTAAATTGCTAATGTCTCGATGCTCATTGGATCTGTGTTCTGGTATTCCAGAATTGTTATAGGACTTAATTCATCTTTGAAAAGATTAATACAACGGCTACAGAGTTATATTTGTGGAAGTTACAATTACCTTACCTTCGATTGGAAATATTTCGAGCAATGACCGTTCTATAATTCGATATTTCCAGGATTGCCTCGAAATTTACATTATCACTGAACAAAGTTAAGTAACGGCTACAATACTGTGATGACAGATGTACTCGGTACTATGTTGCCATTTGTTAATAACTCGGGGGATAATGGTCCTGCATTTCACGTTCTAGAACTGCTGTGGAATATCCTTCATCAGTGACCAGATTAATCCTACGGCAACACTGATCCCTTGGAACATGTACCGAATGCCGTACAATGAATTGTAAATATTACTAGCCATAACCGCACTATACATAAACTATTGAAAAATTACTTTAGAATTACAATCGTCAGTGGTCAAAGTAGTCCAACTGCTACATTAATGTGATGGTTGCTGTACTCAGTACTGTGATGCCTATTGTTAATACCTCCAGGGTATTTGTATACGTATTTTGTTATTCTGTAATTGACATAGAAATTAAGTCATCACTGAACAGCCTAATTCACCGATATTGTGCTATATTCGTGGATGAAATAGGTACCGTACCGTCAAATGGAAATGTCCCCATCAATATCCGAAATTCATAATGATAATTTCAGATTTGCTATGGAACTTACATTATCAGAGGACAATGTTATACAACGGTTACAATAATGTGATGATGGGTGTATTCAGCATTGTGTTGTTATTTTTTAATATCTGCAGGAATAATGGACCTGCATTTCTCGTTCTGGGATAGATGTGGAGTATACAACATTAGCGTCCAGATTAATACAACGGCAACAGTGATGTGTTGGAAAATGTAGTAAATGCCGCTCTGACAATTGCAAATGTCACTAGCCATAACCACACTATACATAGGTTATTCTAGGGTCTCTCTCGAATTCACACAACCAGTGAAGAAAGAAGCCCATCTTCCACATTTCTCTGATGGTAGGTTTACTCGGTTCTGCGTTGTAAGTTGCTAATTTCTTTATGGTCAGGGGATATGTAATCTGTCGTTCTACAGTTGTTATAGAATTTAAATCACCATAGAACAGTTTAATCCAGCGCTTACAGTGCTATGTTGGTGTTTGCAATTAGTACCATACTGTCAGTTGGAAATATCACAATTCACAACCGTAATATAGATTGACTATACCAGAACTGCACTGGAATTTACATCATGAGGGAAGAAAGTATTCCAACGTATACAGCACTGTGTCGTCAATTGTCATTGTCTTGAGGATATGTGTATCTGTATTCTGCCGTTACAGTATTGTTATAGAATAAAAATTGTCACTGAACAGTTTCGTCCAACGGCTAGTGGGCAATATTGGTGGATGTAATAAGCACTATACTGTCAATTGGGGATATCGCAATCCACAACCGTAATATACATTGATTATACCAGAAGTGCTCTGGAATTAACACCATGAGCGTAAAAAGTAGTCCAACGGCTACAGTACAGTGATGATGGCGGTTCTCGGTACACTGTTGTCAAATGCAAACATGTCGAGGAATAATGGATCAGCCTTTTGTCATTCTAAAATTGCTATGAAGTCGAAATAATCATTGATATATTAACACAGACGCCACTGTGCTCCGGTGTTGGATCTACAAAGTACCGTGCTGTTAGGTGGAAATGTCTCTAGCCACAACCGCACTATGCATTGATCATTTTAGAGTTGGATTGGAACTGACTTTATCAGTGGACAATGTTATTCAACAGTTACAATGCTGTGAAGAAGGCTGTAGTCAGTATTGTCATGTCAATTGTTAACAGCTCGGGGGATAATGGACATACCTATCTCGTTCTAGAGTTGCTGTGGAATATATACGATTAGCGAACAGATTAATCCAGCGGCAGCAGTGATCTCTTGGAAGATGTACTAAATGCCGCACTGTCAATTGTAAATGTCACTAGCCATAACCGCACTATGCATAGGATATTCTGGAATCACTACCGAATTTACGTCATCAGTGAGCAAAGTGGTCCAACGGCTAAATTAGTTTAATGGTGGGTGTACTCAGTAGTGCGTTGTCAATTGATAACATCACGAGAGTCAGTGGATCTCTATTTTGCATTCTAGACTTGATATAGTGTTTATACCATCATTGAACAGATTAATCCAACGGCTATAGTGCCATATCGGTTGATGTAATTAGTACCGTACTATCAGTTGGAAATATCTGAAGATATAACCGTAATACACATTGATTATTCTAGAATTGAAATGAAATTTACATCATGAGCTAACAAAGTTCTTCAACGTCTAAAGCACTGTGATATTGTCAGTGCTCGGTACTGTGTTGTCGTTTGAAAACGTCCGGAGGGATGATGTATCTACGTTTCTTGTTTGAGAATTGCTGTGAGGTATACATCATCAGTGAACAGATTACTGCGACGGCAATAGATATCTGTTGGAAGATGTACTGAATGCCGTACTGCTAGTTGTAAATATCACTAGCCGTAACCGCACTTTCCATAGCATATTCTAGCATCTCTTTCGAATATACATTCTCAGTGAACAAAGTTGTACAACGGCCACATTACTGTGACTGTGGGTGCACTCAGTAGTGTGACATAAGCTGCTACTGTCTCGGTGGTCAGTGGTTCTGTCTTTTGTTATTCTAGAAATGTTGTAAAACTTAAATCGTCATTGAAAAGAATATTGCAACTGATAATGTGCTATATTGGTGAACGTAACAAGTACCGTACCGTCAATTGGAAGTGACTCAAGCCATATCCGTAGTATATAATGATTATTCCAGAATTGACTTGGAATGTTCATCGCCACTGATCAATGTTATTCAATGGCTATAATACATTGATGATTGCTGTACTCAGTTATGAGTCGTCATTTGTTAGTATACCTAGGGATAATTGATCTGCATTCCTCGTCCTAGAATTACTGTGGAATATACACCATCAGTGAACAGATTGATCCATCGGCAAGAGTGATCTGTTGGGAGAAGTACTAAATGCCGTACTGTCAACTTTAAATGTCACTAAACATAACTACAGTATACATTGCTTACTCTAGAATCGCTTCCGAACTTACATTGTCAGAGGACAAAGTAGTACAACGGCTGAATTACAGTGATGATGGGTGTACTCCGTACGTAATGGTGTAAATTACTAATATATCCAGGGTCAGTGGACCTGTATTTTGTCATTCTAGTTTTGTTATAGAATTTAAGTAATCATTGAACAGAATAATCCGACGGCTTCAGAGATTTATTAATGGATGTAGTAGGTATCGTATCGACAATTGTAAATATCTCAAGCCATAACCGCAATACGTAATGGTTATTCCAGAATTGCTTTCGAATAATTATCATTAGTGAACATAGTTATTGAATGGCTACGATACTGCGATGATGACTGTACTCAGTGGCTTGTTGCCATTTGTTAATGTCTCGAGGGATAAAGCATTTGAATTTTTCATTCCTGAATTGCTGTATAATGTACATCACCAGTGAACAGATTAAACCAACGGCAACACTGCTATTTTTGGAAGACGTGCTATTCACCGTATTGCCAGTTGTGAATATCACAAGCCGCAACAGTGCCATGAGTAGGTTATTCCAGAGATACTTCCGAATTTTCATCTTCAGTGAAGAGAGAAGTCCAGCGGCTGCATTAGTGTGATCGTGGCTGTACTCAGTTCTGTGTTGTCATTTGTTAATACCTCGAGGGCCGGTAGATTTGTATTTTTTAATTCAAAAATTGATATAGAAATTATATCATCATTGAACAGACCTATCGGCAATAGCGCTATATTCGTGGATGTAATAGGTACAGTACTGTCAGTTGGAGATATCTCAAGCCATAACCGTAATATGCGTTGATTACTCTAGAATTGCATTGGAATTTACATCATCTGTGGACAAAGTTATTCTGCCGCTACAATACTGTGATGATGACAGAAATCAGTACTGTGTAGTCAATACCTAACATATCGGGTGATAGTGTACATCCATTTTGTCATTCTATATATGCTATAAAATTTAAGTCATCATAGAACACACTAATCCAGCAACTACAATGCTATATTATGGGATATAACATGAACGTTGCTGCCAATAGGAAATATATGAGTCCATAGCCGTAATATACAACGATTATTGCAGAATTCCTTCGGAATTTTTGACATTGTGAACAAAGTTGTTCGACGTCGACAGTACTGTGATGATGACTGTACTCTGTTGTCATTTTTTAATGTCTCAAGGGATAATGGATCTTCATATCTCGATGTAGAATTGCTGTGTAATGTACAACATCAGAGAACAGATTAACACAGCGGCAACAGTGATCTGCCGAAAGAGGTACTAAATGCTGTGCTATCAACTCTAAATATCAATAGTCATAACCGCATTATACATAGGTTACTCCAGAATCATTTTCTGATATACGTCACCAGTGAAAGGAACTGTCCAACGGCTACGTTACTGTGACGGGGGGTGTATTCAGCACTCTATAGGAAATTGCTAATGTCTCGATGGAAGGTATATGTGTATTCTGTCATTCTAAAATTGCTGTAGAATTTAAAACATCGTTGAACAGACTAAACCAACGCCTGCTATGCTATATTGGGGAATGTGCAAATTAAATTATTGACAATTGGAAACATCTCTAGCCATACCTGTTATATATACTGACTATTCCAGGATTGGTTTGGAACTCTCATTAGCAGTGGACGAAGTTGTATAACCACTAGAATACTGAGATGATGGCTGTGCTCAGTACAGTGTCTTCATTTATTAGAATCACGAGACATAATGGATCTGCCTTTCTCGTTCAAGAATTTCTGTGGAACAGACATCATCAGACAGCACATTTGTCCAACGGCATCTCAGATCTGTCTGAGGACGCACTAAACGCAGTACCCACAATTGTAAGAACTACTAGACACTACAGCACTCTATGTATGTTACTCTAAAGTCTCTTTGAATTTACATTATCAGTGAACGAAGTAGACCAACTGCATGATTACTATGGTTATGTATGTACTCAGTTCTGTGTCGTCAATGTTTAATATCTCGAGGGACAGTCGACCTGTATTCTGCCATACTAGGATTGTTACGGAATTTAAATCATCACTGAACAGTTTACTCCATCGCCTACAGTGGTATGTTGGCGGATGTAGCAGGTACCATACGGTAAATTTGAAATATCACAAGCCATAACCGTACTCTACATTGATCACGCTAGAATTGCTTTGGAATTTACATTATCCGAGAGCAAAGTTATTCGACGTCTGCAATACAGTGATGATGGCTGCACTCGGTACTCTGTTGTCATTGATTAATATCTCGAAGGATAATGGATCTGCATTTCTTGTTCTAGAGTAGGTGTGGTGTATACGTCATCATTGAAAATATTAATCAAACGTTAACGTTGCTGTGTTCGAAGATGTACTAAATGCCGTACGTTCGATTGTAAATGTCACTTCCCATAACCGTAGCATACGTAGGTTATTCCAGAGCTACTGCGGAATGTTCAACGTCAGTAAACACAGCAGTCCGCGGGCTACAATACTGTGATGATGGTCCTACTCAGTACTGAGTTCTCAATTGTTAATGTGACGAGGGTAATGGATCAGACTATTGACATTCTAGTTGCTATAAAATCGAAATAATCATTTAAATCAATGTTACTGCGGCTGTAGTGCACTGCTGGTGTATGTACAAAGAAACGTGTTGTCAATTGGATCATCTCAAGCTATAACCGTAATATTCATTGATTATTCGAGAATTACATTTGAATTTATATCATCAGTGCGCAAAGTAGTCCAAGGTCTACATGTCTACGATGATGGCCGTATTCAGGACTGTATGGTTAATTGTTAATATCTCGCTTTAGTACATAAATCATCAGTGAGCATTTTACTTCAACGGCTATATTCCTCTGTTGGTGGATGCAATAGGTGCCACACAGCCGGTTGTAAATATCACTAGCCATAACCGTAGTATTCATTGATTAGTCTGTAATTGCTTTGGAGACGACGTTACCTGTGAACAGGGTTATTCGACCGTTACAACATTGTGCTGATGGCTGTACTCCGTAATGCGTTGTCAATAGTTATTATCCCGAGATATAATGGACCTGCATTTCTCGGTCTTGAATTGCTGTTGAACATACATCCAGAGTGACAAAACTTAGACCAGCGACCACGCTGCTCTGTTGTTAGGTGTACTAATTAATGTACTGTGGATTGTAAATGTCTGTAGCCATAACCGCAGAATACAATGATTTTTCTAGCATTGCCTTGGAAATGACATTATTAGTGAACAAAGTAATCCAACCGTTGCAATAATATGATGATGGCTGTACCCCGTACTGTGTCGTCAATAGCTAATAGCTCGAAGGATAATGCATTTGCATTTCTCGTTCTTGAATTTCTGTGGATCAAACGTCATGAGCGGACTAAGTAATCCAACGGCAGCAGTGCTCTGTCGGAAGATGTACTAAATAACATACCTTCAACTTTAAATA
The DNA here is from genome assembly GCF_001483705.2 of Eufriesea mexicana. NCBI lineage: Eukaryota > Metazoa > Arthropoda > Insecta > Hymenoptera > Apidae > Eufriesea > Eufriesea mexicana. Next base: position 779,641 of record NW_016922283.1, on the reverse strand, counting down.
TTACTTGCCATAACCGCACTATACATAGGTTATTCTGGAATCACTTTCGAATTAACGTCACCAGTGATGCGAGGAGTAAATCTTCTACATTACTGTGATGATGGCTGTACTCACTACTCTGGCGTCAGTTGTCAAGGCCTCGAGGTTCCGTGGATATGCCTCTTCCCACTCTAGAATTGTTATAGGGCTTAAGTCATCATTGAACAGCTTCATGATACTGCTACAGTTATGCATTCGTTGACGTAGTAAGTACAATTCCCTTAATTGCAAGAATCTCAAGCCGTAACCGTACTATACATTGATTATTCCAGACGTGCCTTGATATCTACACCATCAGTGAACAAAGTTGTCCAACGTATACCGCACTGTGATGTCGGCCGCATTGTGCACTGGGTTGTCAATTCTTAATATCGCAAGAGATAATAGATCCGTAGTTTTTCAATTTAGAATTGTTATAGAATCCATATCATCATTGTACACATTAATCCAACTGCGACAATGCTCTGTTGGTAGATGTACTAGTTACCGTACTAAGAATTATATATACCCCAAGCCATAACCGCAATGTGCACTGATTATTGCAGAATTGATTTGGAATGCACATGATCGGTTTACAAATTATTCCAATGTATATATTAAAGTGATGATTGCTGTAATCGGCACTTTGTTGTCAATTGTTAGTACCGCGTGTGATAGTGGATCTCAATTTTCTCATTCCAGAATTGTAATACAATCCAAATCACATTTGAACGGATTGATCCACAGGCTACATTGCTGTATTGGTGGATGTACTACGTAACGCACTGTCAATTGGAAATATCTCAAGCTATAACCGCAACATAATTTGATTATTACAAAATTGCTTTGTGAATTACATCAACAGTGAACACGTTAGTCCAAAGGCTATATTACTGTGTTGAAGGTCGTACTCAGTGCTCTGCTGCCAATTGTAATTTCGCGAGGGCAACGGATCTGTATTTTGACATTGTAGAATTGTTTAAACCAAAGTCATCATTGAACAGACTATTCCATGGTTAACATTCCTCTGTTGGTAGATGTACGAAGTAAAGTGCTGTCAGTTGTTACTATCTCCAGCCATTCCCGCAGTATACATTGATTATTCCAGAATAGATTTCTATCTGACATTACCAGCGAACAAAGTTATTCAACCGCAACAATACCCTGCTGATGACAGTACTCAGTACTGTGTTGTCAATTGTTAATATCTCGTGGGATAATGGATCTGTCCTTTGTCAAACTAGAATAGCTAAAATACATAAATAATCATTGAACAGATTAATACAGCGGCTGCAGTGCTCAGATTGAGGATGTACCCGGTACCATACCGTCAGTTGGAATTACCTTAAGCCGTAGTCGTAACATACATTGATTCTTCCAGAATTGCTGTGGAAATTTCATCATCAGTGAACAATTATTCCAACGGAAACATTACTGTGACGATGGTTGTACTCAGTACCGAGTTGACAGTTGTTAATGTTGCGAGGGATAATTGTTATGTATTTTGTCATTCTGGAATTGTAATAGGACGTAAATTACCACTGTGCAGATTTATGAAGCGGCTGCTGTGCTCTGCAGGTGGATGTATATATTACCGTACTGTCAGATGGAAATATCTCTAGCCGTAACCGAAATATAAATCGGATATTCCAGAATTGATTTGGGCTTTACGACATCAGTGAACAGTGCTCCACAACGACTACATTTCTGTGGTGACGGCTACACTCAGAAATGCGTTGTCAATTGTTTATGTCTCCAGGGAAAATGTACCATTACTTTGACATTCTATAATTGTTATAGAACTTAAATAATCTTGGAACAGCTTAATTTCACGGCTACAGTACTGTATTGGTGGATATAGTTGTCACGGCACTGTCAGATGGAAATACCAAAAGAAATATACAAACTACACATTAGTTGTTCCAGAATTGCGTTGAAACTTACATTATGAGTGAACAAAGTAATTCAAATGTTACGGTATCGTGATGATGGCTGTACTCAGAACTGTGTTGTCATTTGTTAATATCTGAAGGGATAGCGGGCCTGCATTCCTCCTTCCATATTTGGTGTGGAATATACATCATCAGTGACCACATTAAAGCAACGGCAATTGCAATCGGTTTGTAGACGTACTAAATGCCGTAATATCAATTGCAAGCATCACTAGACATAACCGGTGTATACATAGGCTACTCTAGAATATCTTTCGAAATTAGACCGTCAGTGATCACCAGTAATGCAACGGCTACATCAATGTGATGGTGGCTATTCTCAGTAATGTGCTATCGATCGTTAATATCTCGAGAGTCAGTGGATTTTTATTTTGCATTCTAAAAACGGTATAAAATATCATATATCATTGAGGGGATAAATCCAACGGCTACAGAGCAATATTGGTGGGTGTAATAAGTACCGTAATGGCAGTTGGAAATTTCTCAAGCCATAAACGTAATATACGTTGATAATCCTACAATTGCATTGGTATTTTCATCATCCGTGAAGAAAGCTAGGCAACGGATACAATACAGTGATGATCGCTGTACTCAGAACTGTGTCGTCATTTGTTAATATCTAGAGAGATAAAGGTTCTGTATTTCTCGTTCTAGAATTGCTGCGGATTATACATCATCCTTGAACAGATTAACCCAACGGAAATATTGATCTGTTGGAAGATGTACGGAAAGCCATAATGTCAATTGTGAATATCACGTGCCTTAACCGCACTTTACATAGGTTACTTTAGAATATCTTTCGAATTTGCATCATCAGGAAGCAAAGCAGTCCAACGGCTACGTTGCTGTGATGGCGGTCGTAATTAGTACCGTGATGTAAATTGCTACTGCCACGATCGTCAGTGGCTATGTTTCTTGTCATTCTAGAGTTACTATAGAACTTATATCATCATTGAACAGATTAATCCGAAGGTTCAAGTGCTATATTGGTGGACGTAATAAGTTCCGTTCCGTCAATTGGAAAAATATCAAGCCATTTCCGTAATATACAATTATTATTCCAGAATTGCTTTGGAACGATCGGCCTCAGTGGATAAAGTAGTTCAACGGCTACATTGCAGTGATGGTTGGTGTACGCAGTACTGTGTTGTCAATCGTTAATACCTTGAGGGTCAGAGGATGTGTATATTGTCGTCCTACAATTCATACAGGATTGATATCTTCAATCAGCAGACTAATCTAACGGCTACTGTGCTATATTGGAGGATGTAATAAGTTCCGTACCGTCAACTGGAACTATCTCATGCCATTACCGTAATGTACATTGACAATTCTGAAATTGCTTTGGAATTTATATCATCAGTCAACGAAACTATCAAGCGGCAGCAATATTATGATGACAGATGTTGTCCACTAGGTGATGGTGAATACTGTGTTGCCATTTGTTAATACCTGAAGGGACAATGGACCTGCATTTCTCGTTCTAGATTTTCTGTGGAACATACATCATAAGTGACCAGATAAATACAGCGGCAGCATTGATCTGTTGGTAGACGTTCTGCATGCCGTACTGTCTATTGTGAATATCACTAGCCATAACCGCACTACACATAGTTTATTCTAGCAACACTTTCAAATTTATGTTCTCAGTTTACAAAGCAGTCCACCGGCTACAGTACTGTGATGCTGGGTGTACTCAGTACTGTGTTGTATATTGCTAATGTCTCGGTGGTCAGTGGATCTGGATTCTGCTATAGAATTTATATCATCATTGAGCAGAATAATGCGACGGCTACTGTGATATATTGGTGCATGCTGTAAGTACCTTACCGTCATATGGAAATATCTCAAGCCATATCCGTAATATGCAATGGTATTTCCAGAACTGGCTTCGAATTTTCATCATCAGTCATCAAGGTTATTCAACGGCAGCGTGATCCTGATGATGGCTGCACTCAGTACTCTGTGGTCATTTATTATTATAGCGAGGGAAAATGGATAAGCGTATCTGATTCTAGAATTGCTGTGTAAAATACGTCATAAGGGACCAGATTAATACGACAGCAACTGTGATCTGTTTGAAGATGTACTAAATGTCGTACTGCCAATTGTAATTATCACTAGCCATAACTGCACCATACATATGTTATTCCAGAGTTGCGCTCGAATCTACATAATAAGTGAACAGAGAAGTCCAACGGCTGCATCATTGTGATGGTGGCTGTGCGCAGTACTGTGTCGTCAGTTGTTAATATCTCAGGAGTCAGCGGATCTCTACTTTGCTTCCTAGAATTGATACAGCATTTAAATTACCATTGAGTAGCTTAATCCAACTGCTACATTGCTATATTGGTCATGAAATAGTTACCGTGTTGCCAATTGGAAATATCTCAGTCCCTAACCGTACTATACATTGATTACTCTGGAGTTGCTGTGGAACTTACATTATCAGTGGACAAAGTTATAAAACGGCTACAACACTATAATGATGTATGTTCTCAGTACTGTGTTGTCAGTTTGTAATATCTGGAGGAATAATGGATCTGTACTTTTCGCTCGGGAATTGCTGGGGAATATACAGCATCAGTGAACAGATTAATCCGGCGGCAAGAGTGATCTGCTGGAAGATGTACCAAATACCGTACTGTCAGCTCTAAATATCACTAGCCACAGCCGCACTCTACATAGGTTATCCTGGAATGGCCTTCGAGTTTACAACATCAGTGGACACAGCAGTCCAACGTGTAAATTACTTTGACGGTGGCTCCACTTTGTACAGTGTTGTCAATTGCTAATATCTCGGGGGACAGAGGATATGTATTTCGCTATTCTAGAACTGATATGGAATTTCAATCACCATTGAACAAAGCAATCCATTGTCTATAGTGCTATATTCGTCGCAACAATATGTCCCCCAGCCTCAAATGGAAACATATCAAGCAGTAACAGTAATATACAGTGATAATTCTAGAATTGCTTTGAAATTTGCATCGTCGGTGAAAGAAGTTATTCAAAGGCTACCATACTTTAATGATGGTTGTAATCAGTACTCTGTCGTTATTTGTTAATGTCTAGAGTGATAATGGATCTCCATTTCTCGTTCTGGAATTGCTGTGGAATACACATCATCAGTGAAAAGATTAAGCCAACGGTTATAGTACCGTGTCGGAAGATGTACTAATCACATTATTGTCAATTATAGTTATCGCTATACATAGATCTAGTATACAGAGGTTAACCTAGGATTACTATAGAATTTCCACCATCAGCGAGCAAAGTAGACCAGATTCTACATTTGTGTGATGGTGGGTATAATCAGTTCTGTGTCGTAAATTGCTAATAACACGGGGGTCAGTGGATTTGTATTTTGACACTATAGAATTGTTGTAGCAGTTAAGTCGTCATTGAACAGAATAACCCAACGGCGGCTGTGCCATATTGATGGATGTAATACGTACCGCAGTCTCGTGTGGAAGTATCACAAGCAGTAACCGTAATATATAATGATTATTCTAGAATTTCCTTGGAATTAACATCATCTGTGAAAAAAGTTATTCAAAGGCTACAATAATGTGATGGTGGCCTTACTTAGTACTGCGTTGTCATTTGTTAACATCACGAGGGATAACCGAACTGCGTTTTCCATTCTAGAATTTCTGTGCTATATACGTCATCAGTGAACGTATTAAGCAATCGGTAATAATGCTGTGCTGGAAGATGTACCAATCACCGTGTTGCCAACTATAGATGTCACTAGGCATATCCCTAATATACATAGGTCAATCTAGGTTCACTATAGAGTCTCCACCGTCAGTGAACAAAGCAGTGCATTTTCTATATTATTGTGACGATGGCTGTACTCAGTACCATGTACTTAGTTGCTAGTATCTCGAGGGTCAGTGGATTGGCATTTTTCATTCTTGAATTGCTGTGGAAGGTACATCGTCACTGAATCCATTAATTCAACGGTAATAGGCCTCTGTTGATAAATGTACTAAGCTCCGAAATGTCAATTGTAAATATCACTAGCCATAACCAAATTATACATAGGTGATTCGAGATTCACGTTCGTATTTGCATCATCGTGGATAAAAGTAGTCCTACGGCTACATCACTCTGATTGTAGCTGTTCAAGGTACTGTGTTGTCAACTGCTAATACCTCGATGGTCTGTGGATCTCGATTTTGCATTGTAGAACTGCTATTGAACTTAAAATATCATTGAACTGATTATTTATACAGCTGCAGAGCTATATTTGTGAGTGGTGTTAACACCATAATGTAAATTGGGAACGTCTGAAGCCATATCCGCAATGTACATAGATTATTCTGGAATTGCTTTGGAATATACATCGTCTATGGGCAAAGCATTACACGAGCTATATAACTGTGACGATGGCGGTACTCACTAATGTGTTGTCAACTGATTATTCCTCGAGGGGTAATTGATCTCCATTCCCCATTCTTGCATTGTTTTGGAATAGACATCTTCCGCGAACGGATTGATTCAACGGCAAGATTAGTCTGCTGGCAGACGTACTAAATGCTGTACCGTAAATTGTAAATCTCACTATCCCTAACTGCATTATACATAGCTTACTACAGCATCACTTTCGAATATACATCATCATTGAACAAAGTAGCCCAACGGCTACATCACTCTGATGCTGGCTGTATTCAGTACTCAGTTCCTAATTGTTAACATCTCGGTGGTCAGTGTATCTATATTTTGCAATCTAGAATTGATATAGAAAATAAAACACCATTGGACACATTATTGCAACGACTAAAGTGTTATATTGGTCGATATATTCAGCACGGTATTGTCAATTTGAAATATCTCAAGCCGTAACTGTAATATACATTGGTTATTCCATAATAGCTTTGCAATTTACATTATCATTGGTGAAAGTTATTCTAGGGCCATGATGCTGTGGTGATTGCTGTACTCACTACTGCTTTGTCATTTGTTTATGTCTCGAGGGATAACGGATCTGCATTTCTCGTTATTACAGAGTAACATTCGAAATAACAATATCAGTGGACAAAATAGTACAGCGGCTGCATCTCTGTGATGCTGGCTGCACTCAGTACTGTGTTGCCAATTGCGAATTCCTCGACGGCCAACGGATCTCTATTCGGAATTCTAGAACAGATATACAATGTAAAATATCATTGAACACAATATTCCAACGGCTACAGAGCTATAATGCTAGATTTAGTCAGTACCGTAATGCCAATTGGACATATCTCAAGTCATAGCAGCACTATACATTGGTTATTCTAGAATGGCTTTGAAGTTTACATCACCATTGAATAAAGTCATTCAGCGGCTATAATACTGTGATGATTGCTGTACTCAGAACTGTGCTGCCATATATTTATGTCCCGAGGGATAATGAACCTGCAATTCGCGTTCTAGGATTGCTGTGGAATATTCACCATCAGTGGCCAGATTAATTCAACGGCAAGAGTGATCTGTTCGTAGACGTACAAAATCCTGTACCGTAAATTGTAACTGTAACTAGCCATAACCGCACCATACACAGGTTAATCTATAGTCGACTTCGAATTTACATTATCAGTGAACAAAGTAGATCAGAGGCTACATTACAGTGATTGTGTGTGTAGTCAGCACGATGTAGTAAATTGCTAACATTTCGAGGGTCTTTGGATGTGTTCTGTCATTCTACAATTGTCAGAGAATTTAAAACATCATCCAACAGAATAATGCAACGACTAAAGAGCTATATTGGTGTATGTAATGGGTTCCATACATTCTATTGGAAATATGTGAAGCCATAAGCGTACTACACATGGATTGTTCTAGAATTGCATTGGCATTTACATCATCAGTGAATAAATTTGTTCAACGGCTACAATACCGCGATGACGTCTGTACTGAGCTCTGTGATGACATTTCCTTATATCTCATGGGATAATTGATGTGCATTTTGCATTCTGGAATTGCTGTAGAATGTACAACATCAGAGAACAGATTGATCCAGCCGCAACAATGATCTGTTGGAAGGAGTACCAGATGCCGCACTGTGAGTTGCAAATAACACTAGCCACGACCTCACAATACATAGGCTATTCTAAAATCACTTTGGAATATACATTATCATAGGACAGAGTAGTTCACCGGCTACTTTGCAGTGATGGTGTGTGTACTCATTACTGTGTTTTAAACTGCTAATATATCGAGTGCCAGAGTATCTGCATTTTGCATTCTAGAATTTTTATGGAATTTACATCGTCAGTGAACAAAGATATTCAACGGCTGCAATACTGTGAGGAATGCTGTGTTCAGTAATGTATTGTCATTTGTTAATGTCTCGAGAGAAAATGCTACTTCAGCTCTGATCCTATACTTGCTGTGGAATACACATCATCAGTGAAAGGATGGCATAATGGTAACAGAGATCTGTTTGTAGATGTACTAAATGCAGTACTGCCAACTGCTAGTGTCACAAGCCGTAACCGCACCGTGCACAGGTTATTCTAGTAACACATACGAATTTACATTTTCCGTGAACAAAGTGGTCCAACGGCTACATAACTGTGGTGGCGGCAGTACTCAGTACTGTGTAGTCAATTGTTAATACCTCTAGGGTCAGTGGATCAGTATTTTGTTATTATAGAATTGTTAAGCAATTCAAATCAACATTGAACACAATATTCCAACGGCTACGGTGACATACCGGTGGATGTAATACGTTCCGTACTGTCAATTGTCAATATCACTAGCAGCAACTGAACTACACATAGTTTATTCTGGAATGACTTTCGGATTTACATTATGAGTGTACAAAGTATTCCCGCGGCTACATTGCTGTTATGGTGGGTGTACTCAGTTCTGTGTTGTAAATTGCTAATATCTAGATGGTATGTGGATCTGCATAGTGTCATTCTGGAATATCTATAGTATTTAAAACATCAATGGACAGAATTTTCAAACGGATACTGTGATGGATTGGGGGATGTTATAAATACCATGCAATCATCCTAAAATATCTCAAGCCATAACCATAACATATGTTGATTATTCTAGAATTTCTTTGTAATTAGCATCATCAGTCAACACAATCATTGAACGGCTACAGCACTGTGAGGACGGCAGTACCCAGTAATGTGTTGTCATTTGCTAATACCTCGAAGGATAAAGGAACTGCATTTCTCGCTTTAGAATTCTATGGAATATATATCATCATTGTGCAAATCAAGACATCGGCAAGAGTGATCTGTTGGAAGCTGTACTAAATGCCGTACTGCCAATTGTAGATATCACCAGCCTTAACCACACTATGCATAGGCTATCCAAGGATACATTAGAACTTCCATCAACAGTGAACAAAGTAGCCCATCGGCGACATTAGTGGGACTGTAACTGTAATCAGTACTGTGTTGTCAATTGTTAATGTCTCGAGGGTCTGTGGATCTGTGTTTTGCCGTCCTAGATTTGTCATGAAAATTAAATCATCATTGAAGAAATTAATCCATCGGCTATTGAGCTATATCCATGGATGCAGTAAGTACTGTACTGTCAATTTGAAATACCTCCAGCGCCAAGCGTAATATACACTGGCTATTCTAGAATTGTTTTAATGTACATCACCAGAGAACAAAGTTGTTCAACACCTGCAATGCTGTGATGATCGCTGTACACAGTACTGTGTTGTCAATTGTGAATATCTCGAGGGATATTGGTCCTGTCCTTTGTCATTCCATGCTTGTTATAGAACTTAAATCATCATTGAGCAGTTTAATTCAACGGCTACATGGTTATACTGGGGGATGTAGTAAGTACCGTACTGCCAACTGCAAACATATATAGCCATAAGCGTAGCATACATTGATTACTCTTGAATTGGTTTGGAACTGACATTATCAGTGAACACAGTTATTCAACCGTTAAAACCCTGTGATGATGGCTGCACTCAGCACTGTGTTGTCAATAGTCAGTTTCTCGAGGTATAGTGTACTTGCATTTCTCGTTCTAGAAATGCTGTGGAATATGCATCAGCAGCGAACAGATTAATCCGGCGGCAAAAGTGCTCTGTTAGAAGATGTACCGATGGCAGTACTGACATTTGAAAATACCACTAGGCATAACAGCACAATACATATGTTATACAAGAATTACTTTGGAATTTCTGTCATCAGTGAACAAAGTATGCCCACGGCTACATTAATGTGACGGTGGCTGTAGTCAGTACTTTGTCGCAAATCGTTAATGTCTGGAGGTATAATAGATCTGCGTTTCTCGTTCTAGTATTGCTGTGGAGTTTACACCATCAGTGAACAGATCAATACAACGGCAACTGTGATCTGCTGGTAGACGTGCTAGGTGCCTTACTGTCTGATGTAAATATCACTAGCCATAAATGCACTCTGTACACGTTACTCTGGAATCCCTTTCGAATTTACATCTTCAGAGAACAGTGCATTCGAACGTCTACATTACTGTTATGGTAGCTGCACTCAGTAATGTTTTGCCAACTGTTAACTTCTCGGGGCTGAGTGGATCTGTATTTTGCCATTCCAGAATAGTTATAGCATATATATAATCATTGAACAGAATAATCCAATTTCTACTTTGCTATACTGGTGGATGTAATTAGTACTGAAATGTCAACTGGAAATGTTTCAAGATATAACCGCAATTTACAATAGTCAGACCAGAATTTCTTTGGAAACTATATCATCAGTGTAAAATACTGTTCAACGGCATCAATGCTGTTATGATGGCTGTATTCAGAGCTATGTTGCCATCTGTTAATATCTCCAGGGAAGATGCATGTGCGTTTCTCGTTGTAGAATTGCTTTGTAATATGCATCATCAGTGAACAGATTAATACGGCGGCCACAGTTGCTTGTAGGAAGAAGTACATATGGCGTAATGTCAATTGTACATAACACTAGACATATCCGCACTACATGTAGGTTATTCTAAAATCACGTTCGAGTTTGCATTATCAGTGAACGAAGTAGTACAAGTGCTACATTACTTCGATTGTGGGTATGCTGAGTACTGTGTTACAAATTGTTATCTTCTCGAGGGACAATGGTTCTGCAGTTTGTCGTTATAGAATAGTTACGTAATTTATACCATCATTGAAGAGATTAATCCAACGGCTACAGTGCTTTATTCGTGGATGATATGGTTCCCGTACCGTCGATTGGAAACATCTCCAGCTTCGAGCATAAAACACAGTGATTATTCCATAATTGGTGTGGAATATTTATCATCCGTGAAAAGCGTTATTCAACGGCTACGATACTGTAATGATGGTAGTACTCAGTACTGCATAGACAATAGTTAATATTTCGAGAGATAATGGATCTGCATTTCTCGTTCAAGAGTTGCTGTGGAATATACTACATCGGAGAAAATATTAATACAACGGCAACAGTGATCTGTTGATAGAGGCACTGAATGCCGTACTTTCAGTTGTATAAGACACTAGCCATAATCGCATTATACATAGGTAATTCTAGAATCATTCTCGAATATACATTATCAGTGAACAAAGTAGTTCTACGGCAGCATTACCGTGATGGTATGTGTACTCAGCAGTTTGCTGTAAATTGCTAATATCTCGCGGATTAGTGGATGAGTATTTTGTCATTCTAGAAATGTTATAGTTTCTAAATTACCATTGAACACAATAATCCAACGGCTACAGTGCCATATTCGTGGATGCAGTACGTGCCGTACTATCAATTGTAAATATCTCAAGCCGTAACCACAACATACAACGATTATCCCAGAATTTCTTTGCAATCTACATCATCAGCGAACATAGTAGTCCAACGGCTGAATTACTGTGATGATGGCTGTACTCAGTAGTGTGTTGTCAATTGTTGATTCCTCGAGGGACAGTGGACCTGCAATTTGCCATTCTAGATTTGTTATTGTATTCAAAACACTTAACTGCTTAATTCAACGGCTACAATGCTATATTGTAGGATGTAATAGGTAACGTACAGTCAACTGGAAACATCTTGAGCCGTAACCATACTATAAATTGATTGTTCCAAATTTGTTTTGGAATTTACGTAGTCAGAGACCAAACAAATCCAACGTCTACCATAACGTGATGTTGGCTGCAATTAGAACTGTGTTGTCAATTGCTAATAACTCGAGGGATGATGGATCTGTATTTTGTCCTTGTAGAATTGTTATAGGATTTAAATAATCATTGACCAGGTTAATCCAACGGCTACAGTGCTATTTTGGCGGACGTAATATGTACCGTACTGACAATTGGAATCACCTCAAGCCCTAACCGTAAAATCAGATGATGGTTCGAAAATTGCTTTTGAACTTACATCATCAGTGACCCAACTAGACCAACGGATACAGTACTGTGACGATGGCAGCTCTCAGTACTGTGTTGTCAATTGATAATACCTCGAGTAGTAAGGGACCTTTATTTTTCAATCTTGATTATCAGAAGAATGTACATCGTCAGGGAACGGTCAAATTCAAAGGAAATGTTCCCTTGTTGGGAGATTTACTATGCACAGTGTTGTCAGTTGTAAATGCCACTAAACATATCCGTACCATACGTGGTTTTTTCTAGAATTACCTTAGAATATCCATCACCAGTGCACAAAGTAGTCCATGGAATAAATAACAGCAATGACGCCTGTACTCAGTGCTGTTGTGTCAATAGTTAATAACTCGAGGGCTAGTGGATCTGTATTCTATTATTCTAAAAGTGTTATAGAGTATAAATCATCATTGAACACAATAATCCACCGGCTGCAGTGCTATATTCGTTGATGTAATATGTACAGTACAGTGAACAGAAAATATCTCAAGCTATAACCATACTATGCATTTATTATTCCAGAATCACATTCTAATCTACATTATCCGTGGAGAATGTGTTCCAACGGCTACTGCACTGAGATGCTGAATCTACCCAGTACTCTGTCTACAATTGTTAATGTCTCGAGGGTCAGCGGAACTCTATTTTGCATCTTGGAATCTATATAGGATTCAAAATGTCGTTGAAGAGGTTAATCCAACGGCTACAGAGCTCTATTTGTGGATGAAATCAGTACCGTAATGTGAATTGGAAATATCTGAAGCCATAACAGCAATATACATAGGCTATTTTAGAAACGCTTTGAAATATACAGCATCATTGAAGAAAGATATTCAACGGCTACCATACTGTGGTGACTGCTGAACTCGCTGCTGTGTTGTCACTTGTTAATGTCCGAGGGATAACGGTTCTGCATTTTGTGGAATATACATCATCAGTGAACAGATTAATCCAACGGCAGATGTGCTCTGTTGGGAGATGTAATAAATTCCGTAATTTCTATTGTAAATATCACTTGCCCTAACCGGATTATACATAGGTTATTCCAGAGTCACTTAGTCATTTACATCGTCAGTGAACAAAGTTGCCCAACGTCTTCATTACTGTGATGGTGGCTGTACACAGTACTGTGTTGTCAATTGTTTATTTCTCAATGGATAATGGATCTGCATTTTTCATTCGTGAATTGCTCTATAATGTCCTATACATAGGTTACTCTAGAATTACTTCAGAATTTTCGTCAGCAGTGGGCAAAGTAGTACATCGTCTACATTGCTGACATGTTGGCTGCACTCAGTACTGTTCTGTAAATTGACAAATAAAATGACATGTATTTTGTCGATCTAAAAGTGCTGTGGAATTTAAATCATCATTGAAAAGCTTTATGCAACTGTTGCAGTGCTAAATTGGCGGATGTAATATGTAGAGCTCTGTCAATGGGAAATATCTGAAGCCATAACCGTATTATACAATTATTATTCCGGAACAGCTTTTGAATTTACATCATACGTGGACAAAGTCATTCAACTGCTGCGATGCTGTGATTATGGCTGTACTCATTACTACGTTGTCATTTGCTAATACTACGAGGGTCAATGGATCTAGAGGTCTCGTTCTAGAACTTATGTGGAATATGTATCAACCATTAACAGATTAATCCGACGGCAAGGGTGATTTGTTGAGGGATGTACTATATGCAGTACTGTCATTTATAAATATCACTAGATATTACCGCACTATACATAAGTTATTCAACAATTGCTTTGGAATTACATTCATCAGTGGATAAAGTATTCCAACGGCTTCAATACTGTGATGATCGATGTACTAATTTCTGTGTTGTTATTTGTTAATATCTCGAGGGATAATGGATCTACACATCTCATTCTAGAACTGATACGGAAGATACATCATCATTGAACAGATTGACACAACCGCAACCTTGATCAGTTGAAGGAGATACTCAATTTCGTAATGTCAATTGTAAATATCACTAGAAGTAACCGCATTATATATATGTTATTCAAGTGTTACCTTATAATTTCCATCATTAGTGAACACAGTAGCGCAACGGATACACTAATGTGCTTATGGGCATACTCAGTACTGTGTTGGCAGTTGCCAGTATTTCGAAAGCCAGTGGATCTGTATTTTGTTAATCTAGAGTTGATATAGTACATAAATCATAATTGAACAGATTAATGCATAGGCTATAGTGCTATATTCGTGGATGTAGTACGTAAAGTAGAATTAAGTGGAAACATCTCAAGTCGTGAACGTAATATACGTTCATTATTCTATATTTGCTTTGGAATTAACATGATCAGTGAACAAAGATGTTCCAGGGCTACTATACTCTGACGATGGTTGTACTCAGTACTGTGTTGCCAATTGCTAATATCCTGAGGTACTGTGGTTATGTATCCTGTCATTCTATAATTGTTATGGTAGTTAAATCATCCTTGATCAGCTTAGTCGACCAGCTATAGTTGTGAATTGGTGGATTTAATGGGCACAGTACGGAAAATTTTATATGTATCAAGCCATAATAGTAGTATACGTTGCTTATTCCAGGATTGCTTTAGAATTTACATCATCAGAGGTCAATGTAGTCCAAGGGCTATACTCACGTGATGACGGCTGCACTCAGTACTCAGCCGCCAATTGTTGATAACTCGAGGGATAATGGATCTACCGTTTGTCATACTAGAGTAGCTATAGAATCTAGGTCATCGTCGAAGAAGTTAATAAAGCGGCAACAGTTCCGTACTAGCGGATGCACCGTGTACCGCGCTGTCAGTTTCAAATATGTGTAGCCATGACCGAAATATACATTTATTATTCCATTACTTCCTTGGAACGGACATTATCGGTGAACAACGTTAGTCAACCGTCAGAATACATTCGTGAGTGCTGTATTCAGTACTCTGTTGTCAGTTGCTAATATCTCGAGGGATAATGGATCCGCCCTTCCCGTTCTAGAATTGCTGTAACATATACCCCGTCAGTGAACAGATGAATCCTACGGAAACAGTGCTTTTCTGCAAGATGTACTAAGTGCCGTACTGTCAATTTCAAATATCACTAACTATAAATGAACTGCACATAGTTTATTCTAGTATTGCGATAGAATTTACATCATGAGCGAGCAAAGTCGTCCAACGGCTACATTTCAGTAATGATGACTGCAACTCTGTATTGTGTCGTCAGTTGTTAATATCTCGTGGGTCTCGGTATCTGTAATTCTCATTCTACTGTTGCTATCGCATCTAAATCATCATTGAACAGATAGATACATCGGCTGCATTGCCCTGCTTGTGGATGTAGTGGGTACCGTACTGTCAATTGGAAATAACACTAGCCGTAACTGTACAATACATTGATTATTCCAGAATTGCTTTGAAATTTACGTCATCAGAGAACAAAGCTGTGCAACGTCTACACTGCTGTGATGATGGCTTTACTCAGTACAGTGTTGTCAATAGTTTTTATGTCGAGGGATAATGCATTAGCAGTTTCTCATTCAAGAATTGTTGTAGAACTAAATCTACATTGAACAGATTAATGCAGCGACTACAGAGCTATGCTGGTTGATGTAATGGGTACCGTATTTCAATTGGATGTCTCAAGCCGTATATACATTGATTACTCCAGAATTGCTTTGGAATTTACATCATCAGTGAGCAATGTATGTGAGCACGGTGGTGATGGCTGTAACAGTTACTGTGTTGTCAAATATTAATGTTTCGGGTGTTAACCGACCCGCCCTTTTTTCATTCTAAAATTACTATAAAATCGAAATCATCATTGACCAGCTTGAACCAACGTTTGCCGTGCTGTAGTGGTGGATGTAATGTGTACCGTACTGTCATCTGCTAATATCACAAATGATAACCGTAAGAAGCATTGATAGTTCCAGAATTGCTTTGTAATTTACATCAACAGTGAAGAAGGCATTCCATCGGCTACAGTACTGTCATGATGGCTGTACTGAGGAGAGTGTTCTCAATTGTTAATATTAAGAGGGATATTGGACCAGTCCTATGTATTTCTGGCAATGCCATAATATCTAAGACATCACTGGACAGGTTAATGCTTCGGCCACATTGCTCTGTTGGTAGATGAACGATGTACAGTGATGTGAATCGTAAATATCTCTATCCATAGCCGTAGTATACATTCATTCTTCGAGGATTGCTTTGGAAGTGACAGCATCAGTGAACAAGGTTATTCAACCGATAGAATATTATGATGATAGCTATTCTCAGTACCTTGTTTTCAAAAGATAATGTGACGAGGGATAATGGACCTGCATTTCACGCTCCATAATATACTGTTGCTGTATAATATACACCATCAGTGAAAAGATTAATCTAATGACAGAAGTGCCCTGTTGCCGGGCGCACTATGCACTGCGCTGCCAATTGGATATAACACAAGCCGAAACCGCGCCATATATTCCTTAGTACAGAATTGCTTTAGAATTTACATCTTTAGTGGACAAAGTTATTCTGCGTCAACAATGTTGTGATTATGGCAGTACTCAGTACTGTGTTGTCCATTGTAATATCTCGAGAGTCAGAGGATCTTTATTTTGGCATTCTAGAACTATTATAGTACTTATGTCGCCATTGGCGAGATTAAATAGATGGCTACCGTGGATGTAACACCTTGAAGCTCACCTTATCTGTCATTCTACAACTGCTATAGAATTCATATCCTCACTGAACAGATTAATACAACGGCTACAGTGCTATATTGGTTGATATAATATGTAACGCACTGCCAATCGTGAACATCTCGATCCATATCCGTACTATACATTGTTTTTTCCAGAATTGCTTTGGATATTGCGTGGTGAGTTGACAAAGGACTTTAACGGCTATTACACTGTGATGATGGCTGTACTCAGTACTTTGTGAAATACTGAAAACGCAGCTCTGACTACAGCCACCATTACAGTATCTGCGCCGTTGAATTACACTGTTCACTGGCGCTGAAGGTTAGAAAGCAATTCCATAGTAATCTATGCATACCGCGGTTAATGATATAGATGTTTACATCTGGCCGTACGGTACTACGTACATCTACCAAGAGAGCACCCATGCTGTAGGATCTATATGTTCAATGATGATATAGATTCTGGAGTGACATCTGTATAGCTCGGATGTAGCTTGTGGTATTTAAAATTGGCATTACGGTACTCGGAACATCGACCTCCAGAGCAGTGAAGCCGTTGCATCAATATGACCAATATTAAAACAGATTATATAGCAATTCTAGAAAGACGGCGGACATATCCATTATGCCTTGAGATATTAGCTATCGTTAGCAGTGTACAGACTACAGCCATCACCACAGTACTGTAGCTGATGGATCAATTTGTTCAGCGATGAAACAAAATCCACTGCAATGCCAGAATAATCATTGTATAGTACAGTTATAGCTAGGGATATTTACAATTGACAGTACGCTTCTTATTACATACCACAAAAGAGCATGGTTGTCGTTGGATTAATCTATTCAGAGATCATTTTGACTGTATTGCAATTCAGGAATGTCTAATACATATACATTAACCCTCGGGACATGAAATAGGCAACACAACACTGAGTACAGCCATCATCACTGTACTGTTGCCCTTGGACTACTTTGTTCGCTGATAATATAAGTTCTACAGAATTTCTAGAATGACAAGGCACAGGTCCATTATCTCTCGATGTATTAACAATTGACAACACAGTACTGGGTACATCCATAATCTCATTACTGTAGCCGTTGTGTTGTTCTGGTCACTGATGTCGTAAGTTGCAGAACAGTTCTAGGATAACCTACGAATAGATTGTTCATGACCAGTGATATTTACAATTAATTCTGCTGTACTTGGAAAATCCATCAACACAGCATTGTAGCCGTTGGGTCAATCTGTTCAATGGCGATTTAGACGCCATAGCAATTGTAGAATGACAAAACATAAACCCATTATCACTCGAGAAATTAACAATTGAGAACGCAGTAAGGAATACAGTCATCATCACAGTGCTGTAGACGTTGGATCAATTGTCCGCTGATGACGTAATTTCCAAACCAATTCTAGAAAAATCAGTGTGTAGTACATTCATGTATAGGGTTTCTTACTATTGACAGTACGCTACAGAGTACACCAGCAAACGGAGAATTGTGGCCGTTGGATTAAACTGTTAGGTGACAATTTCGATTGCGTGGCAATTCTAAAATGACAAAATGTGTACCAATTATACCTCGAGATGTTAGCATTTGACAAAATAATACTGAGTACATCCATGATCACTGTACTGCTGTCGTTGGGTTACTTGGCTCACCGATGATTTAAATTCTATAGAATTTGTAGAATGCCAAGACAGAGATACATTATACCTCCATGTATGGACAGTTGAAACACAGTACTGAATACAGCCGTAATGACAACACCATAGCCATTGGATAACTTTACCCACAGACGAAGGAAGTTGCAAAGCAATTCCAGAATAGCCTAAGTGTAGAATGTTCATGGGGAGTGATATTTACAATTGACAGTGTGGTGTGCAGTGCATCTGCCAACATAGCACAGTTGCCGTTGGATTAACCTTTTCTCTGTTAATTTATATTCCGCAGGAATCCTAGAATGACAAATACAGACCCATTATCCCTCGATTGATTAATAATTGACAAAGCAGAACTGAGTGCAGCCACCTTCACAGTGCCGTAGACGTTGCAATATTTGTCCACTGATTATATAAATTGCAAAGGAATTCCAGATGAATCAGAGTATAGTACGATTTTAACTAGGGATATTGACATTTGACGCTACGCTACTTCGTACATCCACCGACAGAGTTTTGCAGCCGATGGATTAATCTGCTCGGTGATCATCTTTATCGTATAGCAATTCTAGTATGACAAAATATATTTCCAAAGTACCGCGTGAAATTAACAACTGAAAACACGATTCTGAGTGTAGCCATCATCACAATGCTGCAGACGTTGGCTGCTTCGTCCTCTGTTGGTGCATATTCCAAAGCAATTATTGAATAATCAATGTACAGTACCCTTATAGCTAGGAATACTCACATTTGTCAGTACGGTATATAGTGCATCCACCAATATGGCATTGTTCCCGTTGGATTAACCTGTTCAAAAACTATTTTGATTCAATAGTCATTTAGGAATGGCAAAATACGTAACCATTCTCCATCCAGAAATCAGCGATTGACAACATAGTACTAAGCCCACCGATCATCACAGTTCTGTAGCCGCTGGTCTACTTCACCGACTGATGACGTTAGTTGCAATGCACTTATGGAATAATGATTGTACAGTATGATAATAGCTAGAGATATTTCCGCTTGACATTACGGTACATAGTACATACACCACGTCAGCATTGATGCCGTTGGATACATCACATCAAAGATGGTTTAGATTTTACAGCAATCCTAGAATTACAGCTGAAACATGCATTATCCCTAGAGATATTAGCAGTTGATAACACAGTGCAGAGTAAAGCCTTCATCATAGTACCGCACCCGTTCTATTAACCTTTTCTTCGATAATATAAGTTCCACAGTAATTCTAGAATCATCTGTGCATAGTTAGGCTCTGGCTAGCGACATTTACAATTGACAATACGGTGCAAAGTACACCTACCTACCGTGCACTGTAGGCATTGGATTAGTCATTTCAATGACGATTAAAGTTACATAACACATCTAGAATGACAAAACAGAGATCCACTGTCCATCGATATATTAACAATTAACAACACATTACAGAGTACATCCATCACAATAGTAATATTGCCGTTTTACAACGATGTTCACTGACGTTGTAAATTCCAAAGTAATTATAGGTTAGCCTATGTATGTAATGGTTATTCCTAGGGATACTTACAATTCGCAGTACGGTACTTTGCACAGATACCAACAGAGAGTTGTCGCCGTTCTGTTAATGTCTTCACTGATGATGTATATCCTACCGCAATTCTATAATGACAGGGTTCAGATCCATTATCCCTTGATATATTTACAATTGACAACAAGGCAATTGGTACAGTCCACCCAGTGCTATAGAAGTTGGTACATATGTTCACTTGTGATGCAAGTTCAAAAGCAATTCCAGAATTATCAGTACATAGTACGGTTATAGACTGGGACATATACAATTGAAATTACGATGCTTAGTACATCCACCAACATAGCATTGTATTCGTTGCACTAACCCGTTCAGTGACCAATATGGTCCTATATCCATTCTAGAATGGAAAAAGACTGATCCATTATCCCTCGAGATGTTAACAATTGACAACACAATACTGAGTACAGCCATCATCGCAGTATTGTATGCATTGTATTTCATTGCACACTGATGACGTAAATTGCAAGGAAATTCTAGAATGACCAATGTACAGAATGGTTATGTCTAGTGATATTTACAATTGACATTGCGGTGCTTTGTGCATCTACCAACAGAGCACTGTTGCCTTTGGTGTAATCTATTCTCTGATGATTTACATTCCGCAGCAATTCTAGACTAGAAAAATGACGAAACCGATATACCTCAATTCATTCAAGGCTGGCTCCGAAGTACTGAGTACAGTCGTCATCACCGTGCTATAGACGATGGATCATATGTACCCTGATGATGTATATTCCAACGCAATTCTAGAACCATCAGCGTATGGTACGTATATACTTGGGGCTATTCGTAATTGACAGCACGATACACAGCGCATCAACCAACAGAGCCTTATGTACATTCGATTAATCCCTTCAGTGATCATTTTAATTGTATATCAATCCTGTGATGATAATATACATATCCATTATCCCTCGATATATTGACAATTGTCAACTCAGTACTGAGTACAGCCGCTGTCAGTACCGCAGACGATGGACTAGTTTGCTCACTGATGACGTAAATTGTACAGTATTTCCAGAATAGCTAATGTACCGAACTATTATGGCTAGCGATATTTACAATTGCGAGTACGTTTCTTAGTACATCTACCAACACAGCTCGGTTTCCGTCGGAATAGTCTGTCCTCTGATGATTAATATTCTGCAGCAAAACTAGAATGAAAAAAAGACGAATCCACTTTTCCTCGAGATATTAACAACTGGCAACTCCGTACTAAGTACAGATATCATCGCTGTACGGTAGCCGTTGCTCTACCTTGTTCTCTGACGGTGCATGTTCCAAAGCAACTCTGTAATAACCAGTGCATGTTACTGTTATGGCAAGTGACATTTGCATTTGACAGTACGGTACTTAGTACAACCACAAATAGAGCATAGTTGCTGTTGGACTAATCTGTCCATTGATGACTTTCATGTGATGGCAATTCTAGAATGGCAGCGGACATAACCATTATCCCTTGTGACTTTATCAATTGACAACACATTGCAGATTAAAGCAATCGTCACAGTACTGCATCAGTTGGATTACTATTTTCACTGATGATGTAAATTCCAAAGCAATTCCAGCATAGCCCATGTATAGTACGGTTAAGGCTGGTAACATATGCAATTGACAGCACGGTTCTTAGTACATCCACCAACAGATCCCTGTAGCCGCTGCATTAATCTATTCAATGGTGATATATATTTCGTAGCAAATCTAGAATGACAAAATAAAGAAGTATTATGCCTCGAGATATTGACAATGGGCAACACGGCACTGATTACAGTCATCATTTCATTGCGGTAGATGTTGGAGCGTTTGTCCTCTCATGATGTATATTCCAAAGCAATTCTAGGATAATCAGTGTAAAGGACGGTTACAGCTAGGGATTCTTACAATCGACAGAACGATGATAACCACTTCGACCATCATAGCATTGTAGCCGTTGGATTAGTCTTTTCAATGATAATTTTGGCTTCATAGCCATTCTAGACTGACAAAATACATTTCCATTACCCGTTGAGAATTTACCAATCGATAACACAGTACTGAGTGCAGCAATCGTCATACTACTGTAACCGCTGGGCTACTTAGATCAGTAATGACGCATATTTCAAATTAAATTCTGGAATAATCGACGTATAGTACGGTTACTGTTGGAGATATATACAATTGTCTGGACGGTACTTGGAACATCCAAGAACAGAGCGCTGTAGCCGTTGGGTTAATCTATTCAATAATGATTTAGGTTCTAGAGAAATTCTTGAATGAGAAACGCAGATCCACCATCCCAAAAGATATTAACAATTGACAACACAGAATTGAAAATGGCCATCATCATAGTATTGTGGCTGCTCAATTTCTGTGTTCACTGATGATGCATATTGCAAAGCAATTCTGGAATAACTTTGTATTGTACGGTTGTGTCTAGAGGTATTCCAATTTGACAGTTTGGTACTTACTGGAACCACCAATAGATCACTGTACCCGTTAGATTAATCTGTTCAATGATGATTTAGGCTGTATAGCAATCCTAGAATAACAAAATGCATATCTATTATCCCTCGAGTCATTATGATTTGACAACATAGTACATAGTACAGTCATTATCACAGTACTGTACAAGTTGGATTACTCTGTTCATCGATGACATAAATTCCACAGCAATTCTAGAATGATCAATGTATAGTTCGGTCGTGGCAGTGGATATTCACAATTGACGGTACTTTGATTATTACAACTACCAGCACAGCACTGTTGCCGTTGGATTAATCCGTTTACTGATGATTCACGTTCTACAGCATTTCTGGAATGAAAAAATACACATCCACTCTCCTACGAGATATGAGCACTTGACAACGAAGCACAGAGTACTGCCATCAACTTAGTGATGTAGACATTCAGTCACCTGTTAACTCATGATGTAAATTCCACAGCAGTTCCAGAATGATCAGTGTATAGCACGACCATGGCTAGGGATACTTCCAATTGACAGTACGTTACCCCACTGCATCCACCAGCAGATCTCAACAGCCGCTGTGTTTTCCTGCTCAATGATGATTTAAAGTTTATGGCAATTCTAGAATGGCAAACGACAGATCCATTACCCCCCGAGATATTTACAATTGGCTACACAGTACTGAGTACAGCCGCCATCAGAGAACCATAGCAGCTGGATTACTTCGCTCATCGACGACGCAAATTGTAAAGTAATTCTAGAATAACCTATGTATAAAACGGTTATGGCTAGAGACATATACATTTGACAGTACGATACTTAGTATGTCAACGGACAGAGTGCTGTTGGCGTTGGATTATCCAGTTCACTGATGATTTATATTCTACAGCAATTCAAGGATGAGAAATGCAGATCCATTGTCCATTGAGATATCAACACTTGGCAACACAGTTCCGAGTTCAGGCATCACAACATTACCGTACCCGCCGGATTACTTTGTTGATCGCTGATATAAATAGCACAGCAATTCCAGAATAATCAGTGTATAATACGATTACGGATCGGTATATGTACAATTGGCAGTATTGTGCTTGGTACATCAACAAACAGATCACTGTAACAGTTGGATTAATCTATTGATTGGTTATTCTGGCCCAGTAACGATTGTAGAATGGTCTGTGGATAGATTGAGTATCGGTAGGGATATAGGCAGTAGACATAACATTACTGATTGTAGCCGCCTACACACAACTATAGCGATTTCATTAATCTGTTCGCTGATCATCTGAGTTCCTCAGCAATTGTAGGATGATCAATGGATAGAGCAATTGTCGCTGGAGACATTGTCATATAACAGTACGGTATAGAGTGCAGTTATGAAGAAACTACCATTACCATTGCTATAATCTCTTAGCTTTTCATCTACGTTCTTTAGCAGGTCCAGCATTACAGGTGGATATAGCAATTGTCGCTAGAGTCATTGACAATAGACCACATAGAGCGAGCATATCCATCTGCAAATTACTATAGCCATTGCAGTTGCCTATTCACTGATCATATATGTTCGAGAGGTACTCTATAATGGTTAATTGGTGGATCAACAAACACGTGGGATATAGAGGACAGAAATACAGTATTGTGTGCAACTGCCAACACACTACTATAGCCGTTGGACGAACATATGCACTGATTGTTTCGAATATATAACAACTCTAGTTTGCTGAAAGGTTACCTTAATTAGAACTGCATGTATTACCAATTGACAATGCACTACTGAGTACACCCATGAACACATTTCTACAGATACTGCATTAACCTATACTCCGTTAACCCCAGTTATGCAGCAATTCTAGAATGATCACAGGATATGTCAATTATCGCCGCAGACACAGACTATTGAAATGGCCGTAATGAGTGTAGCAACCGAAACATTCCTACATCCATTGGATTAATCTATTCACTGATCACCTACGTTTGACAGCATTTCCAGGAAGAGCAATGGGACACATCAAGCACCGCTAGAGCTAGAGCTTGATTGGCAAACAACTATAAGGTACTGGGTTTTGACATCTACACGTTACTGTAGCCATTGGATTAGTCCATTAGGTGATCATACAAGTTCTACAATAATACTACGATATTCAATGGACGGATCAACTAACTCTACAGATATTGACAATTCAACATACACTGCTGAAGTTATCTATGTCCATCAGCAATTGCAAAATGGTCAATGGAAAGTGCAGCTCTATCTGCAGAAATATCCATATGTCAATAAAGTACTCAGTATGGCCATCAACACAACACGGCAGCTGGGTGAATAATCTGATCACTGATGATCCAAATTGCATAGCAATTATGTAATGGCATACTGCAGATACGTTATGGCTAGAGTCAACACATTACTGATTATAGCCATCATCACTGTAATGTAGACGTTGCACAACTTTGTTTCCTGATGATGTAAATTACAAGGCAATTTTGGAATAACCAATCTATAGTACGGATGTGGCTGGAGACATTTACAATTGTCTGTACTCTCCTTAGACATCCGACTACAGAGCACTGTAATCGTTGGATTATTCTGTTCAGTGACGTCTAATATTCGACAACAATTCTAGAATTGTCAATGTATAGTACATTTATGACTAGAGATGTTAACAATTGACTGTGTGGCCCTTAGACGTGCATCGTCAGGACACTGAGGCCTTTGAGTATATCTGTGCACTGGTGATTTAAATTCTATAGCAATTATAGAATGGCAAATGACAGGTACATTATGCCTCGAGATATTAACAACTGACAACACGCTACTGAGTGCAGCCGCCATAAGACTCCCGTAGGCGTCATTTGTTAACCGATGACTTGTATACAAAAGCAATTCCAAAATAATCAATGCATATAAGAGTTATGTTCAGAGATGTTTACATTTGGCAGTATAATACATAGTGGATCCAACAAAAGATAGTTGTTGCCGTTGGATTAATCTGTACACCATCGATATGAGTTCTACAGCAATGCTGGAGTGACAAAAGACAGATCGATTATCGCTTGAGATATTGACAGCTCACAGAATAGTACTTAGTACAGCCATCATCACATTGTTGCAGTCGTTTGATTAATCTGTTCTCTGATGATTTAGGATCCGCAAAATTTGGAGAGTGATACATGGATAGAACAATTATCGATAGTGGTATTAACAGATGTCAATAAGGTACTGAGTGTCGCCTACTACACGATACTGTAACCATTACATTAATGTGTACCCAGACCATATAAGCTCTTAAGCAATTGTATAACTCCCAATGGATAGAGCAATTGACGTTGGAGACATTGACATATATCAATGGAATGCTAAGTATAGTCATCATCAGTGCACTGTAGCCGTATGAATAATCTGTCCACTGATGATATAAATTCCGCGGCAATTATAGAATCATCAATGTATGCATCCGTTATGACTAAAAATGTACCCAAATGGCAGCACGGTACTCAGTACATCCAGATACAGAGTACTGTATCAGTTGGAATAATCTGTTCACTGATGATTTAGGCTCTATAGCAATTCTCGGGTGATCAACAGGTAGATGCACTAGCGCTCGAGGTATAAACAAACGTCAAAGCAGTGCTGAGTACATCCGTCATCACAGTACCGCAGCGGAGGGTTAATTTGCTTCCTGACGATATAAACTCCGCAGCAATCCTAGGATAATTAATGAATAGAGCTACTGTTGCCATAGACATTGACATATGTCAGTACACAACGAAGTATGGCTATCATAGGGGCACTGTACCCGTCTGATTAACCTGATCATTGGTGATGAAATTCTATAGCAAATTCATTGTGGCAAAAGGCAGATACCCTATCGCATTACGATTTAGAATCTATATCGTCGTTTGCGCAGGTCGTTGTAGCGGCTACAGTGCTCTGTTGATGGCTATACTCAGTACACTATTGACATATGACAATGTCTCCAACAAAAGTTGCACTGTCCATTGTTTATTCTACAATGGCTAAAGAAATTCGATGATCAGCGAAAAGATTATTGCAATGGCTACGTTATTGTGTCGGCGGCTACGCTCAGTACTGTATTGACATTTGTCAATAACACGACAGATATATGATGTATCCGATGATCATTCTAGAATTCATATGGAGCTCAAGTCATCAGTGTGTAGATAAATTCAACGGCTACAGTGACCTCATGGTTGATGTACTAAATACTGAAATGTCATTTACAAATGTCTCTAGCCGTAGTTTCATTCATTGATTATTCTGGAATTGCTGTGAAACATAAGTCATCGGTGAACGAGTTAATCCAACGGCACCTATGCTCTGATGTAGGCTCTATGCAGTACTGTTTTTGCCTGTTCTTATCATTTCGAGATATAATAGAGCCCCCTTTGTCATTCTGTAACTGCTATAGGATTAAAAACATTATTGAAGAGATTAATCAAGCGCCTACAGTTCTCTGTTGGTGGATGTACCATGTATAGTTCTGCCGGTTGTAAACATCCCTATTCGTAACCGTACCATGCATTGGCTGTTCCAGCATTGCTGTGCAACTCATATCATCGGCGAACAAATTATTCCAACTGCTACAGTTCCCTTCTGGTGGATGTACTAGGCACCGTACTCTCAATTGTAAATATCCCTAGCCATAACTGTACTATATACTGATTATCCTAGAAATGCCATGGAATTTGTATCACCTATGAGCAAATTAATCGAACGGGTGTGGTACAGTGATAATGGCTGGTCTCTATACTTTGTTGTCAACTGCTAATATCTCGAGGGATAATGAATATGACCCCTGTCATTCAGGAATTGCAATAAAACCAAATTATTTATTGAACAGATTAATCCAACTGCTACACAGCTCTGCTAGTGGATGTACTAAGTACCGGAAACTCAACTATAAATGTCTCGATACATAACCGCAGTATGCATTGATTATTCTGGAATAGAACATATATATCATCGATGAGCATATTAACCCTACGGCTCTATTACCCTGATGACGGCTTTACTCTGTACTGTGGAGTCAATTGCTCATACCTCCAAATGTAGAGGAATTAAATTTTTCATTTTGGAACAGCTGCAGGATACACGTCATCAGTGAACAGATTAATCCAACGGCAAAGCTGCTCTCTTGGTAGAGGTATTATATGCCCTTCTGTAAATTGTAAATGTTACTAACCATAACCCTGCTATACATTTATTATTCTAGAATTGCTTTGGAATTTACGTGATCAGTGACCAATGTCATTCAACAGCTACAATACCATGATGATGGCTGTGCTCAGTTTTCCGTTGTCATTTGTTAATTTCTGGGGGGATAATGGATCTTCATTTACAGATCGAAGATCGCTGCGGAATATACATCATCATGCAGCAGATTAATCTTACGGAGAGTTTGCTGTGTTGGAAGACACACTAAATGCCGTACTGTCAAATGCAAATATCATCAGCCATAACTGCACTATACACAGGTAAATTGAGTATCTCCTTCGAATTTACATTGTCAGTGATCAATATGTTCAAACGGCTACATTACTATAATGATGGCTCTACTCAGTATTGTGTTGTGAATTGTGAACGTCTCGAGGGTCAATAGATATGTTTACTGGCATTCCAGAATTGCTGCAGAATATACAAATTCAGTGAACAGTTTAATCCAGCGGTAACAGTGCTCTATTCGTGGATATACTTACTACGGTTCTGTGGTCTGTAAATGTCACTAGACATCACCATAGTATGCATAGGTTGTTCTAGAATTGCCTTGGCATTTTCATCGTCAGTGAACAATGTAGTCCGACGACTATATTATTGCGATGATGGCTGTACTCAGTATTGTGTTGCCAATTGTTAATATCTCGGGAGATAGCGGACCAGTATTTTGTCATTCCAGAATTGTTAAAGGATTTAGGTAACCATTAACCAGTATAATCCAACGGCCGCAGAGCTATATTGGAGGATGTAACGAGATCCGTACTGTCAATTGGAGAAGTCACAAGCCATAACCGTACCAAGGATTGGTTATTCTCGAACTGCATTGGAATTTACGTTATCAGTGAGCTATGCTTATTGCCCGTTAGAATAATGTGGAGACGGCTGTACTGTGTACTGTGAAGTAAATAATTGATATCTCGGGGTACATGGGATCTGCATTTCTCTTTCTATAGCTGCTGTAGCATATACATCATCAGAGAACAGATTGAACCAATGGTAAGGGTGCTCTGTTTGTAAATGTACTAAACGGCGTTGTGTCTGTTGTAAATGTCACTAGCCACAACTGCACAAGGCATAAGATATTCTTGAATCACTTTCGTATTTACATCACCTGTGAACAATGTATTCAGACAGATACATTACTGTTACGATGGCAGTACACAGTACTATGTTTTCAACTGTTAATATCTCGAGGGTCAGTGGACATGCATTTTGTCATTCTAGGATTGTTGCAGGAGTTATGTCATCACCGACCGTAGTAATCCAGCTGCTACAGCGCTATGTTGGTGTATGTAAAGAGTACCGTACGCTCAATTGAAATTATCCCAAGACTTTAACGTAATAGACATTGATTATTCTAGAATTGCTTGGAACAGACATCGCGAGTGAACAAAGTAGTCCGACGGCTACGATACTGTCAGGATGGCTGTACTCAGTACTTTGTAGTCATTTGTTAATATCTCGGCAGGTACCGTATCTGCATTTCTCGCTCTAGAGGTGCTGCAGAATATTCATCATCAGGGAACATATTGTTTCAACGTCAACTGTGCTCTGTTGCTGGTTGTACTAAACGCCGTGCTGTCTATTGTAAATATCACTAGCCATAACCGCACTGCACATACGTTATTCTATAATCACCTTCGAACTTACATCATCCGTGAACATAAAAGTCAAGCGGCTACATAACTGTAATGATGACGGTATTCAGAGCTTTGTCGTCAATTGCTAGTGTCTCGAGGACCAGTGGATCCGTGCTGTGCCATTCTAGAATTGCTATAAAATTTAAAACAAGATTGAACATATTAATCCAGCGGATAGGGTACTGTATCCGTGGATATAATACGTACCGTAATATCATTTGGAAATATCTCTAGCCATAAACATAGTGTACATTGATTATTCGAGAATTACATTGGAATATACGTCATCAGTGCACGAAATAGTCCAACATCTACGTTACTGTCACGATGGCTGTACTCAGTACTGTGTTCTCAATTGTTGTTACCTCAAGAGACAGTGGAGCAGTATTTTGTCATTCTGGAATTGTTATATAGCATAAATCATCACGGAATAATCCATAGCTCCAGATCACATTTGGTACATTTTCTATGTACTATACCATCAGTTATACATATCTCAGGACGTAACTGAGAGATATAAAAATTATTCCAGTAATGCTATATAAATTACGTCATTAGCCAACAAAGCAACTGAGCGGCTACAATACTGTAATGACGGCTGTTCTCAGTACCGTGATGCCGATTGTTAATATCTCGAGGTATAAGGGATCTGTATTTTTTCGCTCTGGCATTGTTATAGAACCTGTATCATCACTGAACAGATAAATCCAACGGCAACAGTGATCTGTTGAGAGATGTACGAAGTACCGTAATGTCAATCATAAATGTCTCTAGCGACATCCGTAGCATACATATATTATTCCAGTATCACTTTCAAATTTACATCCTCAGTAGACAAAGTTGACCAACAGCTACATTACTGTGATGATGGCTGCAATCAGTACTGTGTTGTGAATTGCTGACATATAGAGGTTTAGTGGGCATGTATTTTGCCATCCTAGTATTACTATAGAATTTAAATTATCAGTGAACAGCTTAATCGAACGTATACAGTGCTACATTGGTGAATGTAATAAGCACCATCCTGACAATTGGAAATAATTCAGACCATACCATACCATACATTCATTATTCCGGAATTGTTCTTGAATTAACATTACTAGTGAACAAGGCAGTCCAACAACCGCATTGCTGTGTTATGATGGATTAACCAAGTAATGTGTTGCCAATTGTTTATTTCTCGAAGGATGATGAATCTGCATATCTCGCTCTAGAATTGCTGTTGGATATGCAACTGTGAAAACATAAATACAACTGCATCATTGCTCTGTAAGTAGATGTACCGAGTACCTTACTGTCAACTGGAAATGACACTAAACGTAACTGCCCTATGAATAGGTTATTCTGGTATTACCCTAGAATTTGCGTCATCAATGAGCAATGCTCTCCAACGGCTACATTACTATAATCATGGCTGTACTCATTACTGTAATTTCAATCGTTAATAACTCGTGGGTAAGTGTATCTGGATTTTGGCATTCTAGAGTTGTTATAGATATTAAATAATCTTTGAACAGATTGATCCAACGGCTACAGTGCCATATTGGTGGGCTGAAATGTACCGTACCTTCAATTGGAATTGTCTCTAGCCAAAACCGCACCATGCATTGGTTATTCCACAATTGCCTAGGAATTTAAGTCGCCAGTGAACAGAGTAGTCCAAATGCAAAAGGACAGTGATGATGGCTGTACTCAGTAATGTGTTGTCAGCTTTTATATCTCGGGGGATGATGTATATATCATTTATCATCCAAGCATGGCTGCAGAATATGAATCATCAGTGAACAGATTAATCCAACTGAAACAGTGATCTGTTGGACGATGTACTACTTGCCGTACTGTCAATTGTAAGTATCTCAGGCAATATCGTGCTTTACAATGGTTATTCCAGAATTGCTTTGGAATTGATATCATTGATGATTAAAGTAGACCAACTGCTATATTGCTTTGATGATGGCGGTAATGAGCACTGTGTTGTCAATTGTTAACATCTCGAAGGTCAGTGGATCTGTATTTTGGTATTCTAGTACTCTCATAGAATTTAAGTCATCATTGAAGAGGTTAATGCAACGGC
This sequence comes from Eufriesea mexicana, assembly GCF_001483705.2. NCBI lineage: Eukaryota > Metazoa > Arthropoda > Insecta > Hymenoptera > Apidae > Eufriesea > Eufriesea mexicana. The sequence goes on along the minus strand of NW_016922283.1, from coordinate 748,010 downwards.
TACTGTGCTATATTGCTGGATGTAACAAGTACCGTACTGTCCATTGGAAGTATCCCTAGACCTAGCCGTGCCAAATATTAGCTATTCCAGAAAAGCATTGGAATTCACACCATCAGTGTTCGAACTACTAATACGGCTACAGAATGGTGATGATAGCTGTAATCTGTTTCGTGTTGTCAATTCTTAGCATTTCGAGGGATAGTGGATCTGCCTTTAGTCATTATAAAATAGTCATAGAATCGAAATCACTATTGACCAGTATAATCCGACGACTATCGCGGTGTATTAGTGGATGCAATAAGTTTTGCACTATCAACTGGAAATGTCTCAAGTCATGACCGTCATATAAATTGATTATTCACGAATTGCTTTGTAATTTTAATCATCAGTGCGGTAAGTATTCCATCGGCTACAGTACCGTGATTATGGCTGTTCTCAGTACTGCGTTGACAAATATTAATATCTCGAGGGATAATTAATCTGCATTTCTCGTTCTAGATTTGGTGAATGATACGCATCATGCGTGAACAGATAGATCCAACGGCAAAACTGCTCTGTTGGTAGACGTACTAAGTACCGTACCGTCGCTTGTATATAACAGTAGACGCAACCGTACTATGTATAGGTTATTCAAGAATTTCTTTTGAATTTACGTCATCAATGGACAAGGTAGTCCAACGGCTACATTACTGTGACGATGGCGGTGCTCAGCACTTTGTTGTCATTCGCTAATACCTAGAGGGATGATGGAACTGTCCTTTGTCAATCTAGAGATGCTATAGTATCTAATTTATCATTGAATATATTAATCCAACGGCAGCATTGATCTGTTGTTAGATGTACGGAGTTCCGTACAACTAGTGGAGAATATATCTATCCATAACCGCAGCATACATTGATTGTGCTAAAGTTGCTTTGGAAGTGACATTGCCAGTGACAAAAGTTACTCAACCGTTACAATACTAGGACGATGGCTGTACTCAGTGCTGTGTTTTCAAATGTTAATATCTCGTGGAGTAATGGATCTGCATTCTGTCATTCTAGAAGTAACATGTATTATAAATCATCATTGTACTGATCAATCTAACGGCTACAGCGCTGTATTGGTATACGTACGGTGTACCTTACTGTCAATTGGAAATATTTCGAGACATGGCCGTACCATAGATAGGCTATTCTCGAATTGATATGGAACTTACGTAATGTTTGAACATAGTAATCCAACGACTACAGTACAGTGATGATGCCTGTCCTCGGAACAGTGTTGTCATTCGTTAATATCACGAGGGACAATGGATGTGCCCGCTGTATTCCTACTATTGCTATAAAAGTCTAAATCATCATTAACCAGATCAATACATCTGCTACACTGCCATGGATGTTGATATATTAAGTACCGTACTGCCAATTGTAATGATCACTAGCCGTAACCGCAACATACCTGGGTTATTTTAGAATTAGATTAGAGCTTACACCATCAGTGAGCAAAGTAATCCAACATCACATTGCCGTCGTGATGTCTTTGCTGAGAAATTTGTTGCCGATTGTTATTATCGCGAGGCATAATGGATCTGGCTTTGTCATTGCAGAATTGCTGTAGAAAATATATCATCATTGAACAGATACATATAACAGCAACAGTGCCCTGTTGGTAGATGTACTAAGCACCGTTCTGACAATTTTAAATATCCCTAGCCATTAACGTACTATACACTGATTATTCTACAATGTCAGTGGAACGTACATCATCGGATAAAAAATGATTCAACGCCCACAGTGTTTTGGTGATGGCTGCACTCATAACTGCGTTGTCAATTTTTAATATCTCGATGGATAATGGATATGTATATTGGCATTCTACAATTGCCATGGGCTATAATTCAACATAGAACAGATTAATACTACGGCTACAGTGCTCTGTCGGTAAATGTACTGTTTACAATACACTTAATTGTGAATATCCCTGGCCAGTACCGTACTATACTGTGAACATTCTAGAGTAGCTGTGCTAACTTATAACATCTGTGAACAATCTTATCCGATTGCTACAGTACTGTGATGATGGCTGTACCCTGTACTGTGTTGTCAATTGCTAATATCTCCAGGGATAATGAATATATTCGATGTCAATCTAGAAATTTTATGGAATTTAAATCATCATTAAGCAGATTAATCATACGGCAACAGTGCTATGTTCATAAATGTAATGAGTTCCGTACTGTGAATTGGAAATATCTAAAGACACAATCGTATCATACATTGATTATTCCATAGTTGCTTAGGAAGTTACATCATTAGTGGACATGGTAATCCAACCGCTACAGGGCTATGAGGATGGCTGTTTTCCGTACCTTGTCGTCAATTGATAACGCCTCGAGGGATAATGGATCTGTATTCCATCATTCTGGAACTGAGACAAATTATAAATCACCATACAACATTTTAATCCACCGGCTGCAGTGCTCTAGTGGTGCATGTATTAGGCACCTTACGGTTAATTAGAAATACCTTGAGCCTTAACAGTACTATGCATTGGTTACTCTAGAATTGCACTGGAACATATATTATCAGTAAACAAGGTTATTCAACCGTTAAAATACTGTGGTGGTTGCATTACTCAGTACTGTGTTGTCAATAGTTAATATATCGACATACAATGGATCTGCATTTCTCACTTTACAATTGCTGTAGAACATACATCGTCAGCGGACATTTTAATCAAACGGCGACAGTGGTTTGTTCGTAGATGTACGAGTTACAGTACTGAGAATAGTAAATATCACTAGTCGTAACCGTAGTATACATAGGTTATTCTGGAGTCACATTCGAATTTACATCATCATTGAATAAAGTGGCAATCGACTACATTACTAAGATACCGACTGTGCCTAGTACTGTGTTGTCAATTGCTAATACCTCGAGAGATGGTGGACCAGTGTTTTATCGTTCAAGGGTTGTTATAGAATTCAAACCACCATTGAGCAGTTTAATGCAACGGCTATAGAGCTATATTCGTTGGTGTATTAAGTACTATTCCCATAATTTGAAATTTATCGAGCCACAGCTGTACTGTATATCGAAAAATCTAGAATTGCTATGGAATTTGCATTATCAGTGAACAAAGTTATTCAACCGCTACGATAATGTGTTGATGGCTCTACTCGTTACTCCCTTGTCACTTGATAATTACTGGAGGGATAATGTATCTGCATTCCACGTTCTAGAATTGGAGCGGAATATATATCATCAGTGAACAGATCAATCCAACAGCAACTGTGCTCTGTTGGAAGATGTATTAAATGCCGTACTGTCTATTGTACGTGTCACTAGTTGTAACCGCGCTGTACATAGGATATTCGACAGTCACATTCGAATTGACACCAACAGTGAAGAATGTATTCAACCGTCTATATTACTGAGACGGTGGCTGTACCCGTGACCGCTTTCAATGATCAATATCCCGAGAGATAGTGGACTAGTGTCTTGTCATTGTAGAATTGTTATAGAATTTAAATGGTCACTAAATAGATTAATCCAACGGCTACAGTGCTATATTGGGGGACGTAATATGTACCGTACCATCAATTGGAAATGTCTCAAGCCATGACCGTAATATATGTTGATTATTCCAGGTTTGCTTTGGAGTATACGTCATCAGTGAACAATGTAGTCCAACGGTGACCGTACAGTGAAAATGCTTGTACTCCGTACTGTATTATCATATGCTAACGTCTTGAGGGATAATGGAGCAGTCTTTTGTCATTCTAGAATTGTTATAGGACTTAAACCATCATTGGGCTGATTAATCCAACGGATATGGTGATCTATTCTTTGATGTGATAAGTACCGTGCTGTCAATTGGAAGTATTTTAAGCCATAACAGTACTATGGTTTGATTACTCTAGAGTTTCTTCGGAATTTACAACGTCAGTGGACATGGTAGTACAACGGCTACAGTACTGTGTGCATGGCTGTACTCAATACTGTGTTGTCAAGCGTTGATATCTCGAGGGATAATGCATAATTCTTTTGTCATTCTGGGAATGCCATAAAATATATATCATCAGAGAACAGATTAATCCAAAGGTTACAGTGCATTGTTGGTGTATGTAATAAGTACCTTAATGTCAATTTTAAATATCACTAGCCATAACCTTTATATGCATTGATTATTAGAGAATATTTTTGGAAATTGCATCAACAGTGGACAAAGTAATACAGCGGCTACAATACTGTGATGATGGCAGAACTCAGTACTGTGTTACCAGTTGTTATTATATCAAGGGAAAATGAAAATTCGTTTTTCATTCTAGAATTGCTGTAGAATATGCATCATCAGTGTACAGACAAACACAACGACAAGAGTGCTCTGTTGGTAGCCGTACTGAGTACCGTAACGTCAAAGGTAAATATCACTAGCCACAATCCTACTATACATTGTTTATTTTAGAGTTTCTTTAGAATTTGCATCACGAGTGAACAAAGTAGTACACGGCTACATTGCCTTGCTGATGGCTATGCTCAGTACTCTGTTGTCAGTTGTTAATTTCGCGTGGGGCTATTGATCCGCATTTTGCAATTCTAGAACTGCTATGGAATATATATATAATCATTGAACAGGTTAATCCAACGCCAACGGTGCTGTGTTGGTAGATGTAAGATGTACCGTACTGTCAATTGGAAATGCTTCACGCCACAACCGCACTGTACATTGATTGTTCTGTAACTGCCTTAGAACTAACATTAATAGTGAAAAAAGTTCTTCAGCGGCTACAATTCTGTGATGATAGCTATACTTTGCAGTTTGCGGTCCTTTGATGATATCTGGTGGAATAATGGATCTGCATCTCTCGTTCTAGAATTGCTGCAGGCCATACATCGTTAGTGAACGAATTAAACCAACTGGAACTGTGCTTTGTTGGAAGATACACAAAAGACCGTACTGTCAACTCTAAATATCACTAGCCGTAACCGCACTATACATAGGTCATTATGGAATCACTTTCGAATTTACTTCGTCAGTGAACAGAGTAGTCAAGCGCTCACATTACAATGATGATGGCTGAACTCAGTATTTTGTTGTCAGTTGCTGATATCTCGTGGTTCACTAGATCTGTATTACGTCATTCCAGACCTGTTGCAGAATTTAAATCATCATTGTACAGATTAGTCCAACAACTTCTGCCATATATTCGTGGATGTAAGGTTTACCGTACTGTCAATAGGAAATATCTCGTATCATAACCGTACTAAGCATTGGGCATTACACAAGTACTTTAGAATTTACATCATCAGTGAACAAAATAGTCCAACGGCTAGAGAAGAGTGATGGTGGTCATAATCGGTACTGTGTTGTCAATCGCTAATATCTCGTGGGATAATTGATCTGAATTTCTCGTTCTGGGATTCCTGTGGAATATACACTATCAGTGAACATATTAATACGACGGTAACATTGATCTATTGGAAGATGTACTAAGTGCCGTACTGTCAATTGTGAATATCACCAGCCATAACAGCACTCTATATAGGTTATTCCAGAATCACTAACGAATTTTCATTATCTGTGAGCAAATTATTCCAACGGCTATATAAATGTGATGGTGGGTGTACTCAGTACTGTTTTGTAAATTGCTAATATCTCGTGGGTCAGTGCATCTGTATTCCGCCATTCTGGAATTATTATAGAATTTAGATCATTATTGAAGAGGATAACCCATCGGTTACTGTGCAATATTGGTGGATGCAATAAGTACCGTAAATTCAGTTCGAAGTATCTCAAGTCATACCTAGTATACATTGATTATTTTGGAATTGCTTTGTAATCGACAACATGAGCGATCATAGTTATAGAACGGCTACAATATTGTGACGATGGCTGTACTCAGTACCGTGTCGACATTTGTTATTGTATCGAGGGCAATGGACTTTCATTTTTCACCCTTCAATTGCTGCTCAATGTAAAAAATCAGTAAACAGACCAATCCAACGGCAACATTGATCTGTTTTAAGATGTACTAAATGACGTACTGTCATATGTAAATATCACTAGCCATAGCAGCGCTATGCATAGGTAATTCTGGAAGCACATTCGAATTCAAATTATTAGTGAACAAAGTAATTCATCGGCTACATTTCTGTGATGGTGGGTGCGCTCGTTACAGTGTTGTAAATTGCTAATATCTCGATGGTCAGTTGATCGGTATTTTGTCATTCTGGAACTGTTATATAATTTAAATCATCATTGAACATAACGATCCAACTGCTACTCTGCTATATTGGTGGATGCAATGGGTACCGTTCATTGAACTGGAAGTGTCAAGCCCAAACCTTAATATACGTTGATTATTCCAGAATTTCTGTGGAATTTACATCAACAGTGAGCATATCTACTGAACGGCCACAGTACTATGATGATGACTATACAAAGTACTACGTTGTCATTTGTTAATACTTCGAAGGATAATAGATCTGCATTTTTCATCCTTGAAATGCTGTAAAATGTTCATTATCTTTGAAGAGATTAATCCAACCGCAATAGTGCTATGCTGGAAGATGTAACAATCACCGTATTGTATGTTGCAAATATCATCAGCGACAACCGTATAATACATAGGTTATACTAGAATTTCACTGGAACTTCTGTCACCAGTGAACAATGTAGTCCATCGCCTAGATTACTGCGACTATGGCTGCACACAGTACTGTTTTTACAATAAACAATAACTCAAGGAATGGTGGACCTGTTGCTTGTCATGCTAGAAATGTTATAGGATTTAAATCATCATTGAGGAGATTATTATAAAGGCTACGGTGCTATATTGGTAGATGTAATAATTGCCGTACTGACAGTTGGAATGTCTCAAGCCAGAACCGTAACGTATAATGATTATTTTAGAATTCCATCGGAAATTACATCATCAGTGAACACAGTCATTCATCCGCTGCAATACTGCGATGACGGCCATACTCAGTACCTTGTTCTCACTTTTAACATCTCGAAGTATAAAGGATCTGCATTCCTTGTTCTAGAATTGGTGTGTAACTTATATCGTCAGTGAACAGACCATTCTTACGCGAACAGTGGCCTGTTCGAGGTTGTTCCATATACCGTACTGTCACTTGCAAATATCACTATCCATAACTTCACTCTACATATGTTACCCTAGAACCACGATAGAATTTACGTTATCTGCCGACAAGGTAGTCCAGCGGCTGCATTACTCTGCCGACGACTGTACTCAGTTCTGCGTTGTCTGTTGATAACATCTCCAGGGAGAGTTGTTCTCTATTTAGTCGCTCTAGAATTGTCATAGAATTTAAAACATCAGTGATAATCGGCTACCGTGCTATATTGGCGAATGTAATAAGCAATGTACTGTCAATTGGAAATGTCTCAAGACACAAACGTAATATACATTGATTATCCTAGAATTGCTTTAGAATATGCATGATCTGTGAACAAAGTTTTTCAAAGGCTACGATACCGTGATGATAGCTGTACTCAGTACTGTGGCGTCAATCGTTAATATCTCGAGGGATAATGGGCCATTATTCTTCACTCTACAGTTGCTGTAGGACATGCATCTTCAGTGATCAATTTAAAGTAACGGCTACAGTGCTGTTTTAATGGATGTAATATGTTCCCTATTGTCAAATGGAAGTATTGTCAATTGTTTGCGCCTTGAGGGTCTGTGGATCAGCATTCTGTCCTATTATTGTTATAGAACGAACATCATCACTGAACAGATTAATCCAACGGCTACAGTGCTATATTGGTGGATGTAATATGTACCGTACCGTCAATTGGAAATGTCTTAAGACTCAACCGCAGTATACATTGCTCACACCAAAATTGCTTTGGAATTAACGTCATGAGCGAACTAAGTAGTCTATCGTTTATAGTACTGTGAAGATGGCTATACTCAGTCCTGTTTTGTCAATTGAAGATGTCTCGAGGGATGGTGGATACGTGTCGGATATTTATAAAGCCTTAATCACCATTCAACAGACTAATACAGCGGCTGCAGCGATCAGTTGTTGTATTTACTACGTACCGTACCCTCAATTTGATGTATCTCAAGCCACAACCGTACTATACGTTGACTACTCTAGAATCACTTCCGACTTACTTCAACAGTGAAAAAGGTTGTCAAATGGCTACATTACTGTGAAGATGGCTGTACTCAGTACTGCGTTGTCAATAGGTTATATCTCGAGGATTAATGAATTTGCATGTCTCGTTCCAGAAATGCTGTAGGTTATACATCTTCAGTGACCAACTTATTCCAATGGTAACAGTGCTACTTTGGAAGACGTCTTGATCAACATACTGAGTACTCTAAGCATCAGTAGCCATAACCACAGTATACATACGCTATTCCGGATTTACTGAGGAGCTTACGTCATCAGAGAACAAAGTAGTCCAACGTCTAGGTTCCAGTCATGGTGGCTGTAAGCAGTATTTAGTTTTCAATTTCTGATACCTCGAGGGAGAGTAGACCAGTATTTTATCATTCTGAACTTGTTAAAGAATTAATATCATCATTGAAAATATTTATCCGGCTGAAAATGTGCTCTGTTGGTAGATATACGAAGTACCGTGCTGCTAAATGTAAATGTTTCTAGCCATAACCGTAGTATACTTTGATTTTTCCAGAATTGGTTTCGAAGCGACATTACCAGTAAACAAAGTAATTAAACAGTTACAATGCTGTGATGATGGCTGCAGTCAGATCTGTGTTGTCAATTCTTTGTATCTCTAGCGCCTGTGGATCACTATTTTGTCATTCTCGTATTGATATGGAACTAGAACCATCATTGAACATATTAATCCAACGGCTACAGTGCTATATTGGTGGATGTAGTGGGTGCAGCACTGTCTATTGGAAATGTCTCAAGAAACAACCGTAATATAGATTGTTCATACCAAAAATGCTTTGGTACGTACATCATGAGTGGACAATGTAGTCCAGCGCCCACAGTGCTGTGAAGATGGCTGTACTCCTCACTGCGTCGTCAACTGTTAGCAACTCGGGGGTCTGGGGATATGTGTTTTCTAATTATGGCATTGTTATGGAACTTAAATCGTCATTGAAGCGATCAATACGGCGGTTGCAGTTCCCTGCGGTTGGCTGTACTAGGTACCGAGCTGTCGGTTGGAAATATCTCTAGCCATAACCGTACTATACATTGATGACTCCAGAATTGCTTTTTAATACACATCATCAGTGAAAAGTTAGACCAACGGCTACCTCGCTGCGACGATGGCTGTACTCAGTGCTGCGTTGCTAATTGTTAATATCACGAGGTATATCATATTAGTATCTTGTCATTCTTGAATTGATATAGAATCCTAATCATCGTTGAATATATTAAACTAGGGGCAACAGTGCTCGATTGGTAGATGTACGAAGTACCGTAATGTCACTTGTATCTCTAGACATAACCGCTCTATACATTTGTCATTCTTGAACTGCATTGGAATATCCATCATTAGTGAATAATGTAGTCCAACGACTACATTACTGAAATGATGGCTGAACTCAGTACTATGGAGTCAAATGTAAATATCACGAGGGATATTGGATCTGTCTTTTGTCATTCTAGAGTAGCTATAAAAACTAAATCATCATTGAACAGATTATTACAGCGGCTGTAGTGCTGAGCTAGTGAATGTACTAAGTACCGCACTGTCAGGTTAAATATCTACAGCCATGATCGTACAATGCATTTATTATTCTGGAATTGCTTTGGAACTGACATTATCAGTGAACAAAGTAATGCAACGATCGCACTACTGTGACCATGGCTGTACTCAGTGCTGTGTTGTCAATTGTTCATGCATTAATGGTCAGTGGATCTGCATCTTGTCAATCTAGAAATGTTCTAGGATTTAAATTATAATTTAACAGAAAGATCCAACCGCCACAGAAATATATTTGTGGATGTTATAAGTACGGTGCGTTCGATTTCAAATATTTCAAGCCATAGCCGTAATGTAAAATGATTATTCCAGAAATTCTACGGAGTCTACATCGTCAGAGAACAAAATAACCCAGCGGATACATTACTGTGACATTGGCGGTGATCAACGCAGTTTTGTCAATTGTGAATATCTCAAGGCATAATGGATGTGTCCTTTGTCATTCTAGAATAACTATAGAATCCAAATCATCATTGAACAGATTATTGCAGCGGCTGCATTGCCCAGCTAGTGAATCTACTAAGAACGGTACTCTCAATTGGAAATACCTCATGACGTAACCGTACTATACATTGATTATTCTAGAATTGCTTTGGAACATACATCATCAGTGAACAAAATATTCCAACGGCTAGAACAATGTGATGATGACCGGGCTCAGTACTGTCATGCCAATTGTTAATATCTCATGGGATACTGGATCCGTCATTTGCCATTCTAGACTAGCTATGAAATATAGATCATCAATAGACATATTAACACATCGGCTGCAGCGCTCTGATGGTGAATGTACAAAGTACCGTGCCGTCAGTGGGAAATATCTGTAGGCATGGCCGTACAATGCACTTGAATACTAGGATTGCTTTGGAACCGGCGTTATCAGTGTACAACGTTATTCAGCCGTTATAATAATGTGATGATAACTGTACTAAGTACTGCGTTGAAAATTTTTAATATCTCCATGGATAATGGACCTGCATTCCTCGTCCCAGAATTGCTGTAGAATGTACAACCACAGTGACCAACTTAATCCAACGGTAAAAGAGCTTTGTTGGTAGATGTACTAATTACCATACTGTGAAAACTAAATGTCACTAGCCATAAGCGTAGTATACACCTTTTATTCCACAATTACTTAGGAACTAACATGATCAGTGAATAAAGTAATCCAACGTCCGCATTAATGAGACTATGGCTGTACTCAGTACTGTGTTGTCAATTGTTCATACATTAATGGTCAGTGGATCTGTAATTTGTCATTCCAGAAATGTTATAGAATTTAAATCATAATTGATCAGGTAAATCCAACCGCTGCAGTGATATACTGGTGGATATAATAAGTACGGTGCGTTCGATTTCAAATATTTCAAGCCATAACCGTAATATGCAATGATTACTCCAGAATTGCTTTGAATTACACATCATCATTTAACAAAGTATTCCAACGGCCTCATTTCTGTGATATTGTCGGTACTCCGCGCTGTATTTTCGATTGTGAATATCTCGGGGGATAATGGATCTGTATTTAGTCATTCTGGAAATGTTATGGAATTTAAATCATAATTGAACAGATAAATGCAACCGCTACAGTGATATATTGGTGGATGTTATTAGTACCGTACTGCCATTTTGAACATTTTCAAGCCATAACCGTAATATGCACTGATCATTCCGGTATTGCCTTTGAATCTTCAGAACAAGCGAAGAAAGTCATTCAACGGCTGAAATACAGTGATGATGACTGTAGTCTGCTCTGTGTTGTCATTTGTTAGTATCTCGAGGCATAACGGACCTGCATCTCTCATCCTAGAATTGGAGTGGTATGTTCATCTCCAGTGAACGGATTATTACAGCTCCAACAGTGATTTGTTCGAAGATGTACAGAGTGCCGTATTCTCATTTGTAGATACAACTAGCCGTAATCGCTCCCTACACAGGTATTCCAGAATCACTTTCGAAATTACGTCGTCAGCGAACAATGTAGTCAAACGTCTATATTATTGTGACTCTGGCTGTACTCAGTACTGTGTTGTCAACTGTTAGTATCTCGAGTGTCAGAGAATATGTCTTTTGTCACTTTAGAATTGTTATAGGACGTAAATCGTCATTGAACAGAATAATACAGCCGCTGCGGTGATGTGCTGGTAGATGTACGAAGCACCGGACTGTCAATTGAAAATGTCTCAAGCTATGGCCGCAGCATAGGGTGATTATTCCAGAGTTGCTTTGGAATTTATATCGTCAGTGGACAAAGCAGGCCAACTGGAACGGTACTGTTATGATTGGCATACACATTGCTGTGTCGTCACTTGTTAATTACTCGAGGGACATTGGATATCTCTTTTGTCATTCTAGAATTTCTATAAAACCAATATTATCATTGAACACATTAATCCGACGGCTACAGTGCTCTGTTGGTTGGTGTACTAAGAACAGCACTGTCAGTTGTAAATATCCCTATCCATAAACGGACTTTACCGTGATTAACATAACAAATGTTCCAACGTCTACAGTGCTGTGATGATGTCTGTACTCAGCACTGTGTTCACTCTAGTTAATAAGTCGGGGGTGAGTGGATCTGTATCTTGTCGTTCTAGAAATGTTGTAGAGTCTAAACCATCATTGAACAGACTAAACCAACGGCTACTGTGATATATTGGTAGATGTAATAAGTACCGTGCCATTAATTGGAAGCATCTCATGACATAACCATACAATACATTGGTTATTTCGGAATTGCATTGGAACTTACATCATTAATGAAGAAATTAGTCCAATTGCTACAGTGCTCCATTGGTAGATTTACGAAACACCATACTGTCAAGTGTAAATGTTACAAGTCATGACAGTGGTATACAGTGGTAATTCCAGAATAGCTTTAGTGCTTGTATCATCAGCGACCAAAATATACCAACGGCTACAGTACATTGATGAAGGCTGTACACATTACTGCGTGGCCGATTGTAATACCTCGAGGTATAGTGGTTCTGCCTTTTGCCATTGTAGAATCGCTGCAAAATCGAAATCATCATTGAACAGATTATCGCAACAGCCACAGAGCCCCATTGGTAGATTTACGCAGTACCGTACTCTCAATTGTAAATAGCTCTAGCCGTAACAGTAGTATACAATGACTATTCTAGAATTGCGTCGGAACTGATATTATCGGTGAACAAAGCAGCAAGCTATGCTGCAACAGCTACATTGTTCTGATGAAGGCTGGACTCAGTGCTGTGTTGCAAATTGCGAATTTCTCGTGTGATAATGGAACATCATTTTTCGTACTACATATGCTATGGAACATACATCTTCCGTGACCAGTTTATTCGGTGAGCAACAGTGCTCTCTTGGCTTATGTACCAATTACCGTACAGTGAATTGTAAATATCACTAGCCATAACCACAAGATACATAGGTTATTCCAGAATAACTTTCGAATTTACATCATTAGTGATAAAAGTGGTCCAACAGCTACATTTCTGTGATGATGGCTGCACTCAGAACTTTGTTGTAAATTGTAAATATCTCGGGGAATAGTGGACATGCATTTTGTAATTATAGAAATATTGTAGAATCTATACCATAATTGAAGAGCATATTCCAACTGCTACAGTGGATGTAATAAGTACCGTACTGGCAATTGGAAATATCTCATGACGTAGAGGTTGCATACAACGATTACTCCAGAATTGCATTGGAATATTCATCATGAGTGAACAAAGTTATGCAACGGCTACAATTCAGAGATGATGGCTATACTTAGTACTGTTGCGTCATTTGTTAATATCTCGAGGGAGCATGGACCTGTATTTCTCGCTCTGGATTTGCTGTGGAATATATCCCACCAGTGAAGAGATTAATCTAACGACAACAGTGATCTGTTGGAAGATGTAGTAAATGCCGTGCTGTATAATGTAAATATCACCCTAGCTATGACAGCATCATACATCGGTAGTTTCTGAATCACAGTCGAATTTACATTACCAGTGGACAAGGTTCTCCAACGTCAAAATTGTTCTGTTGGCGGCTGTACTCGGTACTGTGCTGTCAATCGTTAATATCTCGAGTTTCAGTGGATCTGCATATTGTTATTCCAGAATTGGTATAGAATACATATCGCCATTGAACAGGTTAATCCAACGGCTACTGTGGCATCTTTTTGGATGTGAAAAGCACTGTATTTTCTGTTGGAAATGTAAAAAGCCATATACGTAGTATACGTTGAAAATTCTACAATTGCATTTGAATTTACAGCATCAGTGAACAAAGTTATTCGACAGCTAAAATATTATGGTGATGACTGTACTCAGTACTGTGCTGTCATTTGTTAATGTCACGAGGGATTATGGTACTGCAATCTTCGCTCTATAATTGGTGTGGAATATTCATCATCAATGAACACATCAATACAACGGCAATAGCGGTTTGTAGGAAGATGTACTAAACGCCGTACTGGCATATGTAGATATCACTAGCCATAGCCGCACTATAAATAGGTTACTCTTGAATCACTTTCTAGTTTACTTCATTAGTGGAAAAAGTAGTCCAACTTGTACATAAATGTGATTGTTGCTGTACCCGGTACATTGTTCTAAATTGTTAACATCACGTGGGGTAGTGGACCTCAATCTTGTAATTCTAGACATATTAGAGAATTTAAATCATCATTGAAGAGTTTAGTTCAACGGCTAGCGCGTTATATTGGTGGATTTATTAAGCATTGTCCTGACAATTGAAAATATCACAAGGCTTAACCGCAATATACGTTGATTATTCTATGATTGCATTGGAAATTACATCAGTGAACAAACAAATTCAACGGATGCAATAGAGTGAGGATGGCTGTACTCACTATCTTGTCGTCATTTGTTAACATCTCAAGGGATAATGGATCGGCATTTCCCATCCCAGAATTGCTGCGGTATGTACTTTTTCAATGAACAGATCGATCCAACGGCAACAGGGATCTGTTGGATGGCGTACTAAATGCCGTACTGAAGAATGAGAATATTACTAGTCAAGACCGCACAGTAGATAGGACTTACTAGAATCACTTTCGAATTTACAATACCAGTAGAGCAAGGTAGTCCAACGGCTACATTACCAAGATAGTGGCTGTAGTCACAACTGTGTTGTAAACTGTTAATAACTCATGGAATAGTGGACCAGTATTTTGCATTCTAGCGTTGCTATAGAATTTAAATCATCATTGAATGGTTTAATTCAACTGATTCAGTGCTATATTGGAGGATGTAATATGTACCATACTGTCCATTCCAAATAACTAAAGTCCTAACCGTAGTATACAATGATTATGCCAGAATTGCATTTGGATCTTGCGCTATCGGTGAACAAAGTCATTCAAAGGCTACAATAGTGCGATGACGACTGTACTAAGTTCTGCGTTGTCATTCTCTAATTTCTCGACGGATAATGAATCTGCATTTCCAGTTCTAGATTTGCTGCGGGATATGCATCAACAGTAAACAGGTCAATCCAACCGGAACAGTGATGTGCAGGATGACGTTCTAAATGTCGTGCTGCCAATTGTTAATGGCACTAACCAGAACAGCACAAAGCGTGTGTTATAAGAGAAACACTTTCGAATTCCCATTGTCAGTGTACAAAGTAGTCCAACGGCTACACGTCTCTGATGGTAGGTGTTCTCAGCACTCTGATCAAAATTACTAATGCCTCGAGGGCCTGCGAATGTGTATTTTACCACTCTTGAAATTACATAGAAATCAAACCATCATTGAACAGAATGATACAACGGCCACTGTTCTATATCGGTGGATTTAGGATGCACCATGCTGTCAACTGGAAATATCTCAAGCCATAACGGTAATATGCAATAATTATTGCGGAAATGGTTTAGAATTTTCGTCAACAGTGTACAAAGTCATTCAACGGCTACCATACTGTGATTGCGACTGTACTCACTTCAGTGGAGTCATTTTATTATTTCTAGAGGGACAGTGGATCTGCATTTCTCGTTCTAGATTTGTTGTTGAATATACATCATCAGTGGACAGATTAATCCAACGGCAAATGAGATCTGTTGAAAGATGTACTAAGTGCCATACTCTCAATTGTAAATGTCACCAATCATAACCGCACCATACATGGGTTGTTCAAGAGTGGCTCTCGAAATCTCATCATCAGTGAGCAAAGCGTTCCGACGGCTACATTACTGTGATGGTGACTGCACTCATTAATGTGCTGAAAATTGTTAATATCGCGAGGGACAGTGGATCTGTATTTTGTCATTCTGGAATTAATATAGAATTTAAATCATCATTGAACAGCTTAATTCGACTGCTACAGTGCAATACATGTGGATGTAGTATGAACCATGCTGTCAATTCGAATTACCTAAAGCCACAACAGCATTACACAATGATTATGCAAGGATTGCTTTGGAATTTACACCATCAGTGAAAAAAGATATTCAGCGTAGACGATACTGTGATGGTGACTGTACTCAGTTCTGTGTTGTCATTCTATAATTTCTCGAGGGATAATGATTCTGCATTTCTCGTTTAAGAATTGCTGTAGAATATACATTATCAGTGAATACAATGATCCATCGGCAACAGTGATTTGTTGGAAGATGTACCGAATGCGGTAGTGTCAACTGTAAATGTCACTAGGCACAACTGCATTATACGTAGGTTATTCTACAACAGCATTCTAGTTTACATTGTCAGTGAATGAAGTAGTCAAGTGGCTTCATTGCTGCGATGGAAAGTGTGCTCAGTACTGTGTTGTAAATTGCTAATGCAACGAGGGCCAGTTGATCTGTATTTTGCCATTCTAGAATTGTTGCAGGATTTTTATCAAAATTGAAGGGAACAATCAAACGGATGCTGCGCTATATTGTTGGATGTAAAAGATACCGTACTGACAATTGGAAATAACTCAATCCATGTCCGTAATACACACTGACTATTATTGAATTGCATTCTATTTTAAATCATGAGTGGACAAAGTTATTGAACGTCTACAATAGGGTTGCGGTTGCTTTACTCAGTGCTGTGTTGTAACTTCCTAATATCTGGAGGTGTAATGGAACTGCATCTTTCGTCCTAAAGTTGTTGTGGAATATAAATCATCGGTGAACTGTTTAATCAAACGGCAACAGAGATCAGTTTGTAGACGCACTAACACTGTACTGATAATTGTGAATATCACTAGCCATAGCCGAGCAATGCATATGTTTCTCTAGAAACAATTTCGAATCTACGTTTTCAGTGAACAAAGTATTCCAACGGATGCATTGCTGTGATGGTTTCTGTACCTCGTACCGTGTTGTCAATCCTTAATATGTCGAGGGTCAGTGGATATGTATTTCGATATTCTAGGACTGTTATAGAATTTAATTCTACATTGAACAGAATAATCCAACAGCTAGTGGGTTATATTGGTGGATGTATGAATTACCGTACTGTAAATTGAAAATACCTCAGGACAACCTTAGCAGACATTGAGAAACCTAGAATTGCTTTGAAGTTTACATCATCGGTGAATAAGTAAATCCTACGGCTACGATGTCGTGATGATGGCTATACACAGTACTGTGTTTTAATTTGCAAATTTCTCGAGGTATAATCGATCCGCATTTCTCGTTCGTGAAATGCTGCGGTATACACATCATCAGTGAACAGATCCATCCAACGGCAGACGCGATCTGTTGGAAGATGTGCTAAATGCCGTACTGTCAATTGTAGGTATCACTAGCCATAACCGTACTATACATAGGCTATTCTAGAAACACTTTCGAATTTACTTCATCAGTGAACAAAGTAGTCCAGCGGCTACATTGCTGCGATACTGGGCATACTAGGTACCGTGTTGCAAAATTGCTAATATGCCGAAAGACAGTGGACATGTGTTTCGTCATTCTAGAATTGATATAAAAATGAAATAATCATAGAAGAGAATAATCAAACGACTACTGTGCTATATTGACGGATGTAACGGGTACTGCACTGTCAATTGGAAATATCTGAAGCCACAACCTTAATTTGGATTCACTATTGTAGAATTGCACTAGAAATTAAGTCTTCAGAGAACAAAGCCGCTCAACGGCTAAAATATTGTGGTGGTTGCTGTACCCAGCACTGTGTTGTAATTTGTTGATGTCTCGAGGGATAATGGATCTGCATTTCTCGTTCTAGTTTTGCTTCGAAGTATACACTATCAGTGAACAGATTGATCGAACGGCACGATTTATCTGTTGGAAGATGCACTAAATGCCGTACTGTCAATTGGAAATGTCACTAACCATAGGCATACTACACATAGGTTATTCCAGTACCACTATGGAATTTACATTGTCAGGGAACAAAGTATTCCAACGGCTACATTACTGTGATGGTGGGTGTACTCAGTGTTGTGTTGCAAATTGCTAATACCTCGAGGGTCAGAAGATCTGTATTTTGCCATTCTAGAGTTTGTATGTAATATGAATCATCACTGAACAGAATAATCTCGCGAACACTGTGCCATATTTGTGGATTTAGTAAGTACCGTACTTCAAATTGGAAATATCTAAAGCCTTAACGGTAAAATACAATGATCATTCCTGTAATGCTTTGTAACTTCTACCTTCAGAGTAAATGGCTATTCAGCGTCTACCATACCGTGATGATGACTGTACTCATTTCTGTGTTGTCACTATTTGTTTCTCCTGAGATAATGGATCTGAATTTCTCGTTCTAGAATTGCTGTGTAATGTACATCGTGAGCGAAATGACAAGTCCAACGGCAACAGTGGTCTGTTGGAGGATGTAGTAAACGCCGTAATGACTGTTGTAAATATCACCAGCCATAACCGCACTATACATAGGTTATTCAAGAGTCACATTCGAATTTACCTCATCAGCGAACAAAGTAGTCTAGCGTCATCCTTATTGTGATGGTGGCTGTAGTCATGAGCCTGTTGCCAATTGTTAATTCCTCGAGGGTCAGAGAAACTGTATTTTGTCATTCTAGAATTGTTATAGAATATAAATCATTATTGAATAGGATAATGCAACGGCATCTGCGCAATAATGGTGGACGTAATATGTACCGTACTGTCAGCTAGAATTATATCAAGGCAACCGTTACAAACGCAGATTAATCTAGCATCGCTTTAGTATCTACATCATTAGTGAACAGAGTTATTCAACGGCTATAATAGTGTGATGATGGCTGTACTCAGTACCGCGTTGTAATTTGTTAATTTCACGAGGGGTCATGGATTTGCATTTCTCGTTCTAGAATAGCTGTGTAATATGCAACATCAGTGACCAGATAAATACTGCGGCAACAGTGACCAGGTGGAAGATGTACCAAATGCCGTCAGTCAATTGTATATGTCACCAGCTACAACCGCACTGTACATAGGTTGTGCTAGAACCACTTTCGAGTATGCATTATCAGTGAGCAAGGTAGTCTAACGGCTACGGTACACTGACAGTGGTTGTACTCAATACTGTGTTGTAAACTGCTAATTTCACGACCGTCCGTAGATCTGTATTTTGCCATTCTAGGAATGTTATAGAACTTAATCATCATTGAACAGTTTATTTCAACTGCTACAGTGCAATATTGGTGGATGTAATATGTACAATTCTGTCAATTGGAAATACCTGAAGCTGAAACCGTAATATGCAATAATAATGCAAGAATTGCTATGTAATTTGCATCATCAGTGAACAGAGGTATTCAGCGTAGACGATACTGTGATGGCGACTCTACTCATTTCTGTGTTGTAATTTTATCATTTATCGCGGGATAATTGTTCTATATTTTTCGTTCAAGGACTGCTGTGGAACATACGCTACCAATGAACTGAATAATACATTGGCAACGTTGATATATGTGCGGATGTTCCAAATGCCGTACTGTCAATTCTAAGTATCACTAGCCATAAGCGCATTAAGCATAGGTTATTCTAGAATCACTTTCGAATTTACATCATCAGTGTACAACGCATTCCGGCGGCTGCATTACGGTGATGGTGGCTTTCCTCAGAACTTCGTTGTCAATTGTCAATGACTCGTGGAATAGTGGACACGCATTTTGTGATTCTAGATGTGCTAGGGCATTTAAATCACCATTGAACAGAATAATCCAACGGCTGCTGTGCTACATTGGTGAATGTAATGAGAAACTTTCTGTCAATTGGAAATGACCCAAGAAGACGTTATCATACATTGATTATTCTAGAATGGCTTTGGGGTTTATATCATCGGTGAACAAAGTTATTCAACGGCAGCAATAGTGTGATGATGGCTGTACTGACTATTGAGTCGTAGCTTGTTTATTTCTCGAAGGACATTGGATCTGCATTTCTCGTTCTAGAGTTCCTGTGTAATATACACTGTCAGCGAACATATTAAACCAACTGCGACTGCGATCCATTGGAAGATGCTTTAAGTGCCGTACTGTCCGTTGTAAATAACATTGGACGCAAACGCACTGTGCATGAGTTATTCTAGAATTACTTTCGAATTCACATCACCAGTGAACCAAGTACTGCAACGGCTACATTACTGTGATGGTGGCTGTACTCACTACTGTGATGTCAATTATTAATATTTCTAGGAAGAGTGAACCTGTACCCTGTCATTCTAGATATGTTAGAAGATATAAGTATCCACTGAAAAGCATATTCCAACGTATAGATTGTTATATTAGTGGATCCAATAAGTAGCTTCCTGTCGATTCGAAATACCTCAAGCCTTTGCCGCAGTATACGTAGACTATTCCAGGATTGCATTGGAACCTACGTCACCAGTGAACAAGGTTATTCAACGGCAACGACACTGTGAGGATGGCTGTACTGTGTGCTGAATTGTATTTCGTTAGTTTCTGGAGGCATAATGCATATTCATTTCTCGTTCATGGATTGCTATGGCATGTACATAGTCAGTAGAATGATCAATCCAATGGCAGCTGCGAACTGTTGGAAAATGTACTATATGCCGCGCTGTCAATTGTAAATGCCGCGCTGTCAATTGTAAATACCTGCCATAGTACTATTCATAGGCTATTCTAGAATCACTTTCCAATAAAACTATCACTGAACAAAGATGTCCAGTGCCTGCATTACGTTGACTGCGGGTGTACTCAGTACTGTGTTCTAATCGGCTAATATCTGGAGACTCAGTGAATCTGCATTTTGTCACTCCAGAGTTGTTATAGAATTAAAATCATCATTTTACACTTTAATCCCACGGCTATGGTGCTTTATTGGTGGATGTGAGAAGAAATGTCCTGCCGAATGGAAATATCTCTAGCCATAACAGTAACATCCGCTCAATATTCTAGGATTGCAATGGAGCTTACATCATCAGTGATCAAAGTTATTCAACGGCTATATTACCGTGATGATATCTGTGTTCAGTACTGTGTTGTCATATGTTAATACCTCGAGGAATAATGCTCCTGCATTACGCGCTCTAGAATTGCAGTGGAATATACACCATCAGCGAACATATTAACCTAACCGCAACAGTGATTTGTTGAACAATGTACTATATGCCGTACTATGAACTGTAAACTTCACTTGAAATAAACGCACTATTCATAGGCACTTCTGGAATCTCCTAGGAATATACATCGTCTGTGAGCAAACCATTTCAGCGACAACATTACTATTATGGCGAGTAGACTCTGTACTGTGTTGTGAACGGCTAACGTATTGAGTTTCAGAGGATCTGTATTTCGTCATTCTAGAATTGCCATAGCAACTAAATCATCATTGAACAGAATAATCCAACGGCGGCTGCACTACATTGGCTGCTGTAATAAGTAGCGTACTGTCACTTGGAAATATCCCATGACAAAGGAAACATATATTGATTATTCTAGAATTGCTTTCGAATTTACATCGTCAGTGATCAGAGTTATTCAACGGCTGCAATAGTGTGATGATGGCAATACTCATTACTGTGTTGTAACTTTTTAATTGCTGGACGAATAATCGATCTGCATTTCTCGTTACAGAATTGCTGTGCGGTGGACGCCATTAGTCAACTCTTTATTCCAACGGTAACAGTTATCTGCTGGAGGATGCACTAAATGCCGTACTGTCAATTGTATATATCACTAGCCATAACGCACTATGCAAATGTTATTCTAGAAGGACATTCGAATTTACGCCGTCAGTGGGCAAAGTTATTCAACGGTTACAATACTGTGATGACGACTGTACACAGCTCTGTGATGTCATTTTTCAACTTCACGAGGGATAATGGATCTGCATTTCTCGCACCAGAATTGCTATGGGAGATTCAATATCAGTGAACAGACTAATCCAACGGCAACAGTTATATGTTGGAAGATGTACTAAATGTCGTACTGTCAAATGTAAAGGTCGCTAGACATAACCGCCTTATGCATGGGTCATTCTAGAGCCACATTCGAATATGCACCATCTGTGAACAAAGTGCTGCAACGGCTACACTACTGTGATAGTGGCCGCGCTCAGTGCTCTGATGTCAATTGTTAATGATTCGAGGCATGGTGGACATGGATTTTGTCATTCAAGAAATGATAGAGAATTTATATTATAATTGAACAGTTTATTCCAGCGGCTATAGTGTTATATTGTTGCATGTTATACGTACCGTACTGTCAGCTGCAAGTATCCCCAGACGAACGTAACATATATTGATTCTCCTAAAGATTGCTTTGGCATTTACGTCATCAGTGGACAAAGCTATTCAACAGCAACAATACTGTGATAGTGGCTGTCCTCAGTACTGTGTCGGCATATGTTAATGGCTCGAGGGACAATGGACCTGCATTTCGCTCTCTGGAGATGCTGTGGAATATACAAAATCAATGAACAGACTATTCCAACGGCAAAAGCAATCTTTTGGAGGACGTAATAAATGCAGTACTGCCAATTGTAAGTACCACTGGCCGTAACCACATTATGAATAGGTTATTCTAGAGTGACCTTCGAATTTGCACCATCAGGGAACGAGGTACTCAATGCGCTACATTACTGTGATGGCGGTTGTACTCAGTACTGTGTTTTCAATTGTTAGTAATTCGAGGAGTGGTGCACCTGTATTTTGTCATTGTAGAAATGTTAGAGAAATTAAACCATCAATGAAGAGTATAAACCAACGGCAAGTGCGTTATATTGGTGGATGTAATCAGTAGTATCCTGTGGATTGGAAATATATCAAGGCTTAACCGCAATAAACGTTGACTATTCTATCACTGCATTCGAATTTACATCATCAGTGAATAAAGTTATTCAGCGGCTGCAATAGTGTGGTGACTGTTATAGTCAGTACAGTGTTGTAATTTGCTAATTCCTCGAGGGTTAATGGATCTGCATTCCTCGTTCCAGAATTGATGTGCATTATACACCATCAGTGAACCTACTATTCCATCGGCAACATTTATCTGTTGGACGGTGTACTGAATGCCCTGATGTCAACTTTAAATAGCACTTGCCATAACCACACTATTCGAATGTAATTCTGGAGCCACATACGAAATAACGTCGTCAGTGAACAAACCATTCCAGCGTCAACATTACTGTGATGGTGAGTGGACATAGTACTGTGTTGCGAACAGCTAACATCTCGACGGTCAGAGGATCTGCATTTCTTCATTCTAGAGCTTTCATAGCGTCTAAATCATCATTGAACAGAATAATCCAACGGCAGCTGCGCTATATTGGTCGATGTAATAATTACCGTAGTATCAATTGGAAATATCCCAAGACAACCGTAACGTACACGGATTATTCGAGAATTACTTAGGAACTTTCATCAACAGTGAACAGCGTTATTCAACGGCTGCAACAGTCTGATGATCGCTATACACAGTAAAGTGTCGTAATTTGTTAGTTTCTCGTGGGTTAATGGATTTGCATTTCTCGTTCCAGACTAGCTGTGCAATATGCACCATCGGTAAACAGGTTAATCCAACGGTAAGTGTTATCTATTGGAAGATATATTAAATGCCATACTGTCAATTGTAAGTATCACTAGCCGCAACCGCACTATACATAGTGCATTCTGGAGTCACTTTCGAATTAACACCGTCAGAGGGCAAAGTACACCAGCTGCTGCATTACAGTGAAGGCGGCTCTAACCAGTACTGTGTTGTCAATTGCTAATTATTCGAGGAATAGCGGATCTGCGCTTTATCGCTCTAGAAATGACAGAGAACTTATATCATCAGTGAACAGTTTAATCCAAGGAAATGTGTGTTTTATTGTTGGATGTAATAAGCGCTGTCGTGACGTTTGGAAATGTCTCAAGCCTAAACTGAAATATAATTTGATTATTCTTGTGTTGCATTGGAACTTACATCGTCAGTGGGCAAAGATAACCAATGGCCACTATAATGTGGTGACAGCTGTACTAAGCACTGTGTAGTCATATGTCTATATGTCGAGGGCTAGTGGACCTTCACTTCGCGCTCTAGAATTGCTTTGTAATTTACACCATCATTGAACAGATTCATCCAACGGCAGCAGTGAACTGTTGGAAGATGTTCTAAGTGCCGTACTCTCATTTGTAAATATCACTTGCCATACCCGCGCCATTCATATGTTATTCGAGAGTCACATTCGGATTTAAATCATCATTGAGCAAAGCATACCAGCGGCAACACTACTGTGATGGTGTATATCCTCAGTACCGTGTTGCCAAATGTTAATCGTTCGACGAATAGTGGACCTGGATTTTGTCATTCTAGAAATGTTATACAATCTAAATCATCACTGAACATCTTAATCCAACGGATATTGTGTTGTATTGACGGATGTAGTATATACTGTCAGGTCGACTAGAAATATCTCTAGCTGTAACCGTAATGTACGTTGAATATTCTAGGATTGCATTGGAATTCACAGCATTAGTGATCCAAGTTATGCAATGGATACAATACTGTGATCATGGCTGCACTCACTACTGTGTTGTCATATGTTAATACCTTGAGGTATAATGGACCTGTATTAAGCGCACTAGAATTGTTGTCGAATATGCACCATCAGTGAACATACTAATCCAAAGGCAAGAGTGATCTGTTGGACAATGTACTAATTGGCGTACTATCAACATTAAATATCACTTGCCATAACCGCTCTATAGATACGTTGTTCTGAAGCCACCTGCGAATTAGCATCGTCAGTGAGCAACCGTTCCAGTGGCAACATTTCTGTGATGGTGAGTGGACACAGTACTGTGTTGTAATTTGATAATTTCTCGATGGTTAATGTATCTGCATTTCTCGTTCCTGTCTTGCTGTGCAATATACAGCATCAGCGAACAGATTATTCCAACGGCAACAGTAACTTGTTAGAAGATGTACTAAATGCTATACTGTCAATTGTAAATATCACTTGCCTTAATCACATTATGCATGGGTTATTCTAGTTTGACGTTCGAATTTACGTCATCAGTGAACGAAGTTGTTCAACGGCTACGATACCATGATGTTGGCTGTACTCGGTACTGAATCATAACTTGTTAATTTTTAGAAAGATAATGGATCTGCATTTCTCGTTCCATAATTACAGTGCAGTATTCACCATCCGTAAACAGATTAATCCAACGGTGTCATATACTGGAAGATGTACTAAATGCCATACTGTCAATTGTAGATATCACGAGTTATAACCGCAATATGCCTAATGTTATTCTGGAATGTCATTCGAATTTACACCGTCAGTGAGCAAAGTACCGCAAGTGCTACACTATTGTGATGGTGGCTGTACTCGGTACTGTGTTGTCAATTGTTAGTAATTCGTGGAGTGGTGGACCTGTACTGTATAATTCTAGAAACGTTAGGGAAGCTATAGCATCATTGAACACCTTAATCCAACCACAAGTGAGTTATATTGGTGCATGTAACAGTTACTATCATGTCGAATGGCAATATCAGAAGACCTAACCGTAATATACGCTGAGTATTCTAGTATTGCGTTGGAGTTTACATGATCAGTGAAGAAAGCTATTCGGTACAGCTTGTGTGTTGTACTGGAGGATTTAGTAACTACCATGCTGTCAGTTTGAAGTTCCTCAAACCATAATCGTAATATAGAATGACTATTCCGGAATTGCTCAGGAAATTTCGTTATCAGTGAAGAAAGTTACTCAACAGCTACAATTCTGTCTTGATAACTGTACTCATTTCTGTGTTGTCAATTCTTGTTTCCTCGATGGCTAATGGGCCAGTATTTCGCATCCTAGAGTTGCTGCGGAATATACACCATCAGTGAAGAGATTAAACCAAAGCTAACGGTGATCTGTTGGAGGATGTACTAAATGCCGTGCTGTCTATTCTGAATATTACTATACATAGCCGCAATATACATATGTTAATCCACAATAATGTTCGGACCTATATCATTAGTGAACAAAGTATTCCTTCTTCAACAGTACTGTTTTGGTAGCAGTACTTAGAAAGCTGTTGTCAATTGTTAATGTCTCTATGGTCAGTAGATATGTAATTTGTTATTCTGGAGTTGATATAGGATTTAAGTCATCATTGAACAGAATAATACAACGGCTACTGTGCTATATTGGAGTAATTAGTAAGTACCATACAGTCAATGAGAAATGTCTCAAACCATAACCGAAATATGGAATGATTATTACGGAATTGCTCTGGAAACTTCATCATCAGTGAGCAAAGTTTTTCAACGGCTATAATAGAGTGATGACGACTGTACTCATTTCTGTGTTGTCATTTTTTAATTTCTCGAGGTATAATGGTCCAGCATTACGCGCCCTAGAGTTGCTGTGGTATATACAACATCAGTGAAGAGATTATTCCAGCGGCAGCTGTGATCTCTTGCGAGATGTACTATATGCCGTACTGTCAATTATAAACGTCACTAGAAGTAGCCGCTCTATGCATAGGTTATTCCAGAATCACTACCATATTTACATCATGAGTGAACAAAGTACTAATACGGCTACATTACTATGATGGTGGCTGTAGTCAGTACTATGTTGTCAGCTGATAATTATTCGAGGAATGGTGGACCTGTATTTTGTCATTCTAGGAATGTTAGAGCATTTCATCCATCATTCAACAGGTTAATCCAACGGCTTGAGTGTTATATTTGCGCATGATGTAAGTAACGTTATGTCGATTGAGAATATCTGAAGCCTTAACTGTAATATACTCTGATTATTCCAGTAATGCATTGGAATTTACATCAACACTGATCAATGTTATTCAACGGCTACATTAATGTGGTGATGGATGTACTCAGTACTGTGTAGTTATTTGCCAATTTCTCGACCTATAATGAAGCTGCATTTCGCGCTCTAGAAATGATATGGAATATACGCAATCAGTGAACAGATTAATCCAGCGGCAACTGCGATCTGTTGGAAGATTTACTGAATGGCGTAGTGTCAATTGTAAATGTCACTTGGCGAAACCGCACTTTTGGGCCATTCTAGAATCGCTTTCTGATATACATCATCAGTGGAAAATGCACTCCAGTGGCAACACTACTGGTATTGTGGCTCAACTCAGTTCTGTGTCGTCAACTGTTGATAGTTAGAGGAATAGTGGACATGCATTTTGTCACTCTAGAAATGTTAGGGTATATAAATCATCATTGAGCAGTTTCACCCAACGGCTAGAGCGTTATACTGGTGTATGTAATAAGTACTGCCCAGTCAATTGGAAGTATCCGAAGACAACCTTATCATACATTGATTATTCTAGAAATGTATTTGAATTTACACAATCGGTGCAGAAAGTCATTTAGCGGCTACAATTGTGTAATGATTGCTTTACTCAGTACTGTGTTCTCATATGTTAATATCTCGAGGGATGATGGACCTGCATTTCGCGGTCTAGAATTGCAGTGGAATATACCCCATCAGTGTTCAGAATGATTCAGTGTCAACAGTAATCTGTTGGAAGATGTACTAAATGCCTTACTGTCAATTGCATATATAACTGGACGTAATCTCATAATACATAGGTTATTCTACAATCACTTTCGAATTTACATTATCATTTGACAAAGTAGTCCATCGGCTACATTACACTGATGGTGGGTGTACTGGGTACTATGATGTAATTTGTTATTGACTCTAGGAACTGTGGAACCGTCCTTTATCATTCTAGACACATTAGATGATATAATTCATGATTGAATGCTCTAATCCAACGGCTAGAGTGATACATTGGTGGATGTAATAAGTACTGTCCTGTCGAATGGAAATATCTCGAGCCATAACCATAATATACGTTGACTATTCTATCATTGCATTGGAATTTGTATCACCAGTGAACAAAGCTATTCAACGGCTGTATTGATGGCTGTACTCAGTACTGTGTCGCCGCATGCTAATATCTCGAGAGATAATTGACCAGTGTTTCTCGCACTAGTATTGTTGTGAAGTATACACCGTCATTGAACAGATTAATGCAACTGCCAGCGAGTTTCATTGGTGCATGTAATCAGTGCTGACCAGTCGAGTGGAAATATCTCAAGCCTTAGCCGTAACAAAGGTTGATAATGCTGGGGTGGCTATGGAATCTACATCATCAGTCAACAAAGTTTTGCAACGTCTACAATACTTTGTTGATGGCTGTTCTTTCATCTGTGTTGTCATTTGCTAAAGTCTCGAGGGATAATGCATCTGCATTTCTAGTTCTAGAATTGACGTGCAATATACATCACTATGCAGGCAAATCCAACGGCAAATGTGATCTGTTGGATGATGTAGTAAATGCAGTACTTTCAATTGTTCATGTCATTAGCCGTAACCGCACTATACATAGGTTATTTTGGAATCACCTTCGAATTTTCATCATCACTGGATAATGTACTCCAACGGCTACATTACTGTGATGGTTGCTGTACCCTGTGCTGTATTGTCAATTTTTAATATCTCGAGGAATGGTGGTCCTGAACATTTTCACTCTAGAATTGTAATGGGATTTGAATCATCTTTGAACAGTTTAATCCAACGGCTGCAGCTTTATATTGGTGGATATAAGTATCGTACTGTCAATTGGGTATATCTCAAGCCATAACCGTAATATACGTTGATCATTCAATTATTGCATTTGAATTTACAGCAACAGTGGACAAATATATTCAACGGCTACAATATTGTGATGATCGCTGTACTCAGTACTTTGTTGTTATTTGTCAACTTATCATGGTATAATGGACGTGCTTCTCCCGTTCCGGAATTGCTGTGGAATATACATCATAAGTGGAGACATCGATCCAACGGTAAGAGTGATCTGTGGAGGACGTAGTGAATGCCGTAATGTCAATTGTAAATGTCACTAACCATAACCGCATAATATATACATTACACTAGGATCACCTTCGAGTTTACATAATCTACGGACGAAGCTGTCCAGCGGGTGCATTGCAGCGATGGTTGGTGCACTCAGAACTGTATTGCAACTTGCTGATATCTCGAGGGTCAGTGGATCTGTATTTTGTTATTCTAGAATTGGTATATAATTTAAATGTTGGTTGAACAGAATAATACAACGGTTACTGAGCTATATTGGTGGATGTAGTAAGAGCCGTACTGTCAATTGGAAATATCTGATAACAAGCGTAATATGTATTGATTATTCTAGAATTGTTTTGAAATTTACATCATTAGAGATCAAAGCTCTTCAACAGCTATAGACTTGCGATGGTGGCTGCACTGATTGCTGTGTTGTCAATTACTAATACCTCGAGGGATAAATGATAAGTCCGCCGTCGTTCTTGAGTAGCTATAAAATCCAAATCTTGACTGTACACATTAATCCAACGGATACACTGCTCTGATAGAGGGTGGACTAAGTACTGTACTGACTACTACATGTGTCACTAGACGTAACAGTATTAAAGATATGTTCCACGGAATAGTACAGAAATTTATATCGTCAGTGAATAAGGTAGTCCAGACGATACAGTACTGTGGTAACGGCTGTATTCTGTACCGTGTTTTCAATTGTTAGTAACTCAAGGGATAGTGGATTTGCGCTTCGTCGTTCTGGGGACGCTATATAATTTTAGTCATCATTGCACAAATTAGTCCGACGGCTACACTGCTGCGCCGGTGGATTTATTAAGTACCATACTACCAATTCAAAATACCTCTAGCGATAACCATACGGTTGATTGATTATTCTAGAGTTGCTTTCGATCTTGTATCAATAGTGAACACAGTAGTTGAACGGCCTCAATTCTGTGATGATGGCTGCACTATGTATTGTGTTGTCAATTGTTAATATCGCGAGGCACAGTGGACACATATTTTATCATACCAGAACTCTTATACAACCTAGATAATCATTGAACAGATTAATCCGACGGATAGAGTGCTGTGTTGATAGGTGTAAGGAGTATCGCACTGCCAATTGTAAATGCCACCAGCCATAACCGAACTCGATATAAGTTATCCTAAACCTTCATTGAAATTTACATCATCGGTGTGCAAAGTATTCCTACGGCAACATTACTGTTATGATGACAGTGCTCTGTACTATGATGTCAATTGATAATATCTCTATTGGCATGGATCAGTATTTTGCTATTCTAGAATTGCCATTGAACCTAAATTACCACTGAACAAATCAATACAACGGCTACAGTGCTATATTTGTGGATGAACTACGCACCGTACTGACAATTGTAAATGTCTCCAGTCATAAACGTGGTATACATTGACTATTCTAGAATTGCTTTTAATTCACATGAACGGGGAACAAAGTAATGCCGAGGCTGCAATACTGTCATGATGGATGTATTCAGTACTGTGTCGTCGATCGATAATATCTCGAGTGATAATGGAAACATTCTAGCGTTTCTGTAGAGTATACATCATCAGTGAACAGACTAATTCAACGGCAAGGGTGATCTGTTGATAGATGTATCAAGCACGGTACTGTAAATTGTAATTGTCACTACCCGTAGCCGTGCCATGTATAGGTTATTCTGTAACTACATTGGAATTTACATCACCAGTGAACAAACTAGTCCAATGGCTACAGTACTACGATGACGCCTGTAATCAGTAATGTTGTTTAAGTTGTTAATACCTCGGGGTATAATGGATCTGTATTTTGTCATTCTAGAGGCGTTATAGAACTTATATAATGATTGAACGGATTATTTCAACGGCTAGTGTACTATATTGGTGGTAGTAATAAGTACATTACAGTCAATTCTAAATACCCATAGCCACAGCCGTACTATACACTGATCATTCTAGAAATGCTGCGCAATTTATATCGTCCGTTAACAAACAAATAAAACGGCTACAGTAGAGTGAAGATTGCTGTTCTCTGTACTGTATTGTCAATTGCTAATGTTTCGAGGGACAATGGATATATACGCTGTCATTCCAGAATTTCTATAAAATCTATATTATCATTGGGCAGAATAATCCAACGGCATCAGTGCTCTGTTGGCGGGTATGCCTAGTACGCACTGTCAATTGCAAATACCGCTAGCCACAATCGTAGTACATATAGGTCATTTCGGAATTACTTTGGATTTAAGTCATCAGTGAACAAAGTAGTACAATGGCCACTGCACTGTAACGTTGCCTGCGCGCAGTACTGTGTCGCCAATTGTTAATGTCTCATCTGATAGTGGATATGTACACCGACGTTCTAGAATTGCTACAGAACCTCAATCGTCACTGGACAGATCAATCCAACGGCTACAGTGCTCTGTTGGTGAACGAACAATGCACCGTACTCTCAATTGTAAAAATCTCTAGTCATAACCGTACGGTACTCTGATAATTTTAGAATTGCTGTGGAATATGGTATCGTCGGTGAACAAATTTACCCATCAGGTGCGTTAGTGTGATGATGGCTGTACTCAGTTCTGTGTTGTCAGTTCTCAATATCTCGAGAATAATGAATCCGTATTTTGTTATTATTGAATTGTTATATAACATATATCATCATTGAACAGATTAATCCGACGTACACAGTCCTGTATTGGTGAACGTACTGTCAATTGTAAATATTACTAGGCATGACCGTACCATAAATAGGTCATTGTGGAATTACATTCGACTGCACATCATCAGCGTCCGAAGCTGTCCAATCGCTTCCAAACAGTGGCGATAGCTCTACGCAGTACTATGTTGTAAATTGCTTTCATCGCGAGGGATAAAGTATCTGTCTTCTTTCATTCCACAATTGCTGTAGGATATACATCATCAGAGCAGATTCATGCAACTGCTACAGTGCTCTGTTGGATGATGTACTAAGCACCTTACTGTCGATTGCAATTATCTCTAACCACAACCACATTGTACATTGATTATTCTAGACTAGCCTTGAAATATGCATCATCAGCGGACAAAGTAAGCCAACGGCTGCCATACTGCGGTGATGGCTGTACTAAGTACTGTTTTGTCTATGGTTAATGTCTGATGGGAGAGTAGACCTGTATTTTGTCAACCTGGAAGTGTTATATAATATAAATCTTCATAGAACAGACTAATCCAACGGCTACAGTACTATGTTGGTGGATGTAACTATAACCGTACCTACAATTCGAAATTTCTCAAGCCATAGCTGTGTCATACAATGGTAATTCCAAAAATGCGTTGGAATTTACATCATTAATGAGCAAACTCATCCACCAGCTACTGTACTCTGATGGTGGCTGTAATCTGTGCCGTCTTGTCAATTGTTAATTTCTCGGGGGATAATGAATATTTCCATTGTCACTCTAGAGTTGCTATAAAACCTAAATAATCATTGAATAAATAAATCCAAAAGATGCACTGCTCTGCTGGCGAATGCTATCAGCATAATGCTGTCAATTATAAATGCCTCTAGCCACAATCATACTATACGAAGGTTATTTTCCATTTCCTTTAGAATTTACATCATCAGTCAACAAATTATTCCAGCGGCCACATTACAGTTATGTTACCTTTACTCAGTACCGTTCTGATTGTTGTCAATATCTGGGGGGACAATGAATCTTCGTTTTGTTATTCTAGATGCAGCACAGTTATGGCTGCAGATATTTACAATTGGTGGTACGGTACCAAGTACATCCACGGACAGAGCACATTAGTTGGTAGATTAATCTGTTCATTGATGATTTAAACACCATTGCATCTCTGGAATGATCAACGGATAGAGCAATTGTCGCTGGAGATATTGACATATGCCAATACAGTAATAAGCATAGCCATCTACACAATTCTACTACCTGTGTACTTCAATGCAGTACTTTGATGAGCCATCTGCAGAGTTCTACAGCTGTTTTTTTAACCTACACACCGTTCATATGAGTTATAACGCAATTCCAGATGGATCAATGTATAGATCAATTATACTTACGAATATCTACAATTTTCAGTGCAGTGATGAGTACAGCCACCATCACTTTACTATAGCCATTGGATAAATCTATATACTGATAAAGTAATTTCAATAGCAATTCTGGAATTGTCATTTCATAGACCAATTATCGCTATACATATATCGACTTGGCAGTACGGTACACGGAACAAACATCAACGCTTAACTGCATCCGTTTGACAAATCTATGCACTGACGATTTAAATTGTACCGCAAGTCTAGAGTGATGAATGGATGCATTGGTTGACGCTTCAGATATGGACATTTCACAATGCATTACTGAGTGTATCCATCTACACAGGGCTATTTCGTTTGGAATATTCAATTCGCTGATCAGCTGAGTTCTTTCGCAATTCTTGAATGATCAAGGGATAAATCAATTGTATCAGGGGATATTAACAAGTGACAACACATTTCTGACTATAGCCATCAACACGGTACCATAATCATTGGGTTAACCTATTCCCCGGTCATCAAATCTGTACAGTAATTAATGAAAGATAAATGGACTTATTAATTACCGCTAGAGAGATACTGGCAAATGGTATTACATTACAGAGAATAGTAATCTACACAGTACTACAGCAAGTATATTAATTAATTCCGTGATCTCTTAAGTTGTTCAGAGTACATAGAATGTTCAGTGGATAGAGCAATTGTGTCTCAAGTACCATACAGTTGACTATACGGTACTAAGTACAGCCCCCAATACAGAAGTATAGCCGTTGGAATAGTCTATTCACTGACGACATTATTTTTCTAGAGATTCTAGAATGATCAGAAGATATACAAAATGTAGCTGGAGGTATACACAATTGAGAATACGCTACTGATTATAGCCATCAACATAGTTCTACAACCTTTGTATTATCTTATTCTCTGCGCATCTACGTTCTTTAGCAATTCCCGGGCGAATAACGTTATTCACTGAATAACACACAACTCATGATTTTTCAGCGCAGTTTGGAAGGAGTTTCAGCGATCTTTTGGAAAATTATCGATTATCTAGCGATGTAGTCTCACTACTGCTGCAGAACTGGGCGAAACTGCAAAGAATAGCGTTATTCACTGAATAACACGCCATTCATGCTTTTACAGCGCAGTTTGATTACAGTTTTAACGAACTTTTGGAATAACTGGGTTTTTTGCGGTAAGGTTCCTTTACTGCCTCAGCACTGCACATAATAACTCTATTTTAGTAATGTCACACAATTCCTGCAATTGCAGTGTTGTTTGATCGCTGATTCAGCGAATGTTTAGAAAATTTGCGATTTTGGGGCGAAGATTTACTACTGCTTTATAACTGCACAGATAATCTTTGTTTCAGTAAAATCACAAATTTCATGCAATTTCGGCGCAATTTGAATACAGTTTCAGCGAAAACTTTCGATTTTTTGCTGCAAAGTTTTACTACTTCATCAGATCTGCACCGAGTTGCCTTGATTTAGAAATACCGCACACTATATTCAATTTAAGCGCAGTTTGATTTCATTTGTGTCCTCTAAAAGCCTTTACTGGTAGGTATAGCGCACCACATTAACTGTAACTTGCTCATTACATAAAAGAGTCCATAGCACAAAAGCGATCAAATAAAGGGCTAGTACTCCATAAACTCTAACCTCTAGCGTAAGAGTGTTCCTACAAAGGATATGTTATAACCATATTATAGCTAGTTCGCGAGGCCCGTGCATCCACTCTTCCATAATAATCTTAATGTTGAAATAACTAAATTTCTAAGTTACTAAGTTACTAAGTAACTAAATTGTAGGATGGCGAAAGCTAGAGCTGAGACACCAAAAATTCTCAAGGAAACAATCGCAGGATAACACCATCTCAAAATTCATAGAACTATTCTGACGACGGAATTTGCACCAAGATAACGGAACGAAAACACACAAGGATGACCCTCATCTAACTCTCTTTCGAACACCAAGCGTCCCACGTTCGTGCCGGTCACAATGGATTTCTAAGGACTCTGTCTTTGTCGTCGAGGGTTATGCCTTTATACCTTTCTTGACGTACCTTCCACATCCCCATACAGAGCAGGGTACTTAATGCTGTTACCCAAAATAACTTTTCCATTTGATTCTAAAAAATATTGAGCGGCTTATAAGTTGTTCTTGTTGGCAATCGCAGACTCGTGGCTTCTGTCTGAAATGGTATCCTGCACTATCCACAATATGACAGATCCATAATTCGATATTGTTCAACGTAGAGGGTAAGTAATACTGTTCTTTTATGGGAAGAAATTGAGAAAAGAGAATAATCGACATATTTATAGTTGAGAGGTTGATATAGATTGCCAGGTGCCGAAAGAAACTCATTTCTTCTCGGAGAAATTTTGGATTATTCTTCTCAATATTGAAATTAACATGCTACATATGACTAATTTAAGATTCGTCATTATACAATATTTATGATGAGAGAGATTGCAACGTATCGGAAAATGGATGGTCCTTTTATGGGAAAAAATTGAGACTCGCGGTTACCCGACGAATTTCGGACTGATTGGTAGAAATGGAATACTGATTCGAGGAGAAGAAATTTTGAATTAATCTTCTTAATATCGAAATTATTGATGTAAGCGACTTATTCAAAATTCGTCATTATTCGACATGAACGATAAAGAATGTTGCTACGAATGATATCCATCTATACCAAAGAATGATAATTCCTTTGTGGGAAAAAATTGGAAATATCAGTCCATTTGTATCTCAAGTTTTAAACAATTTTCCCATCAATTAATATTCATGGTTACTTCCTACTTTTATCTTGTAGATACTTCACTAAATCGTAATTCAGTTCCTTAACGGATGAAGGCTTTGAATATATTTGGACAATATTTGACTACTCAAATTTTTCAACATAGGTTCTTCTGTTCTACATAATGATATACTATTCTTCCGTTCCCAACCTTCTCCAAAAATTAATTTAAGATAATTCAGAATTTACTATTTTTGTCTTGTGGTAAGGGGGTATAATTGTTTCTAGATTGAAGTTGGAACTTCTAGAATTCACAAAGGAAACAGCAGTTCCTGTAACGATGCATTAATACATGATAATTCTCCTTAGTCGGTACTCCCCTTAAAAGCAAATTTTTAAAATGAGAAATTGTTGACTCTAATTTATATTAAGAATCTTCTATCGGTTCGTTGAGAAGGATTTTTCGCCTTGACATTGCACAAGGAGTTGGTGAAAAGGAAATAGAATCGCATGAAGGGATGGAGTTAGGGAATTGCTGGAAGTCTGTGCATATTCACCATATGCGGAGAGTTTGCCATGTCCAGTTACATTGTTGGGGCTCGGAGTTTCTTAGAGCGCACTTCACGCCGAAGTACTTGAGGCGAGAAGTCAGCGCGTGCTTTGCATTTTAAACTTCAGACCGAAGACACGCCTGCGTATCGCTCACTATTCATCGGATTTCCTATGCTTCACAAATGAGATACACTAATAACACCTACTCTCCTATCGATTCGTCTCCATTTACTTGTGTCGTAAATTTCCTCTATTTGATTCACGATTTTTTCCTTTAAATAACTTATCCATTTAAGTCTAACATAATTATTTATATCTTATTAAAGTTCATTTTCTTAACATATTAGTATTTAAGACACAGCTATCTGTTCAAGCGAAACTAAACTACTTACAATTAATATCCGTTAACATCTACGTTTTGTAATATTAACAATTTAGCCTCGTATTACAATTTTATTCGAAGAGTATACATTCAAAATTTTGAGACGTGCATTATTGTGATGTGGAAGAATCCAAACAATTGCGTGAGAATTAAAATACAATTTAAACGCTGATTTCTTACAACGGTTTCTACCAGAACACGAATTACAGCTGTTTCGAATGTTATGATATTCGTCCGTTATAAAGTGACCTAGAATATTCGAGATATCAGGAGTTGCACGCGAAGCGAGAGAAATATTGGTCCGTATGACGTGTGAAACATTAGACATGGGGAATGAAATCACTTTGAAGAGTAGTGTACATAAAAAGGCATATGTTTCGTAATTTTTTAGTGAAACAGATGAAGAATAGCAACTCATATTCTACTCTCGGTGAAAGTTCCACATCCTTCTTGCGTAACTGTGGAAACATAGTGATCACTATGGAGGACCTCTGCTTTGATCATTGCAAGTTGAATTTACAGGGGGTAGCAAATCCTTGACGAATACGGTATGGAGATTGTTATCTGGGAAATTAAATTTGGAAATCTGATCATTTGGAGATCCTGTAATAAGAAATAACAATTAGTATCTAAAAAATAAGAAAGAAATAAAATATATAATTAGCAAAAGTAAATATTAACAAATCATCTTAAACTACTGCTTATATTATCAGTAATATTAATATGCACGTTATTTTTAAGTTATAATCTATTCTATTTCATATTTCAATTTTATATATGTAACGATGTAATTTGGAAAGGTTGTTGACGGGAACACTGAATAACTTTAAAGAATTAAATATCCGTGTCCTCCGATTTAACTATACCATCGAAAATTAAATTACTTATTCTTCTGGTTAGTAATACTCTCACAAATAGTGCATATAGTTAATAGAACGCTAGAGAATAGCATATCTAAGATAATACAATATAGAATGCAGGCTTCAAGTTCATACTCGAATGTCAAGGGAGGGGGCAATTTTTCCAGTGAATACATGGATTTAACCTTAGGGCCTTTAATTAACCACGCCAGTAAGTACCAGTGCCATTACCAGTGCCATGATTAATAACCAGATTACTAATTCAGATAATATTGGAACAAATGTTTCGGTGCTAAACATTATTAACCGGTTGGTTGGGAAATGAGCTTCACCTGTTCATTTTGGGACGGATTTATTTTTCACTAACTTCAGAATCCCTTCAACAGAATCACAATTAATTATATCAACTAATATTACGATAAGCATATTTGCCACTGCGGAAAATATGCCGGAATTTCATTTTGAAGGTTAATTTTCTATTCTTGTCTTTATTATACCTATTTCTCATGATTCTTATTTAATAAGGAATTTTTAATGAAATAGTCTGCGAATGTAAATTAAAAAGCTCACATTCTTTTCAGAGAGATTTTAACACCTTCATCTGTAATTTTTAAATGCATTATTAATCAATTCTGTGAAAACGCATCCATTTGGAAGATCCTGTTCCATACTAACAATACCAGAGCAACAAAGATTCAGATCCGTATTTCATTCAACATTTTTATTACCTTCAAGGTAGGTTAATTTTGCCGTCACTATAACTTTATTCTCTGCTTCACATCTTTACTAATGTTTATTAATAACTGCAAGAATTACATTTAATCCACTGCCAGAAGTGTACCCACGTACTGACTTATACATTACGGACTCAAGAACGAAAATTGACTATAATGAATTACAATAATCAGGGAAACAGTATATTGCAGATAAGCTTGGTGTAATGCCACTGTTGCGCTTCTATCAAATATCACGTGCTGTGAAAATGTTAGATTCCAAATCTGATGAAAGCATTTCATACTGGATATTATTCACGATAAGGAGTGTTATTTTCATCACAAATAAGAAGAGGAGGTGAATATTATGAGCCTTTTTTCGCAAGAAAGCAGATATAAAGTTTTATATATTGCGTATTAATATTACGCCCTTACACCGAATGCGTGTTTTTGCCTTATTAAATGCGTAGGACATAGTAAATTAAAAGCAATTTCATTCAATCTAACGGGTTTACAATTCTATTCTTTACAAACTTATATCCTTGAGCCTAATATGTTGATTCTAGTTTGATTTATTTTTATTATTACCTCTAACAGCATATGATTATTATGATGTATTGAAATATTTGAATACCAATTTTATTGCGTTAAGATATTGGAATATTCTCTTTCAACTAGTAAGATGTATCAAATTCAGGAAATTAAGGGGAATGGATATTTCTGCACATTTCCTTTGTCGTGACAGATTCATATCTATTGAATCATAAAAAGAGTTTAGCTTAACATGATGCTCCTGCGAGAAAGTACTAAAGATACGAAACAAAGAATTCCAATAATGGATATCCACATTGAAATTGTAACATCAATGGCTTCTATAAAGGCATCACGGATATGCTAGCTGCTCTTAAAAGCCTGATATTTTTAAACCCAATAAATCCCTAAGAACATTTCACTTTACCGAATAGTCTAGATTGAAATATTATCGAAATGCGAAATCATCTATGCCTCAATGCAAAGCTTATATTACATTTATATATTTTCCTTATATCAATTTTATATCCTAAATTCGTATTATGTAAGGTAAAGCTTAAGGTCAGTACTACCAAACCCGTTGAAATAACGAATTCCTGATCTTCTGTTACCATAATTATTTAAAAAATGCTCCTTTTACTTCAAAATTTTTCTTGATAATTATGATTATGTCAGAATGAGGATTATCTAAACCTTCTTATCTTTATTAGAATGCTTCGTATAGTATGTATACTTTATTCCGACGTACGTTTTTTCTAGGAAGCACGAATGTTAAGCTAGAGACTCTCGCACAAATTTCTGCATATCAATTTTTGCCCCTCGAATCCACTGCTGAATCGCACATAACCGAGGGTATCTAACAAAAATGAAAAAACGCGGGGCACAATTACATCGATGTAAAAGTCCCAACCATTTCCGTCAAGTTATTAGTAAGGCAAGCTATTTCGAAATACGAAACAATAATACTCAATGGCTAACTGCCGATTAACTGGAAAACAGAAGCGCAACCGGGATTTCACAGCGCGTGTAAGTACTGGTCATCGAATCCACGGCCTTTTAAACGTCCGGCGTTCGAAAACGAAAAAAGGTATGAGAAGCACATTTTATAATACATACTATTCCACATTATCGTTTCACCTGTCCAAGAGGAATCGACCACTGCGATTGGATATCACTTCGATGACACACCTCGATGAATATTCGTTTACCGTCCTTCGCTCAACTGTTAGTAAGTTGGAGTTGTACCGTTTCCTCGGTACAGTGCGTCGCTAGAAGACCGAAATCTCGATATGCCATATTGCCTATCATTCATTGTATCCGAATCATATATCTCCGCAGAGGATTATGTCGGCAAATCGATTAAATCCAATTTATTTTGTGACGATACTAGAACAGATACAGAGTGAGTGCAGAATTAGACTCAGAAAGATACAGCGAAAGAATTTTTTGGAATACCTGGAATAAGACAAATTTGAATGTTGTCAGATAGAATAATAACAATAACAATTAACCCTCTGTAATTTGAAAGCATTTTCAATTATTCGACCTATAGCGAATCCAATCAGGCGTCTGCACTGGAATGTATATTAGAAACAAAAATTTCGTTTCGAGAACGAACATTGGAGATGTTTGCAAGTATCCTGGAAGGGCTGTCTTATACAGTGCTTTCATTTTGACTGGTTACTGAAGACAAAAACAAAGAACAAAATGCATATCAACGACGTTGATCCATTGGTACATGCAGTGTG
Organism: Eufriesea mexicana; assembly: GCF_001483705.2. Classification (NCBI taxonomy): domain Eukaryota; kingdom Metazoa; phylum Arthropoda; class Insecta; order Hymenoptera; family Apidae; genus Eufriesea; species Eufriesea mexicana. The sequence goes on along the minus strand of NW_016922283.1, from coordinate 707,463 downwards.
CAAATGTTTGAGGAATTGTTCGTGAGAGTAAGTTGCAAAGAATTATTTCAAGTAATACTGTACCATTAAGAATATTTATAGCGTCATGTAAATACTATGTAAGGAAGGGAATGTGATAGGAGAATTGTCGAAAGCAAGTAAATATCTCATTCTAAAGATACAGGTATAACTTGTATGAGCGATGGGTTTATAATGGATCTAATAGGATCTATGCAAACAAATGTAAGATCTAGAGATTAATGGTACCCCCATTTTCACTCATATCTTCGAAACGCTATATTCCCGACTCTTGAACGTTTATGATGATATACTGTTTCTGTAACCTACATTAACATTGTAGTGCATACTTACACTAGTTATATGTGCATTTTTGAAATTAGACTCTAACTCATTCTACGAATCGTTTTATTAGATTCTACCGTATATGAGCCCCTTAATTATCGAATCACTTCACTTCCCTTCGCATGAATCCTCATGCCGCGGTACAAGCGTACCCTAATTTCACGTGAATATCTACAATAGTTTGCGTTACGTAGAATCTACGACTTCTTATTCACATATTTTCAAAAAGTGTGCCAACTGCTTCATTAATACCATAGCCAAATACAATTTTATGAATACCTTGTTCCATGATAAACTTCTTTGATTCGCCGTCATGTGATGATAACATAGTGAAACGCTATTCGAGGCAGAAAATTGTTTTTGTGGCAGGAAAGGAAATTATTGATATACGCTCTCTCGTCCTATATTCTTAGATGAAAGAAAACCGAGTAACGAATTGCAGATTATTTATTCCTCTATAGCGACGCGAGTAGAGTGCATAGATTTCGAGTTCCACTTGACTCGAATTAGATTTGTCAGAGTCGAAAACATGTTCGACGAACGAGACTCGACGTACGGGTTCGAGGCCTGGCTTAAGGCCAGGACTCCAGCGTGCTTGTTTCTGACAAGCACGTGAAAGCGTACTAGCAATTTCCTTCGAAGTAGCTCTGTTCCAACTATGATAAGGCAGGGCTTAACAGACTCGCACGTTTGACGTTATAAGCTTACAATAGGGGTATAGCATATGCTACTTTATTATTAAAGATCCAACTAAATTTGTGGTCAAAGAATACACGTATTATTAAGTTTACTGTTAATACCAGATTGCTCAGAGCATGAATTTGTGATAAAAATGAATAGAACGAAAATAACTTATAAGATTTAGTTTTAAACTTCTCGTATCTCGGATTAAGTGAATTTGATATGGGAATAGATAGCTCTAGGTAACACTGTCCAATAAATTTTAACTCCTATTTAAATCTTTGATAACCGTTTGGTAATTCCTTTAGAGTTTACTTCATTAAAGACGAGTGTGTAATCTAAGTTGCTCTAGCATCCTCAGATTTAAAGGAAAGTGCGTTCATACAGGAACAAGCAGTAGGAGCGATAGCAGGTTCATTCTTGTCTTACAAGTTAGATGAGTGTATCCCGAGTTAATCAATGTCTCTAATTAAAGTTATTTTTGCCCCTGAATAATGACAAGTAGCTCTACGAAATTAGAAATTATTCGCCGAGCATAATTCATACGAATATTCTTGGATTTTTATAAAAAGTTTGTTATGTGATTCAAATTTGCTTCACAATGGAGTATTCTGTACACTACTGTGAAGATGATACCACCCAGAAGCAATACTAGGATGATGATCAGTATTGATAGAACGGTAAAATACATATCCTCAATCAGAAAAATATACATATTAAGAGTAGTGCGGTTAACTTGACATAACGATGTGTACAGGAGTATTCCTGAATTTAGAAAACCCGTAAATAGTATTATTAGTTTTGTATGAGTTATTGAATTTATTGTTAACATTTAATTGATATTCTTAACAACATATAACTCGAATCATACAATTGCAATAGAAATAGAAAAAGGTAAGAAAATATCGACTATTATATGGAAAAGGTAATTATAAATGGAATCGACGAAATTCGAAAGTCCTAGGCCGATTTTGGAAACCGATTGGGAGTCTTACAGTAGGCACCGCGCGACTTCTCTGGTCCTTGCCGGGTGGAGCTAGGACGAGGTATCTCGGGGTCTGGACCTGGTACATCCCAGACTTCACCAGTGGTACATCGGCGAACTTCCCGAGGGTCAAAGTTAGGCTAGCTGGCTTTGGCAAATAAATCTTCATACAGAACTTTTACAGTTTTATATTCTCGTTTCGATTCAGATATTCCGTTCTTGTCTTTAATAAGTCTCATCGTTCCCCTTTCTACTCAGTTCTTTCTCACGACTAGTCTACACATTTACTTTACAGGTTTACTATCGGAATTCCCTGGTATGAACTCGAGTCCACTTCTCCTTTTGACGTCTTCGTAGTAACTATTATGGTTTAAAAGGGGTCTTCGGCGGAGTGGTTGGAGGGTGGGACGATGGTGAGGTAGAGATGCATGGTGGTTATTGTTTAGACCTTCGGGCTAGTCGATAGCCATTGTCCACTTCACACATACATCGCCCCATCCTTGCTTTATTTCACAATCTGCCTACTTCTATTTCCAATTTCCTTCATCGTCGGTTTGTTATCTAGAATTCGGTTTTATTTCATCGATGGGCAGTTTCTGTCTCATCAATGGATTATTCCTTCCATTTCGTAAACGCTTACGGTTTCTATTCTTCTCGCTTCTATTCCCTTTCGTGTAACTAATCCGTCTTCTCCTCGGTTTATATTTAAATTAATATATTCTCCTTTCAGCTTTCAGGTTTCTCATGATTTAATGTGGAATACTTCGTAGGACGACAAGGGATGCTTGCATTTAGTCACAGCTAGTTACAAGATAGAAGACATTGTTGGACGTCGAGTGATGCTTGCGTTTAGTTCTAAGTCGTTATAAATAGCTTTAAGAGGGTTTACAAGGCTAAGACTCACATGCGCGTTATCTGTAGAAAGGTTAGCTACACAATTTGGAGCGAATACATCTATTCAATATTCCTTACCTGTTGTCTCCCTCGTCCACCAAACACATCATGATTGCTCTCCTGATAATCGCGATAGTCCTTGAGTACCAACTAGCTTACGCGACGTGCTTCCGTTTGCACGATAATACCATGCATCGTAAGTCATCTTGACGGCTCGTCTCCGACACCCATTCAAGCCAATGTCAATCTCATCATGCATCGGGTTCCAGGATAGCCTTCGGTTCACTGTTCTCTTCTGGAGTCAGTGCGCGGTTCCAGCAGCCCTAGACGTACGCTGCTTGAGTATAGGCCTGTAGTTGGTCCGGCATGTGTCTACGGTCATAGCACATGGGATGATGTAGTTCTACCACTTGTGGCAGGGTCAGGTAATGTCTGCCCGCCTGCAAGGCCTCACTGGGCCCTCGTAGCGTCTCTGGGAGTTTCATTGGTTCGGGAACTATCTTGGTTCACGGAAAAGTCATGGCAAGGTCGGCAGTGGCTGTGGCGGACCAGGCCCGATCGTGGTGCTGAAGCTGGTGCGTCTTGCACACAGGGGTACATTTCGTACGCTAGGCGGTCTTTTAAACTACAGAGAACACGTTGAGGTCCGCCGCGATTGCAACATAATTTTTCACTGTTCGCGTATTTCTTATTTGATTTCCCATATTTTTGTGAACGTAGGAACGTTAGAGTTTGTTGGTCTGTAGCATACTAGCGTTGCATCTGTAGAGTATGGGTATTAGTATGCCATTCCTAAACCCTTTTCGTAAGACACGAAATATAATAAAGTGTCAGTAGCTTCACTTCAACTTCATTCGCTCCAAATTAGATTAGATATCTTTGAAACAGATGTCGTCAGCAGGCTTCGCGGCTAAAGCGCATGTCGGGTCTTGATTCCTAGCGACCTCCACGTTGTGAGTCCTCCAAATTGGTGTCGCTTTTCAAAGAGCAATTTTAGGAAGGCGACGCCGAGCTAAATGCTGCATACAAAGATAAGGCGATTTGCGGTCTATTGGAAATTTTCTATGTTCCTCTTGAGATTCGAAAAAATAAATCGATCAGAAATTATTCTAATGAAATGTAACGTAAGAGATTAAATTTGGCATACGCTTCACATCTATTTTCTTATCGACATGACATCAACACTAAATGGCATTACTGTAACTGGGAGTCGGAGATTGTTATAGTATGCATTTCTTCGTGTTTTGCCAGTAAACTAGGCAGATACTTATTAGCTTGTATTTGAAAATGAGCTTACAATTAACGAATTCAAAGTTTGTGATCCATAGTGTTTGTTTAACTTATTATGCGGCAGGGTACCAATGCCCCAAATTAATATTATAATTATTAATTTAATATAATTAGTTACATTGTTCGAACTAAGTCCTCGACTAATTATATACAGCATTGAGTTTTCAGCTACATACATTCATTACAAGCTTAATATTAACTATACATATAGAACTTCTATTCTACGCGATACCGTACTATGTGGTTCGCACGAACGAGATGAAAACCGCGTGTTCACGACGACAGACAAAATAGGTTACATTAAGCACATTTCCATAGCATGTAATATTCGTGAGTTTTGAGTAATGCAATCCTTGACGTTTCACGGGAATGACGTAATTTAGATTACCGCAGAGCGACGAGTCGGACTGCAATCAATGCCAGTATTCCTCTCCTTTGTTTCAATAGACGAGAACGCTTGCCGGGAACCTTCCACTCCATTTAGAGCGATTGCGGTAGGCCAGATAATACAATAACCACACGATTTGCCGATCCCTGAAAAGGTTGGAGTTCGCGTACCAATCACTTTATTATAATTGAGAACCGTGACTTACGAATTTAAGTTTCATCTTGCGTACCTAGATTTAGACATTTATCTTGGGTTCTAACTTTAACGGAATTTAATTACAGCATTCTCTTGATAATAATTGTGAATAGATTTTAGGAAATGTTATATATAACATCATCAAGAGCATTCATTATCCAATATATGAAAGTTGTCTATCGTATATTTTCAATGGCACAAATACTCATCACACTTTCACGCCAACCTGCATTATACAGCATAGTTTCTGCTACACACGTGTGGCAAAACTACGTGCTTCGTAGAGCTGACCGAAATAGACACTTCTACAGTGAACGTATTAAACCGATTTTATAATCCTCTTAATACCTACGACGCATATTTTCGAATTAATCACCAAAGACGAAATATAGCATAATTCTCAATACCTTTGGAACTGTATATATCGCGGCATAGAAGTCTCTACTTTCAATTCATGTTCCTAAGCTAATTACCCAATATGCATCATGAAACTCTAACCCTTTCTACGCTCAATCTGACGAGATAAAGCATTTCTAAGAATTTATATTTATAAATTAATTACCTGATACGTTCCATCAAAGACACTCACTCGAATTCTCTACAGACTTCATAATTAATTCCCCAATGACAAGAATAGTAGAACACATGTTAACTATAGAACTACCAAGAGAACAGAATGACTTGCCTTAGATACACTGTCTTCGCAATTACCAACAGTATGCAGTTGCATATTGCACAATAAACGTAGTATCGCACATTCTTCATCATGAACACGTAGCTTTTCGTAGGATACCGGTAGAACTAGGGTCGAATATTTAAAGCCAAGTACAGTCGGGGAATCAGTGGGTAACGCGTCGGACAATTAGTATGATCATATATGGTCATGTCAATCTTTAGTCGAAGTCGCAGATATCTGTCGTTTAATCGAGTTGCAGAGCTAAGAGTCGACGTGGAGCAGGTATGATATATTGCAGTACCCTGTTGAGCGTTGCAGTAAGCCGAGAAATAATTCACAACCTTATTGTCATTCTCACACATTTATGTTGTTGTTGCGAGTAAATGTTACCACTGTCCAACCTCTGTATTAATATTGTAGAGATGGGGGGTGGCTAACACACGAATAATACTAAAACTATTTATTAATCCTAACAACACGTTTATACTTCGCAACACTAATACACCTTTTTTCACAACTCTCTCTCTCTCTCTCTGAACTCTCCTATACTACACGTACCGCGACCGACTCCACACCCTCTCTCTCTGTCACTGTGTCCACTCACGCCCTTCCATCCCTATTTAAAACCATCCATTTTATCCTCTTTCATACCTATCCTCTCTTTCCAATCACACTTTCCCACGCACTCCTCGCAATCTTACCATCAGCGGGTCACTCAGCCCAAACACTCGAACGCATTCCTAAAGCCACTCGATACATTCATAAACATCCCGCTCACACGATCCTAGCGCACGATCGTTCACCCTTTCGCACGCACTATAGATAACCCGCTCATCCTGCGATACAACAACATCGATTTTTATTCGATCGTGAACATAATTATCAATGCTCCTTTAATTTCATTATACCGATTTAACCCTTTGCGCCCGAGAGGCGCACTTCAGTCGCCATTTGATGAAATTTTGAAGCTCGATATTCTTAAATACTTCAAATTCCATATAATGTATCGGTGCGCGAGGTATTGAAGTCAAGTGACTCTGCGTTTTAATCACCACACGATTTCTTATTCCTGCTCCGGAAATTATCCTCGGCGTCGTAACGGAATATCTTTGACCTCCTATCCATCTTTAGCAAAAAATCGCGGAGTGCAAATGGTTAATTGCCATCAAAAGTATATATGATATTTAGGTACTCGTTACAGGTTGATGGTTCTAATGATAACAATGTATGTTAATCAGTTGCCAATTTCAAATTCCTAAGCAAACATATAAACTCTATATCCTTGTCATTCTTCAACCTATCTACAACACTCACTGATACATTTCTCGTATTCTCAGCCAAACTATACTTAGGATATGTGGTGAAATGTAACCTACCTTATAATTTTCGTCTGTTTCCGGACAAACTGCGTGAAATCTTGCAACAATCTCCATTGGAGGTGAGAAGATGTTCGAAAACGAAAAGTAAAACTTGGAACACAACAGTGGATTTGTTAGAAAACAGAGTGGTTGCGAACAAACACTCTGCCACGAATGTGAAGAAAAGGCGAGAATATGTTTGGTGAGCAAGAGGTGACCAAGATCCTTGATTACAAAATGAATGCTCCTCATCTTCAGCAAACATGCACCATAAAATGGTTTGGCTGAGGTCCGCCCATCGTTTGCTTGCTATAGTGACGCAGGGTTGTCTATCTGATATATTCCTAACCATTCCATATGCACTATAAAGCATGATACACTCCTCAACTTCCACATTACCGCGACCTCATGGATCCCTCTAAATTCCTCAGAGTTCGGAGGAATCTCCGCTTCATTTTCCTACTTTCCTTGCAAAATTTCACCTTTCCTCTCTCTCGATATCCCCGTCGCTGTATTTAGGATCGTGACAATATCCGCCATAACAAATCGATCGAAAATTCGACGACAACGGGGCTGGAGTTCACCCACACATGACGTACCAGCTCGAGAGGATTCTTAGAATGGATGCAACTTTGATGAAGCGCTACAACTGTCCGAGTGTGCAGTTTCTTACGTGGGACACGGCGACGGCCAAAATAAGCAGACTTTCATCGGTATAAATGAAGCTTTCCCCACCGCCTCGCAGCCGCCAATCGCTGGCTCCTCTTCCCCCTTCCTTTTACCACTTTCTTGCCACGTGCTTTTATTCTACGCCGAATTGACGTGGCCGGAAGTGTCAGAGGTGGCTTTATCGACGTGCCTCCGGTCCAAACTACCTCTAAAAGCGTCCACCGTGTGAAACATCGTCGAGAGTAACCAGACAGGGTCCAGGGAGTATTTCCTAGATCTCCGAAGCACGGAGGACTTTCTGCCAGTACCTATTTTATTTCGAATGACTGTGATTTTAACGAGACCTTTGGTGACTACAGTGGAGATTTTTGATAAAGGTTTGCTTGTAATGTTGCTGAACTTCGCGAAAAATTTGTTGGAAATATTTGGTAGGAAACTGTTCAGAATTTTGACGCATACCTTGGTTAATTAATTGGAGATATTTGACCGATGTTGGACCAAAATTATGCCCCAATTCTTTATAGACATGTTGATATAAGCTGACGTAATGATTATTGTAGGAAATATACCTAATTCGCTATCCATTGCACTTTTCAAGCTTTAAAGCTATTATTTCTTTCAAAACAGTTATGTATGGAGGAACTAATTTTACAAAACCTTGAATTCGTTCCTTTGAGTGTATTTGTGCGTGTTTGGTGGCATGTTCTAAACGAATTCTACCCAGAATTTGATATCGAATACGTCATGCGCAACGTTTTATGCGCAATCTGCACTTATACGAGAATCGTATTACTGTCTGCGAAGAAAAAGTGAGCTGCACGTGTTGGGCATGATTATGTGAACGATTGCCCTATTGCTCCATATTTGTATGAAAATCTGCTTCTATTTAAGTATCGAGTGAATTCTCAGTTCACGGGAATTAGCAAAGTTGCGCATAATCAATTTTAGAATCAATTTAGTTTCACTTCTATGCAGAGTAATTCATTATTTCGAGTCTGAAGCCTATGCCTCTGTGCCACTAGTAATAAGAATTACAACTTCTACCGCACGTTTGAAATTCATTTACTTCGAAATATGTTCGAATATTGTTTGGAGAGATTTAATCGGCCATAACGGCATTAAAGCGACTAAAAATGTTATTTTCAACATGTATAATCTATTTTATTTGAAGCGAGCTTTAATTTGCACCATAGCATTTCCTTCCCACCTTCCGACGAAAGATAATTACCTACATTTGAACGTAGTCGCTAGTGTCATCTTCACAACATGTCAGTTTGTTGACTAATGCTGTGAAGAATGTCAATCGCAGAGCATGATATTCATAATTATTACTATCCATGTACAGCTAATTCATCTGAAACCACATGGCTTGAAATAAATTACATTTCTAAAACTCTAGGGGGAACTATCTTCGGAGGTCGGTAATACAACATCCACTCCAGTATAACAAATATCTTAAGAAATGTTATACGTAATATCATAATATAAACGTGACAATGTGTTAACTTACAATACGTAGGAAGCATGAAATAGAATATTGCAGAGACATACGAAGCAATATTACCATTTTCACATCGTTTCTCATTCCTTTCCTCCTGTCTCCAGAATATCATTCTGAGTTTTATGTTTATATGTATGTGCTAAGCTCACTATCCCAATTCCGTCGAGCTTCCTTTCTTGAGATGCATAATCTAATGGAAACAATTTATACTATACTAATTCTATTATTGTATCGAATTTCTTTGCTATAGGATATTCCCACAATATCCACCTAAATGACTACTCAATATGGCGGCAAAATAATATTTCTCATTTCCATATTTACCAGTAGCACTTACACGTGCTTCGTTACCAAATTCGAATTAATGCCTACGTAATATAAAGTCTTTGTAAAAGAAGGCGGAAGAAACATTCGACACTGTCACGAGTATGCATGTGCACATCGATACTCGTGACTATTTCTGGCGAACCTCCGTCACGTGTACCAGTCACGGCCATGTGGTTTCAAAGGGAAAAAGGGAGGGAGAGAGAGGGAGCACTAAAAAATGTGACAGTGTTGCAAGAGGATGAAATATGTCACACACGCATACATACACAGGCGAATCGATGGAAATAGCGCAGTCGTTGGTCCAGCTGGGACCATTACACGTGGCGGGTGTCGTTGGTACTTCATTAGCACTCGCTTTCATCCTGCACACCGATACACAGTGCACGATCTTTATCTCTTCAACCCCGCCTCGAACACTATGGCCAAAATTTCATTGCACGAATTTCTGCACCGCGACCGTTTCATCATACCAGAATTATTTTCCATTCTATTACCTGGCGCAATTAGTGGGTCGGAGGTCTGCTCCTCTAGTATATTTCGTTTCAAAAGATTTCGAGGCTGAATTTGGATACACGTAATCGTGGGCTAACATTTACAGCAGATGGTTGGTTGTTATTGATATTCGTTCTAGCAAAGCCTTTCATTTTTATTCTTTATTCATGTATATATTGAAAGAATCTGTCCTCAGTAATTGTTGCTTGATAATTAAATAGTTGTAGTTTGTGATGTGAAGTCATTAGATTCCGGCGTTATGTTAAAGGGACGTGTACGTTGAAATAACGACTGAATTAAGGCGAAATGCAATATTTTCAAATTATTGAAAATAGATTAAAAAGGAAGAGATGTATACCTATAATATACTAAAGCACCCTATAAAACTGTTTTTAAGTGGTATTACGCTGATGCATATAGTTTAGGCTAAATCCAAGCTATCACCTCGGAAAAAATATAGATATCATCACAAAATTCTGTTCCAAGGAAGGAAACAGAGAAATAGATTTTTCCACGGCATATAATATATAACCACACCTTCACGTTCATTTTTACATATTGGAATTCCATAGTCATCAATACTTCATAAAAATCTATACTGTGTTACACATGACTGAGCTACGTTACCCACTTCATCTTCAAGAACGTGTAAGCTGTTGCCTATGTCAACTTATACATTTAATAATACAGAGAAGTATCATCCCAAGTCATTAACTAAATCATCTGATTCCACGAAAATGCCTTTATTTCATTTCTCTGACCACTCTGTTTATATAAATTGAAGTAAAATTATATACCACTTACGAGGGAATATGCACAGCAAAGTTCGTCCTAATTCAGTCAGTTATCTACATGTAAATATGCATATCAGAAAAAACAAGCGACGAAAATGTTCATAAGACACCTATATAAAATGAAAGCAATGACAATTAATATTTAATACCACTTGCTCTCCGCTTCTACTCATAAACTTCCATTTTAGACACAAAATAGGTAGAAACTCTTCGTGATATAACACAGCAATAGCTACAGTATGCGACAAGATGGTAGTCCACTCTATAATTTTCAGTGCCTTCCGAATAGTTTCAGAACGGTATATCTCGGTAAAAAAAAAATATTTTTGGTTATAGACGAATTTGATTGGAGGGGAGAACGTTAGCGTTACACAAAGCAATTGGTAATAACTTTGAAGGAACTGTCACTTTTATCAGAATATAATGCAAGGATAAAAATCAAAATAGCAAAAATCAATTCCTCTTATTTGTTTGTTTCATAAACTTGACATGGCAACCACTATTTGCTCATAGATTCGGATTTACCAGATTGAATTGTAGAAGATTTTAAAAGAGAAGCTTTTATTCATCACATCCTCATTGTTCTGTCTTCTTTTGACACATTCGCCATGCATTATTGCTTTGCCGTGATTTTCACATATACCGGTAAAATTTGTAGAAAGAATTGTAGATGCCGATTAATGTTCGCTTGCTGTGCTAAAGACTGAAGACTAGAAGCGAATACGTACGTGACATTTGCGTACAATGAAGTTCGATATATGGAGCATAGAAATCTACAAGCTGTGCTGTTATTTCTTTGTGTCCGGTGCGATGCATCTGTCCCATGCCATGACTACTTCCTCCCCAAGTTTCAACAACCACAGCCCGGAATAAGGTCGTTCGTTAAGACGAGTATAAAATTTGACAGCCGTACAGATTTCACATGCCCTCGAGTTCCCCGTATCCGACGCAGTTTCTCGGTGACTGCGTCACGATGGCTATGGAGAAAGTAGTTCAAGAAGTGTACATTAAGTACTAAATAATTGACTGAATTGAGGAATTGTGGATATTGTGAAGTCAAATTATATATGATCAAGTAGCTAGGAAAAACGCATAACGGAGCTGAAGATGCTCGGATGAAAGGAGAAGGTTATGTGCACCCTCTGTCTCTCCGCCCTTTCTCTCTTTCCTCCACCCTCCTTTTTTTGGATAATCAGGTATGAAGAGTTCGGATTCTTTTTTATCCGAATCGTGTGCAAGGAAGCAAAGTGCACCTCCTAAGCAGTAGATGAGTGGCAAGGGTAGAGCTTGAAAGGAGGGATGACGTCAGCGATTAGTTTGAGGGTTTGTAGCGCTTTGGCTCTTAAGGACGAGTTATATACGTATTACGTAACAGTATTGCGAATATTTTGTTAATTAACAGGGTCTCGTGTTTCAACAAACTAACCACGTCATGTTTGCAAACCACGAGAAAATGCAAGATTTATGACTTAATTTGTAATGCATTACGCATGTGCTGCTTGGAAAATACGAGCACGATTCTTATATCGGACGAAGTATATACTGCAGAATTTTGGACTGAATTTAATCAATTAACTAATTAACTTGATTACAATGGTGATTGAAGTCCGCCGGTTGGTTGAAGCTACGTATATGATAAATTAACATATTAAACACTATTGCCATTGGCCATATACTTTACTAACGACGATTATAATGGTTAGTAGTATCTTGATTGCGGTATGGTGCTTCCTTTTTACATGCATGCATACCGTTTCTTTATGCAATTACCACAATTCCGCTACCTATGTCTAAAGAGATAATTCTTATGCAATTTTCTTTGACCTGCGCAATAAACGAGTTGCCATAATCAGTTTGGAGGAACTTCGGACGAAGTATCATCCATTCCTGTCTTAATTATAATATGAACCTTTAACCCACAGATTTCCATTCTTCATTTCCTATTGCGCGTAGCGTCAGGAGCTCGTAGCTCACCCAAAAGCTACATTTGCACTGCAGAAGCTGGAATTATACGCTAACAGGACAACTCATATGCAAGAAAAGGAGAGGGAATTGTATTGTGCAGGGATTGGCAATCCTTCGTATTCAGCCGTCGAATTTTTACACACTGTTACTGTTTTCGCTGTCCACAAGCTTCATCTGGATTGGAACGCGCATCCGGGTGGAAATAAAGGGCACCGATTCTGTGTGCACGAAATTTTAATGCTCTACCACCAAGGCAGCATGATGCAGAACGTAGCACAGCAATACGGAGCTACGAATAGCAGCGAATATCACTTCAAAGCACTGCCCTGCACACTACTGCACAGGACGGCACCACTCCGAGCAGCACAGTTAACACAGCACAGTGCTTCATTGCCCGGCACCTCATTGGATAAAACCGCAAACAGAACAGAGCACAGCATCGTGCAGCTGATCGCAGAAGGGCGCACCGGGGCGCAGGAGAGCACAGCGGAGCCCAGTATTGCTCCGAATAGCAATGAACAACTGCGAATAGCACAGATTCCCTAATTAACATAACAGATACTAACCACAGGAGGGCAAAGCAGAGAGCAGGAAAGCGCAGCTGAGCACAGGAAAGCTCAGCTGAGTATAGCAGGGTATGATAAAGCGCCGAAAAGGTTCGATTAGTATAGACCAGCACTTCTTTGAACATCACCGCTGCAAACAACAACGCTGCAGCTACAGAGCACAGTAGAACACATTTCGGTTAATGATACCACCGAAAAGCTTCAAATTGTGTATGTACCTGAGCTTACGTTACCTAACCAGGACCAACACGTCCAAATCATACCAAAGGTTCCAACTCCTTCCCCTCCTATCCTAAACAAAGCGGAGCAAAGCAGAGCGCATGAAAGAGCTGTAGAGCGCAGCAGGGCGCAGTATAGTGTGGGATGTCACCGAATAACACCGATTACTAGAGAATAGGACAAGAGTGCTCCGAATATAAGCACCACCTCGTAAAGCACAGGAAAGGGCAGATGATCGCAGCACGGCTTAGCTGAGATCAAAGGAGCAAAGTAAAGGGCAGGACACCACGGCATATCAGCTAATAACGTAGGTACCTCGCCTGGCCTACCCTAACTAAGCCTAAATGTAACAATGCAAAGCGGAGCGCAATAGGGTACCGTAATACGTCGAATACCATCGAATAGCAGAGGTTAGAACATACTCCTAACGTAACCCAACCTAGCATAATTAAACTTATTCCAACCATAGCAGGGCACCACAGGGAGCAGGAAAGAACAGCAGAGGGCAGCAGAACACAATGAAGCGCCGTATACCCCCGAAGAGCCGCCAATAGCTCAAATCCCTAACCCAAGCCATAATAAGTTATTCAAACTTATCCTACCCTGACGCAACAAAGGAGTGCAAGGCAGAGCGTTGGAAAGCGCAGCAGGCCACAGTGACGCGCAGAATCCTCCGAACAGCAGCGAAAGGTACAGATTCAGGACCTATACTAGCTTAATCAGTCCGAGCCTGCCATAAACTAACCCCACGTACACAACTTTCCCTAAACTAACTGCAGTTGGGATCAGCAGAACGCAGGAAAGCGGAGCAGTTAGCAGGAGAGAACTGTAATGCAACAGATACCAGAGAATTCTGGCGAAAGCACACACCACATACCCAAGCTAACCTAACATAGGCTATCCATAGTTGAGCACTGCAAATTGCAGTTGAGCACAGCATAGTGTAGCACAGCAGAGTAAAGAGAAAAATACTACTGGTGGCAGCGCATGGCACAGATTTCTATCCCAACAATATCCAACGTTGCACACCCTAACCTTGCCACAGTAGAGCACATCTGTGTGGAACGTAGCGAAGCAGAAGGGAGCGATGCATAGTAAAGCGTCGAGGACCACCGCATCGCAGCGAATAAAGCAGACTCATCTCATACCCCAGTCTGACCTAACGTTATAATCTCTACCTTCCTAAACGTATCCATAGCAGTGCATTGCAGTGTGTACCAAAGTGGGGCAGAGCGCTGTAGAATATAAATATGCGCTATATCCATATGAATAGCATCCTTGCCATTGGATTAACCTATCCACTGGTCATTAAATTACATAGTTATTCCAGTATTGTATAAGGATTGATCTATTATAGCTAGAGATATTAACAATTGAGCATACAGTCCTGGCTATAGCAGTCCACACAGTATTATTTGCATTGGTACAATCTATCTACTGGTCAACCAAATTATAAGACGACGATGGAATGACGAAGGGGTAAATTAATTATCGCCAGAGGTATCAACAATTGGCATTATATAAGTGGGTGTATCTCCCTACAAAACTAAATAGCCATTTTATTAACATACACACTGAACTTAAAAATTTTGAGGCAATCCAAGGATGGTCAAACGATGGATCAATTATCGACAGAGATATTAACAATTGAAGATAAGGTGCTAAGCGTAACCACCGACACTCTGCTATTGCCATTTAATCAATCAGTTCAATGAGCATCTAAATTCTACAATAAATTATTGAACGGTCAATGTCTAGGTAGACCATCGATAAAGAAGTTACCAATTTACAATACGTTACTCAGTAGAGCCTGTAGCCATTGGATAACCCTGTTCGTTTGTAATATAGTTATCACAGCTATTTTAGAGCGTCCAGTGGATATTTCAGATATCTCTAGAGACATTATCTAGTGACAAAACGGTACTGAGTATAGAAATCTTCTCAGTTCCATTACAATTGCGTTAATCACTGCGAAGATGATCTCAGTTCTATAGCTACTCTGCAGTTATCAGTGGTCATGTATTTATAGAGAAATTAGCAGTCGGCAAGCCGTTCTCTTTGTAGCCGTCTACGTACTCTAAGTTTCATCTGATTAATCTGCTTGCAGAACACATAAACTTGACAGCAATTTTAGAACGATGAATGGATAGAACAATTATCGCAAGAGACATCAACTTTAGACAATACAGTCCTGTGCACAGCAGTCAGCACAGTATTATTGCCACTCAGTTATCCTATTCACTGGTCACCTGTATACTATGACAATTCTAGAAGAACCGTCAGATGGATCAATCATCGAGAGGAAAATTGACAATTGGTAATACGGTACTGAGTATAGCCATCTTCAATGCACCATAGCAATTGGATTAATCAAATCAATGATCATTTAAGTTCCAAAGCATTTCTAGCGTGGTCATGAGTAAAGAAGGCTACAAAACACTAAAGCCCTTGTATTAATCTATGCAGTTACGATTCATATTCCACAGCAATTCTAGAATTATCAACATGCATATCAATCATCCCTCGACAAAGTGCCGATTGACAATACACTACTAATTATAACCCTCAGCAGAGCACAATAGCCATTGTAATAATTTACACACTGATCACGTAAATTGTATAGCAGTTCTCGAATGACCGACGGATAGATCAATTGCTGTTGGTGATATTGGAATTGACACATCCGTACTGGGTATGGTCATCGACAAAAGGCTGTAGCCACTGGTTTAACGTATACACTGGTCATCTATATTCAATATTAGTGATTGATGGAATTTTGGATAGTTGAACTATAGCTAGAGGTATTAGCATTGGACAATGCATTACTGACGATATGTACCTACACAGTGCCGTAGCCGTTGGACTAATGTGCACACTGATAACTTTAATTTTATAGCAATTCTAGAATGATTAATGCATACATCAATTATTGCTAGAGATGATAATATCTAACAAAACAGAACCAAGAATAGCCACATACGCCGTACTATAGCCATTGCACCAATATATTCATTGACCATCTACCTTCCATAGCAATTCAATAATAATCAATAGCTACATCAATTGCCTCTACAGATATTCAAAGTTGCGGACACAGTATTGACTGCTGCTACCTTAGTGGAAATATAGCCACCTACGCATTAATAACGCCATTGAATAAATCTATTCAGTTTATATTTAAATTCCGCAGCAATTCGATGATTATCAATGGATGGATCAACCATCGCTAGAGATATTAACAATTAACGATACAGATTATAGGCATCTACACAGTTTCAGTTCCATTGCATTAATCTATTTATCGATACCGTCATTTCAGAAGCAATTCTTAACTGAGCAATGGATATTTCAATTTTCGCTTGAAACATTAGAAATAGATCATGCAGTGCTTAGTGTAGCCATATACGCAATATTATAGCCATTGGACAAATTTTTTTATTTAAGATGTAAATTCCTCAGCTATGCAACAATTATCAGCGGATGAATCAGATATACCAAGAGACACTAACAGTCAACAGTACGTTACAGTCTACAACCATCTACACTGTATTATAACCATTAGATTAGTCTATTCACTGATCAATGTCGGTTCCATGGGAATCATAGCATTATCAACGGGTAGATGAACTATTGCTGGAGATACCAGCAATTAACAATAGAGTACTCGGTACAGCAAGCGACATTGCACGGTCGCAATAGGATTGATCCATTCACTGACCATTAAATTCTATAGCAGTTCCAGAATGACCGTCGTATAGGTGAATTATCGTTGGAGACATAGGCAACAAGCGCAGCAGTACTGAGTATTGGCACCCATACAGTACTATAACCTTTGCAGTAATCTATTCCCTCGTCATGTATGTTCCATAGGTATTATAGGTTGACTAATGCATGGTTCATTACTAACTATAGAAAATAACAATGAAGAATTTAGTACAGACTATGGCCATCTACGGGGTACAATAGCAATTGCATGAATCCGTTCACGGACCATTTTAATGCCACAGCAATCCTGTGATGATAAATGCTTGCAGCAATTGTGTCTGGAGAAAGTAACAATCAACAATACACTGCAGAACATGTCCATCTAGACATTACTGCTTCCATTCCATTAATCTATTCACGGATAATGTAATTTCTATAGGAATTCTAGATAGAACAAGGGACAGATGAATTGTCGCTTGAAGCATTAACAATTAGCCACAAAGTACTGAGTACAGCTGTCGACACATTGCTATAGCCATTGGGTCAACCTATATAGTGATCAACCTGTTTCTACATAGCAATTTTAGAATGACCAACGTATACATATACTATCGCTTGAGGTGCAGACAGTTGTAAACACAGTACTCAGTATAGCCAACGGTATAGTCCTGTTGCCAATGGCGTACGGTTAATTACAATTGACAGTACGGTACTTACATAATATAGTACCAGAGCGCTGTAGCCGTTGCGATAGTCAGTTCGCTGATGATATATGTTATATAGCAAATCTATAATGACAAAAGGCAGATCGTTTATCGCTCGTGACATTAACGACTGAAAAAACCATACTGAGTACAACCATCATCACTGCATTGTAGCCATCGTTATAATTTGTTCACTGATGACTGAAGTTCCGCAGCAATTCAAGAATATTCAACGTATATATCAGCTATGTCTAGGGACACTTACAATAGACAACACGGTACATGTTACATCCACCAAGAGAGCACTGCCTCCGTTGGATGAATCTGTTCATTGATGACATAAGATCTATGGACATTCTAGAATAGTTGACGGACTGATCATATATGTGTAGTCATATTGACAAATAACAGCGTGAGTGTTGCCGCCTAATCAATAAAGTAGATACTCAATTAGACTGTTCGCTAATCATCTTCGTCCTTCTGAAATTATTAAATGTTCGAGGACATTGAAATCGTCGTTGGCGACATTGACACATTTCAGTACAGTGCTGAGTACAGCCATCAACAGTGCATTCCTTCTGTTGCCTTAACTTGTTCACTGATGACTTAGATTCTATAGCAATTCTAGAACAAACTATGGATGGATCAAGTTTCGGTATCGCAACTTGAAGGTGGCAATAAGGTACTGAGGTTACCTTTCTACAAAATAAAATAACCAGTGAATTTCTATGGTTGCCGGACATCTAAGTTCTCCAGCAATTGAAGAATGATCGATTGCCAGAGCAACTGTCGCTAGCAAATTTGACATGTGTCAATAAAGCACCGTTTATACCGGATCACTGAATTCGTTTGACTAATCTGTCCGCTGATGGTCTATATTCTATAGCAATTCTAGGTTGACAAATGACAGAGTCATGATAGCTAGGTACATAGACATTTGACATCACAGTACCCAGTATTTCCATCGTCAAGGTACAGTAGCGTTTGGATTAATTTGTGCACTGATTATGTAAATTCCAAAGCAATTCTGGAATAAACAGTGCACAGTACGATTATGGATTGAGATATATACAATTGGGAGTACGGTACTTGGTTCGTCTGCCAACAGAGCACTGTAGCCGATGGATTTATCTGTTCACTGACGATTTAAGTTCTGTAGCAATTCTAGGATGGAAAAAGAGAGATCAGTTAACCCTCAAGGTATTAAAATGAGATAACACAGTACTCAGCGCAGCTATTATCACATTACTGAACGCAACTGTCACCAGTGTACTGTAGCCGTTCCATAACTTTGTTTGCTGATAATGTGAATACCAAAGCAATTCTAGAATAACCTATGTAGAGAGCGATTATGGGCTGAGGTATTTAAAATTGGCATTACGGTGCTTAGTACTTCCACCGGCAGTGCACTGTAGCCTTTGGATTAATCTGTTCACGGATGATCTACATTCTCCAGAAATACTACGACGAAAAGGGCAGCTACCACTGCACTACTGCATCCGCCTGATTACTTTCATCACTGACTGTTCATGTTCTACAGCAGCTCCCGACTGACAAGAGTCAGATCCTTTATCGCTCGAGACGTTAATATTTCACACCACTTTATCGAGTACTGATATCGTTACAGTACTCTAGCCGTCTGAGAAATTCCTTCACAGATGAATTAAATTCCACAGAAACTTTAGAATAATCTATTTAACTTACCGTCGTGGCTAGAGTTGTTCTCAATTGACAGAGCGGTACTTAGTACTTCCACCAACGGAGCACTGCAGCCGTTACGTTAATCTGTCCAATGATGATTTAAACTCTTTACGAATTCTACAATGACAAAATATATGTCCACTATCCCTCGAGAAAATATGACACGACAACATAGTACTGAGTGCAGCCAACATAAAACAGTAATGTAGCATTTGGATTAATGTCTTCAGTGATGGCTTTAGTACCGCCGTGATGCTAGCATAAACATTGCATAGATCAGTTACGCCCATAGATATCTAAAATTGTCTGTACGGAGGCCTATACGTCCACCAACAAATCACTGTAGTCGTTGGATTTATCTGTTCACTCGTCACTTAAAGTATATATCGTTTCTAGCATGACAAAGGGCATTTCCACTATTGCTCGAGAATTTAACAACCGACGCAGTAGTACTGAGTATAGCCATCGTCGCGATACTCCGACCGTTGCATTAATTTGCTCACTGATTATACAAATTCTATTGCAAATCTAGGCTGACAAAGGATAGATCCATTATCGCTCGAGATAAGGACAATAGACAAGAGAGTACGGAGTACAGGCATTATCACATTGTGGAAGCTGTTGTAGTTATTTGTTCACTGACGACTCAAGTTCCACAGTAATTCTACAATAATCAACGTATAGTACTGACATGACTAGAGGTATTTACAACGGACAGTGTCGTACTCGGTGCATGAACCAAAAGAGCGCTGTAATCGTTGGATGAATCTGCTTAGGGCAGATATAAATTCTGTGGCATTTCTAGAGAGATAATGGAAGGTTCCATTATCTCGTGAGATACTAGCAATTGACACCACAGTACTGAGTACAGCCATCTTAAAGGTACTGTAGCCGTTGGATTACTTTTTCCACTTATGATGTATGTTCTAAAGCAATTCAAGAATATCCGACGTATAGCACGGTTATGGCTATCGATATTAACAGATAACAGTACCGTACTTGTTACGTTTACCGACAGAGGACAATTGCCGTTGGATTAAACTGTTCAATGGTGATTTATGTTCGATAGCAATTGTGCAAGGACAAAAGACATATCCACTGCCGCTCGAGATGTCAGCAATTGACGGCAAAGTACTAAGTACAGCCATCATGGCTTTACAGTCGAAGTTGTGATAGTTTATCCACTGATGACATTAATTCCACAGCAATACAAGAATAATGACCTTATACATCAGTTACGGCTCGAGATATTTGCTATTGTCAGTACGGTATTCAATACACCCACCGGCAGAGGAATGTATCCGTTGGATCGATGTGTTCACTGATGATTGGTATTCTGCAGCATTTCCGTAAATACCAATGTATATGACAGATGTATGTGGAGATGTGAGCAGTCGGCAGAATGATAGATGATGCTGCCACCAAGAAAGCACTAGTGTCGCTTCATTGATCCGTACACTGATGGCTTGAACTGCATTGCATTTGTAGAATGGTAGATGTTTAGATCATATATTTGTTTAGATATTGAGAAAGTCAAGACATTAATGAGTTTAGTCACCAGCACGAAGCACTAGCCGTTCAGTTAATCTGTTCGCTGACCACCTAGCTTCTTCCACAGTTGTAGAATGATAGATGGATAAATCAATTACCGCTTGAGGCATTGATGTTCGCCGATACAATACTGAGTGTAGCAATGAAGAGAGCACGGACGCCGATTGATTACTCTGGTCACTGATGATTAATTCTTTATAGCAATTCAAGATTGAGAAAAGATAAATCCTGTATCGCTCGAGATATTTATAACTGACAAGGCAGTAGTGAGTACAGCCGCCATAACAATTCTGCTGCAGTCGGAATGATTTGCTGACTTATAGCTAAAATTCTATAACGAGACAAGAATGACCAAGGGCAAATCCATTATCCCACGATATATTAACAATTAACAACACAGTATTGGTTACAGACATAATCACAGTATCGCAGCCGTTGGATTTACACTATTATCGATGACATAAATTTAATAGCAATTCTAGAATCATCAGTGCATAGAACGGTTACGGCTAGGGATATTTAAAATTGAGAGTACGGTGCATAGTAAATCCAAAAACAGAGCACAGTAGCCGTTGTATTAATCTGTTCAACGATGACTTGAATTCAATAAAACTTCTAGAATGACAAAATAGAGATCCACTGGCCCTCGTGATATTAACAATTGACAATACAATAAGGAATACAGCCATCATCAGAATTCCGTAGAAGTTGGACCATTAGCACATTGATGATATTATTTCCAAAGCAATTCTAGAATAATCAGTGTACAGAACGTCTATGCCTAGGTATATTTACTATTGACAGTACGCTAGTTAGTACATCAACCAGCAGAGCATTGCTGCCGTTAGATCAAAATGTTAAGCGATAATTTTGATTGTGTAGTAATTCTAGGGTGACAAAATACAGACTCATTATACCTCGAGACGTTCAAAATTGATAACTCAATAAGGACTTCGGTTTTAATCACAGTGCAGTCGATTTTGGATCTTTTCTCCGCTCATGATGTAAGTTGCGAGGTAATTTTGGAGTAGTGAGCGCATAATACGATTGTGTCTACGGATATTTACTATTGACGGTATGCTAGTTAGTACAACAACCAGCGGAGCATTGTAGCCGTAGGATTAAACTGTTGAGTGATCATTTTGATTCTATAGCAATTCTAGAATGACAATATACACACCCATCATCAACCGAGGAATTAACAATTCACATCACAGTACTACTGAGTACAGCCACAGCTGTACTGATACAGGAACAGCTGGCAACACAGTACTGGATGCAGCTACAATCTCAGTACCGCAGCCTTTGGATTAATTTGCCACTGATAACGTAAATTGCAAAGCAATTCTAGAACAACCTGTGTATACGACGGTTATGGCTAGTGACATTTACATCTTATAGTACAACGCTTAGGACATCCAACGACACAGCAATGTAGCGCATGGAATAATGTGCTCAATGGTCATTTAGATGTTGCAGCAACACTAGAATTACCAATTAGCTATTCGTCGACCCCCGAGATATCAGCAATTGACGACACCGTAAGGAATTCAGCCATAATCACAGTCCAGCAGAGGTTGGATCATTCCTCCACTGTTAATATAGGTACCAAAGCAATTCTGGAATAGTCAGCGAATAGTACGCATGTGTCTAGGGATATCTACTATTGACAGTATGCCTGCTAGTACATGGGCCAACATGACATTTTAGCCGCTGCAATAAACTGTTCAGTGATCATTTTGATTGCATAGCGACTCTAGAATGACATAATACAGACCTATTATCCCTCTAGATATTAACAATTGTCAACACTGCAAGGAATACAGTCTTAATCACAGTGCAGTTGATTTTGTATCATTTCACCATTGATAACATAAATTCCAAGGCAATTCTAGAATAGTCGGTGTATAGTATGCCTATTTCTAGGGATATTTACTTTTGACAGTACGCTAGGTAGTACATCAACCAACAGAGCATTGTTGCCGTCGGAATAAATCGTTAAGCGATCATCCTGATTGTATAGCAATTCTATAATGACAAAGTGCAGACCCAATGTCCCTCGAGATATAAATAATTGACAACGCAATACTGAGTACGGCCACAATCTCTGACCTTCTGCCTTTGGATTACTTCGTTCACCGACGGTTTATCTCTTAATGGCTATCTAGAATGATAAAGCTCTTGTACACTATCCCTCGATATATTAATAATTGATAACAAATTACTGAGTACAGCCGTCATAACAGTGCCGTGGCCGTTGGATTACTTTGCTCACTGATGACTTAAATTGCAAAGCAATTCTAGAATAACCTATGCATAGAACGGGCATTGCTAGTGACATTTACAATGTTGAGTACGGAATTTCATGCATCCACCGATACATCAACATTGACGATGGATAATCCTGCTCAGGGACGATTTCGGTTCTGGAATAATTATAGAATTACCAAGTGCAGATCCATTGTATCTCGACGTATTAACAAATGACAACAGAATACTGAGTACATCAGTCATCACTGTGCTGCGGCCAGAGAATTATTACGTCCACTGATGATTTAAATTGTACAGCAATTTTGGTATGACAAAGAACAGATCCATTATCCTTCGTTACATGAACAGCTGACAACGCTGTAGTGTGGACAGTCATCATCTCAGTACCGTAGTCTTTGGATTCCTTTGCCCAGTGGGGAAGCAAGTTCAATAAAAATTCTACTATTACCTATGCATTGAACGGTTATGGCTTATGGCATTTTTATAATTTACGGTACGGTGCTTAGGCCATCAAACAACAAAGCACTGTAGCCGATGGAATAAAGTGCTCAATGGTGGTTTAGGTGCTGTGGAAACTCTAGAATGACTAAGTGGTGACTCATTGACACTCGTGATATTTGCAATTGATAACACGGTAAGGAATTCAGTCATAATCACAATGCAGTAGATATTGTACAATATCTCCACTAATTATTTAAATTCCAGAGCTATTCTGTAATAGTCAGCGTATAGTTCGTTTGTGTCTAGGGACATTTACTCTTGACAGTATGCCAGGTGGTACACCAACCAACAGAGCATTGTAGCCGTCGGAATAAACTGTTGAGTGATCATTTTGTTTGTATAGCAGTTCTAGAGTGACAAAATACAGACCCATTAACCCTCGAGATATTAACAAATGACAACACAGTGTCATAATCACAGTGCACAAGATTTTGGATCTTTTCTCCACTGATGACGAAGATTCCAAAGCAATTCTGGAAAGTCAGCGTATAGTAAGTCTGCGTCTAGGGATATTTACTATTCACAGTACTATAGTTAGTACATCAACCAACATAGAATTTTAGCCGTTGGATTATACTGCTATGTGATCATTTTGATTTATAGCAATTCTAGAATATCAAAATACAGACCCATTGACCCTCGAGAAATTAACAATTGACAACACAGTAGGGAATACAGTCATAATCACAGTGCAGTAGATTTTGGAACATTTCTCCAGCGATGATGTAATTGACAAAGCAATTCTGGAATAATCAGTGTACAGTAGGCTTATGTCCAGGGATATTTACTATTGACCGTGCGCTATTTAGTACATCTACCAGCAGAGCATTGTTGGCTTTGCATTAAATTGTTAAGTGATCATTTTGATCGTATAGCAATTCTAGGATGACAAAATACACACCCATTGTCCCTCGATATATCGACAATTGACAACACGATACCGAGTACAGCGACCATCACGGAACTGCTGCCGTTTTATTACATTGTTCGCCTATGATTTTCATTCCATGGACTTTCTAGAATGATAATGCACACATACATTGTCCCTCGACTTATAAGTAATTGGCAACATAGTACTGATTGCAGCCGTCATAGTTGTAGCGTAGCCGCTGTGTTGCTCTGCTCACTGATGACGTAAATTGCGAAGGAATTCTAGAATAACCTATGAATAGAACGGTTCTTGCTAGTGGTACTTACAACTGAGATTACGGTACCTAATGCATCCACCAATAGAGAGCGGTTGACGATGGATTAGCCAGTTCCGTGATGATTTCGATTCTAGAACAATTTCAGAATGATAAAGTGAAGATCGATTATCCCTCTAGGTATTAAAAATTCACAACACGATAAAGAGCACAGCCGTCACCTCTGTGTTACTGTCTTTGGATTACTTTGCTCAACGATGACATAAATTCTATAGAGTTTCTGGAATGATAAGGCACAGATCTATTATCCCTTGATATACGCTCGGTTGATAATCCAGTACCTACTACAGCCATCCTCATAATACCGTAGACGTCTGCTTACTCTGCTCACTGATGACGTAAATTGCAAAGCAATTCTAAAATAACCTATTTATGCAAACATTATTGCTTGCGATATTTACAATTGGGAGTACGGTACTTAATGCGTCCACCAATAGATCATCGTTAACCATGGACTAACCTGTACAGTGATGATCCCCATTCTAGAACAATTATAGAACGGTAAAGTGCAGATACACAATCCCTGGAAGCACTAATAATCGAGAACACAGTACTAAGTGCAGCCATCATCGATTTGCTGCTACCGCTGGATTACTTTGTTCGCTGATGATTTGAATTATATGACCAATCCAGTATGACAAAGAACATATCCATTACCCAGCGAAACATGGACAGTTAGGAACACAGTCCTGGGCGCAGCCATCATCACGGTACCGTAGCCTTTGGATTACATTGCTCACTGATGACATATATCGCAAGGCCATTCTAGGATAACCTATGTATAGAACGGCTATCGCTAGCCATATTCAAATTTCACGGTACAGCGATTAGATCATCAAAAGCACAGCGCTTTAGACGTTGGCACAATGTCTCCAATGCTGATTTAGATGTCACAGAAGTTCCAGAATATCAAAATACCAATCCCTTGAGATATTCGCAATTGACAACACAGTGAGGCATTCAGCCATAACCACAGTGCAGTAGATGTTGGATCATTCCTCCACTGTTAATATAGATACCAAAGCATTTCCGGAAGAGTCAGCGTATAGTACGTACGTGTCGAGGGATATTCACTTTTGACAGTATGCCAGTTATTTCATAAATCAGCAGAGCTTTGTGGCAGTTGCAATTAACTGTTGAGTTATCATTTTGATTGTATGGGAATCCTAGAATGAAAAAGTAGAGACCCATTATCCCTCGAGGTATTAACAATTGGCAACAGAGTACTGAGTACAGCCACAATCACTGAGCTGCTGCCGTTGGATTACCTTGTTCACCGATGTTATAAATTCTTTAGGCATTCCAGAATGATGAAGCACAGACACAATATCTCCCGATATATTAACAATAGTTAACACAGTACTGAGTACAGCCGTTATCACAGTACCGTAGCCCTTGTATTACTTTGCTCACTGATGACGTAAATTCCAGAGCATCTCTGGAATAACCTATGTATACAACAGTTACTGCCAATGACATTTACAGTTGGGAGGACGGTACATAATGCATCCACCGATAGAGCACTGTTGACGATAGATAATCCTGTTCAGGGGTGATTTCGATTCTATAATAATTATATAATTACAAAGTGCAGATCCATTTCCCCTCGAGGTATTAACAATTAGTCAACACAATACTGAGCACTCCATCATCGCTCTACTGCTGCCGATGAATTTCGTTTAGTGATGATTATATTATAGAGCAACTCTGGGATGACAAAGAACAGATCCATTACCCTTCGTTACATGAACAGCTGACAACATAGTACTGAGTACAGCCATCATCACGGTACCGTCGCCTGTGACATACTTTGCACACTGATGACGAAAATTACAAAGCAATTCTGGAATTACTTATGTATGGAGCAGCCATGAAGATGACGAAGATTGCAAAGCATTTCTAGATTGAACTATGTATCGAAAGGTTATTGCTAGTGATATGCACAATTAAGAGTATGGTGCTTAATGCATCCAACAAAAGAGCGCCCTTCTCGTTGGATTAACCTGTTCAGTGATTATTTCCTTCCTATACCCACTATAGGATAACAGAATGAATATCTACTTTCCCTCGAGGTATTAACAATTGGTAACACAGTACTGAGTACAGCTATTATCACTGCGCTGCTGGCGACGGAATACTTCGTTTACTGATGATTTAAATTGTATGGCATTTTTAACACGACAAAGAACAGGTGCATTATACTCCCATATATGAGCCGTTGGCAACACAGTACTGAGCACAGCCATCATCGCAGTGCCGTAGGCTTTGGGTTAATTTTCTCTCTGATAACGTAAATTGCAAAGCAATTCTACGTATGGGAAAGCTATTGCAAGTGATATTTTCAATTGAGAGAACGGTGCTTCGACCATCCAAAGACACATAACTGTAGCCGCTAGAATAATGCGTTCAATTGTAATTTAGATGCTATAGCAATTCTAGAATGACAAAATACCAATCCATCACCCTTCGAGATGTTAACAATTGCCAACACAGTAAGGAATTCAGTCTTCATCAATGTGCTGTAGACGTCAGACCGTTTTCTGCTGATGATCTTAATTCCAAAGCAATTCTATAATTGTCAGTGTATATTACGCTTATGTCTAGGTGTATTCACTATTGACATCACGCTTGTTAGTACATCAACCAACAGAGCATTGCATCTGCTGCATTAAACTGTTAAATATTCATTTTGATGGCATAGCAACTCAAGAAGGATAAAATTCAAATCCATTTTCCCTCCAGATAATAACAATTGACAACAATGTACTGGGTACAGCCGTCATCATTATACTGCTGCCATTTGTTCACGGATGATTGCTATTCCATACAGATTCTGGTACGTTAAGGCACACATCCATTATTCCTTGATTTATTCACAATGGATGGCACAGTACTGGGTACAGCAATCATCAGAGAACCGTAGCCTTTGTATTACATTGCTCGCTGACAACGTAAACTGCAAAGCAATTCTAGAATATCCTACGTATAGAACGGATATAGCTAGCGATATATAGAATTGAGAGTACGGTACCTAATGGGTACACCAATACAGCACTATTGACGATGGATTAAGGTGTTCAGTGATTACATAGTATACAGAACAATTTTAGGATGTGAGAACGCAGACCAACTGCCCATCGTGGAATTAACAATCGGCAACAAAATACTGAGTATAGCCATTATCACTGTGCTGCAGCCGATGGATTACTTCGTTTACTGATGGTGTAAATTGTATGCCAAATCCAGCATGACAAAGAGTAGATCCACTCTCCTTCGATAAATTAACCGATGGCAACACAGTACCGTAGCCTTTGGACTGCTTTGCACGCCGATAACGTAAATTGCAAAGCAATTCTAGAATGTCCAATGTGTAGAACGGTTATGGCTAGTGACATTTACAATTGACAGTACGGTGCTTAGAACATCAAAAGACATAGCATTTCAGCCGTTGGAATTATGTGGCCAATGGTGACTTAGGTGTTACAGCAACTCTGGAGTGACAAAATACCGATCCATTAACTCTTGAGATATTAATAATTGACATCATAGCAAGGAATTCAGTGATCATCACAGTGCTGTAGACGTTGGATCATTTGTCCACTGGCGATGTATATTCCAAAGCATTGCTAGAATAGTCAGTGTATACTACGTTTCCGTCTAGGTGTACTTACTATTGACAGTACGCTAGTTGGTACATCAACCAACAGAGCATGGTAGCCGTTGTGTCAAGCTGCTAAGTGATCATCTTGATTATATAGCAATTCTAGAGTGACAAAATACAAAAGCTATATTCCTCGAGGTACTAACAATTGACAACACAATACTGAGTACGGCGATCGTCACTGTACTCCTGTTGTTGGATTTCATCTTTCACTGATGATTTACATTATACAGCAAATCCAGTATGACACAGATCGCATCCGCCATCCTTCGATAGATGAACCGTTGACAACATAGTAATGAGTACAGCCATCATTACAGTACCGGAGCCTTTGGATTACTTTGCTCATCGGTAACGTAAGATGCAAAGCAATTCTAGAATAACCTAAGTATGTAACGGTCATTGTAAGTTGCATTTGCAATTGACAGTACGGTGCATAGACCATCCAAAGACACAGCACTGTAGCCGCCAGGATAATGTGTTCAATGGCAATCTAGATACTATGGCAGCTCTAGAATGACAAAGTACCGATCCATTGACACTCGAAGTATTAGCAATTGACAACAAGGTAAGGAATACAGTCATCATCACAGTGTTGTCGACTTCAGATCATTACCCTACTGATGATGTAAATTCCAAAGTAATGATAGAATAGTCAGAGTTTATTACGTTTTTGTCTAGGTAAATTTACAATTGACAGCACACTAGCTTGTGCATTAACTAACACAGCACTGTAGCCGTTGTATTATACTGTTAAGAGATCATTTTCGTTGTAAAGCAATTTTAGAATGACAAAATTCGTACACATTTTCGCACGAGAAACTAACGTTTGACAACAGAGTACTGAGTACAGCCAACACCACAGAAATACTGCTGTTGGATTACTTTGTTCACCGATGATATAAATTTTATTGAGACTCTAGAACGATAAAGCACAGATCCATTATCCCTTGATACACTAGCAGTTGACAACACAGTAATGTGTACAGCCACCATAACAGTCCCACAGCCGTTGTATAACTTTGCTCAGTGATGGCGTAAATTGCAAAGGAATTCTAGAATAACCGATGTATAGAACGTTTATTGCTAGTGATATATGCAGTTGAGGGTACGGTACACAGTGCACCCACCAATATAGCACTGTTGACGATGGATTAACCTGTACGTTGATGACATCGTTTCCAGAACAGTTTTGGATTGGCAATGTACAGGTTCATTATCCCTCGTGGTATTAACAGTTGACAACACAATACTGAGTGCAGCCATCGTCACTGTACTGTAGCCGCAGGATTACATTGTTTACTGATGATATAAATTATGTAGCAATTCTCGTCTGGCAAAGAACAGATCCTTTATACTTCGATATATGAACAGTTGACAGCACTGCACATAGTACAGCCATAATCACAGCACCGTAGTCTTTGGATTAATTTGCTCACTGAAGACGTGAATTGCAAAGCAATTCCGGAATAAACTATGTACCTAACAGTTATTGCTAGTGATATCTCCAATTAGGAGTATGGCACGTAGTGCATCCACCAATAGGGCACACTTCTGTAAGGATTAACCTATTCAGGGTTAATTTTCTTTCTATACCTACTGTAGAATAACAAAATGAAGATCCACTGCCCTCGTGGTATTAACTATTGCCAACACTATACTGAGTACCAGCATCATCACCCTACCGATGCCGCTGGAGTACTTCGTTCACTGATGATTTAAATTATATAGCAATTCTAGCATGACAAAGAACAGATCTGTTACACTTCGATATATGAACCGTGGGCAGCACAGTTCTGAGTACAGCCATCATAACAGTGCCGCAGCCGATGTATTACTTTGCTCACTGGTGACGCAACTTGAAAAGAAATTGTAGAATATACTATGTATCGAACGGTTATTGCTTCTGATACCAACAGTTGAGAATATGCTACATAATGCATCCACCAATAGAGAACCCTTGACGATGGATTATCCTGTTCATTGATAGTTCTGTTTCTAGAACATCTATAAAATGTCAAAGTGCAGATCCATTATCCCTCGGTGAATTAACTATTGACAACACAACGCTGAGTACAGCCATCATATTTCTACCGCAGCCGTTGGATTACTTCGTTCACTAATGATTTGAATTATATAGCATCTCTAACATGACAAAAAAGAGATCCGTTTTCCTTCGATATATCAACCGTTGGCAACACAGAACAGAGTACAGCCATTATCAGAGTACCGTAGCCCTTGGACTACTTTTCTCACTGATAACGTAAATTGCAAAGCAATTCTAAAGTAGCCTATGTATACAACGGCTATGGCTAGTGATACTTACGATTGTCAGTACGGTGCTTAGAACATACAAAAGCACAGCACTGTAACCGAACGAATAACGTGTTCAATGGTGATTAAGTTGCTATAGTATTTCTAGGATGACTAAACTCCGATGCATTATTCATAGAGTTATTAATAATTGGCAACAAAGTAAGGAATTCAGTTATTACCACAATTCTGTAGACGTTGGACCATTTGTCTACTGACGATGTATATTTCAAAGCATTGCTAGAATAGTCAGTGTATATTACGTTCACGTCTAGGTATACTTACCATTGACAGTACGCTAGTTAGTACATCCACCAACACAGCATTGCAGTCGTTGTGTCAAGCTGTTAAATGATCATCATGATTATATAGCAATCTTACAGTGACAAAATACAGACGCTATATGCCTCGAGGTACTAACAATTGACAACAAAGTCCTGAGTACTGCTATCATCGCTCTACTGCTGCAGTTGGATTTCTTTGTTCACCGATGATTGAAATTCGATACAGTTTTCAGAATGATAAAGCACACATCCATTTTCCATACATATGTTGTTAACTTCTATGCAGTACTGAGGACTGCCATCATCCGAGCAATGTACCAGCTGGACTACTTTGCTCACTGATGACGTAAATTGCAGGGCAATCCGAGAAAATGCTCTGTATAGAACGGCTATGTCTAATGATATTTATAATTGACAGTACAGTGCTTAGACTCTCCACCAACACAGCACTGCAGCCGTTGGAACACTCTGTTCAATCATGACATAGATGTTGTAGAAATCCTAGAATGACAAAATATATATCCATTACTCCTCGAGGAAATAAAAATTCACGACACAATACTGAGCTCCGCCATCATAACTGCACGGATGCCTTTGTATTATTTCTTTCACTGAAGACTTAAATTATACAACAAACCTAACATGACAAAGAACACATCCATTATCATTCGATTCATGAACCGTTGGCAGCACAGTACTGCGTAAAGCCATCATGTCAGTACATATGTCGTTGGATTACTTTACTCACTGATGACGTAAATTGAAAAGAATTTCTAGAATAAACCATGTATCGTATGGTTATTGCCAGTGATATCTACAATTGAGAGTATTGCACTTAATGCGTCCTCCAATGGAGCACTCTCGACGATGGATTAACATGTACAGTGTTAATCTCGTTTCTAGGGTAACTATAGAATGACAAAGTGCGGATCCATTGTTCCTCCAAATATTATCAATTGACAACACACTAGGGAATTCAGTTGTCACCACTGAGCTAAAGAGGTTGGACCACTTGTCCACTGGAGATGTAAATTCAGAAGCAATTCTAGAGTAGTCGGTGTACAGTACGTTTGTGCCTAGGGATATTCACTATTGACAGAAAGCTCATTAACAGATTAAAAAGCAGAGCATTGTATCCGTTGGATTAAACTGTTAAGTGTTCATTTTGATTTTACATGAATTCTAGAATGACGAAATGCAAGGAGATTGTAGCACGAGATGTTACATTTGGCAACAGAGGACTGAGTACTGCGAACACCACTGAGCTGCTGCCGTTGGATTGCTTTGTTCACCGAAGACATAAATTCTATGGAGCCTCTAGAATGATAAATCACTGATCCATTATCCCTTGATATAATAACTATTGATAACAGAGTACTGAGTACAGACATCGCCACAGGACCGTAGCTGTTGGACTACCTTGCCCATTGATGACGTAAATTGAAATGAAATTTTAGAATAAACTCTGCATCGAGCGGTTATAGCTAGTGATATCTAAAATTGAGAGTATGGAACTTAATGCGTCCTCCAGTAAAGCACTCTTGACGATGCATTACCCTGCTCAGTGTTAAGTATGTTTCTAGAACAACAATAGAATGACAAAGTGTAGATACATTGTCTCTCGAGACATTGATAACTGAAAACACAATACTGAGAACAGCAATAATCACTCTACCACTGCCGTTGGATTACTTCGTCCACTGACGATTCAAATTATATAGCAATTCCAGCATGACAAAGAACTGATCCGTTATCCCTCCATATATGGGCCGCTGGCAATACAGTGCTAAGTACATCTAACATCAGAGAACCGTAGCCTTTGGACTACTTTGCTCAATGATAACGTAAATTGCAAAGCAAATCTAGAATATCCTATCTATAGAGCGTTTATAGCTAGGGATATATAAACTTGAGGGTACGGTACCTAATGGGTACACCAATAGAGCACTTCTGACGATGTATTAATATGTTCAGTGATTTTTTGGATTATAGAACAGCTATAGAATGACGAAATGCAGATCCACTGTCCCTCGTGGAATTAACAATCGGCAATAAAGTACTGAGTACAGACATCATCACTGTGCTGCAGCCGATGGATTACTTCGTTTGCTGATAATATCAATTGTATGGCATCTCCAGCGTAACAAAGATCAGATCCATTATCCTTTGATATATGAACAGTTGGCAACAGAGTACTGGGTACAGCCACAATCTCAGTACCGTAGCCTTTGGACTACTTTGCTCACTGATGACGTAAATTGCAAAGTAGTTGTGGAATATCCTATGCATAAATCGGTTAAGGCTAGTGATATTTGCAATTGACAGTACAGTGCCTAGAACGTCCAGAAACACAGCACTCTAGTCGCTGGAATAATGTGTTCAGCGGTGTTTTATGTGCTATAACAATTCCAGAATGACAAAACACAGATCCATTACACCTCACGGTATCAACAATTGACAACACTGCAAGGAAGACAGTCACCATCACAGTGCTGTGGAATTTGGACCATTTGTTCACTGAGAATTAAAATTAAGAAGCAATTCTAGAGCAGTGAGTGTATAGTACGTTCAGCTCTAGGGATATTTACTATTGTCAGTACGCTAGATATCATATCAACCAACAGAGAATTGTAGCCGTAGGAATAAACCGTGAAGTGATAATATTGGTAGCAAAGCAATTCTAGAATGACAAGGTACGGACCCATTATCTCACAGATTATTAACAGTTGAAAGCATAATACTGAGTACAGCCACCATCGCTGAAATGCTGCAGTTGGATCACTTTGTTCAGCGATGATTTACATGCTATAGACGTTCTAGAATGATAAAGCACAAGTACATTATCCCTCGATATATTTAGAATTAATAACACAGTACTGAATACAATACCATAGCATTTTGGATTACTTTGCTCACTGGTGAAGTTGATTGCAAAGCAATTCTGGAATAACCTATGTATAGAAGGCTATATGGCTATGATATTTAAAATTGACCGTCTTCTGCTTAGGCCATCCAGCAACACAGCACTGTAGCCCTTGGAATAATGTGTCCAATGGTGATTAAATGCTACAGCACTTCTAGCATGACAAGAGACAGATTAATTATCGCTCGAGACATTAACATCTGACATCACAGCACTGTGTAGAGCCATCACCTCGCTACAGTGGCTGTTGTATTCATAACTTCACTGATGATGTAAATACAAAGGCAATGCTGGAATATTCAATCCACAGCACGTTTATGCCTAGAGACATTTACAATTGACAGTGCGGAACATGTTATATCCACGAACAGAGCACTGTAGCCGTTGCATTAATCCCTTCAATTATGATTTAAGTTCTATAGCATTTCTAGAGTGATGAAATGAGACATCACGTGTAGGCAGTGATATTGACACCAGACAATACAGTACTGTGGTATTCATTTACTCAATACTGTAGGCACTGTATTAATCAGTTCTCTGACCTTCAAAGTTCTACAGCAATTGTAGAAATATCAATGGATGGAGCAATTGAAGTTAGAGGCATAGGCGTACGTTAATACATCACTGCATGGCACTGTAGCCGTTTGATTACCTTGGTCACTAATGGTTTATGTTCTATGATATTTCTAGAATGATAAAAGTAATGTCCATTGTCGATAGCGATTTTATCAACTGGCAGCACAGTACTGAGTGCATCAATTATCACTGTAACGTAGCAGTTGAATTAATTCGTTCATTGGTGATGTAAATTCCACAGCGACTGTGTAGTAATCCATATACGGTACGGTTATGTCTAGAGATACTACCGTTTCACATTACGGTACCTCTTGCATCCAGCAACAGAGCACTTAATCCGTTGGCTCAGTTTGTTCAATGATGTTACAGTCTCCGTAACAATCCTTGAATGTTGAATTAATTGGTGACATATCGGTAGTGACATTGACAGCAGACAATACAGTACTGAGTGTAGCCACTTACACAATACCACAGCCATTGAATTAATCTGTTCGCCGATCTGATAAGTTCTTCAGCAATTGTTGACTGGCCAATGGATAGGGCAATTGGCACTGCAGTCATTGACATATGTCAATACGGTACTGAGTATAGCCATTAACAGGACACTGCAGCCGGTCGACTAACCTAGCTACTGCCGATTTTGGTTCTATAGCATTTCTAGAATGACAGAGGACAGATCCGTTATCGCTCGAGATATTAACAACTGATGAAACAGTACAGAGTACAATCATCATTACAGTACAGTAGATGATTTACTAATTTTTCATCTGATGACATAAATTCAAAAGTAGCACTAGCTTGACATATGTCAGCTCCACCATAGCTCGAGATAGTAGCAGTTGAAAAAAGGATACTGAGTATAGTCGTCATTCCAGTACAGTAGGTGTTGTATCAATATGTTCAGTGATGACTTAAATTCCATAGTAATTCTGGAATATTCATTGCAATGACCGGTTATGGTCGCAGATATTTACAACAAATAGCACGGTACATATTACATCCTCCAACCGATCACAGCGGCCGTTGTGTTCAACGTTTCACAGATGACTCAAATTTTATTGGAATTCTAGTATGATGAAAGTATAAATAAGCTGAATCCGGAGTTATTAAAGATTGACTATTCTGTTCTGAGTACAGCCATCAATGCAGAATGGCAGCCACTGTATCAGCCGACATCACGATGATCTAAGTAATATTTCTGTTCTAGAATTATCACTGGATACATCAATTATCGCTGGGGTTATTGATAATTGCGGATGGAGCACTCATTGTCCTCTTCTGAACAGTATTATATGAATTGGATTTATCTGTTCGAATATAATAAAAGTCTTACACCAATTCCCGAATGATCATAGGATCGATTAAATACCGCTAATGATATCGACAATTGAAAATACGGCACAGGGTGCAGTCACCAATGCTGTACAATTGCCGAGGGAATTATCGCCAAACGGATTATATAATTTCTGCAGCAATTCTAGAATGACGACGCAAAGATGAATTATCGATGGGGACAGTAAGCCTTGGCAATACAGTGCAGAGTACAGCATTTAACACGGTACTGTATACGCTGCATGCATCCGTTCTCTGATGATTAAAACGATCCAGTAATTTTAGAATGATAAAAGTACATATCGGTTGTATTTGGGTACATTAACTATTGACAATAAAGTACTTAGTACAGCCATCAACGCCGAAATACAGCCATTGTATCAATCTACTCCCATGTGATCTATGTCGTATTGCAGTTCTAGAAAGGTCACTGGATGCGACATTTAACGCAGGTATCATTGAGAGTTGGCAACATAGCACACAGATCAGTAGTCAAGAAAGTATCATAGATGTTGGATGAATCGAATCGAATGACATATATTCCTTAGTAATTCTAGAATGACAATAGGAATGTGAATTATCGCTCGATGTTGTAAGCTTTGACAATACAATACTGCGTACAGCAATTAACACAATACTGTTTACGTTGAATCATCACATGCGCTGATGACTTTTATATTGTGGCAATACTAGAGTGACAGAGGAAATGTCATTTATCGCTCGAGAGAGTTAGCATTCACAATAATGTACAGGGTACATACAACACCACAATACAAGTAGCCGACGTTTCAACTTTATTCACAAATGACTTATATTCAACAGCCATTCTGGAATAATCGATGTACAGATCAGTTACGGCTCGAGATATTTGAAACTTACAGTACAGTACTAAGTACACCGAACAATACAGCAAGGCAGCCGCTGTATTCATCTGTTCGCTAATAATTCATATTAGCTAGCAATCCTATAAAGAGCAAAGATTAAGTCAGTTGTATTAGGAGATATCGACTGTTGAAAGAACAGTACTGGGTATATCCCTCAACGCATTACTACAGCCAATCTATCGAACTATTCCATGATAATCTGCGTGATATTGCTATTTTAGAATGATCACAGGAAGTCTCAATTATCACGAAGAATATTGATAATTGAAAATGCATTACTGACTGTAACCATACGCAAAACGTTATAGCCGCTGTATTAACCATTCAGCTGTTCATCTGAGTTCTTCAGCTATTGTAGAATGATCAGTGGAGAGAGAAATTTTTCCGGAAGACATTGACATATGTAAATACAGTACTGATGACAGCAAGCAAGAGAGCACTGTAACCGCTTGATTAACAGGTTCACTGGTGATTTATATTCCATAGCAGTTCTAGAATGACAAAAGAAAGATCCATTATCGCTCGACACATTAATAATTGACAAGACAGAACTGTTTACAGTCATCTTTACAGAACTGTAGCCGTTGAATTAATTTTTGCACTGATGATTTAAATTCCACAGCAGTACCAGTATAATCAACGCATTGAACGGTTGTGGCTAGATATATTTAAAATTGAAAGGTCTGTACTTGGTACATCCACAAACATAGTACTCTGGCCGTTTGTATATTCTGTTTAATGCCGATATAAATTATATAACGATAGCAGAATAACAATATTCGGAAATATTAGCGCTCGATATATTAAAAATTGAAACACTGTATTGAGGAAAGCCATAATCCAGTAATGTAGCCGTTACAATAATTTGATCTCCGATGATTTAATTCCACAGGAATTCTAGAACAATCAATGCATATTTCGGTTATAGCTAGAGATATTCACAATTGGCAGTGCTGCACTTGGCACATCCATCGAGAGCATACTATAGCAGTACGATTAGTCTGTTCACTAATGATGTATATTCTATAGCAATTCGTGAATAATCAATGGATAAAGCAGCTATTGCTGGAGATACTAAGATTGACATTGCGGTACTTAGTACATCCACCAATACAGCACTCTAGCGGATTAATAAATATATTCACTGATCGCTTAAATTCCACAGCATTTCTGGAATAATCAATGCCAAGGTCAGTTATTGCTAGAGATATTTATAATTGGCAG
Organism: Eufriesea mexicana; assembly: GCF_001483705.2. Lineage (NCBI taxonomy): Eukaryota > Metazoa > Arthropoda > Insecta > Hymenoptera > Apidae > Eufriesea > Eufriesea mexicana. Next base: position 669,286 of record NW_016922283.1, on the reverse strand, counting down.
CGCGGTGCATAGTACATCCACCAACGGATCACACTAGTAGTCGGAATAATCTATTCAGTGATGTTATTATCTGTATAGAAATTCTGGTATGATCAATGGTTTGATCATATATCGATAGTAATATTGACAAATGACAGTGCAGAACTCAGTGTACCCGCGTTTACACGGCTACAGCCCTTGCGTTATTCTGTTAGCTGAACAGATATGTTCATCTGCTATTGTACTATGGTCAATGGTTAGAGCAATTATCACTGGAGGCGTTGACATATGTCAGTATAGTACAGAGTACAGCCATCGTCACAGTAGTGTAGCCGTTGTATTCATCTGCTCAATGAAAGTTTAAATTCTATGGCAATTCTAGAGTGACAAAAGGCAGATACAGTATCGCCCGAGATGTATACAAATGACAAAAAAGTACTGAATACTTACATCATCACTGTATTGTAGCCGCTGGATTGATTTGTTCACTGATAATTTAAGCTCTGTAGCAAACTCAGAATGTATAGTAAATAGATCAAACACCGTTAGCTGTATCAAAAAATGACAATATTGTACTGAGTTTAGCCATCTACGGAGTATTACATCCATTGAAATAATTTGTCCACTGAATATCTACGTTCTTCAGCAGCTGTAGAAAGATTAGTGGATGTAGCAATTGCCGCGGGATACATTGACATATATCAGTACATTACTGAGTGTAGCCATCAGTAGAGCACTGTAGTAGATTGGTTAAGTTGCTCACTGACGACTTAAATTCGAGGGTAATTCTAGAGTGACAGAGGGCAGGTCCAATATTGCTCCAGGTATTATCAATCTACGAAACCGTACTGATTAGCGCCATCATCAAAGCACGGCAACCGTTGGATTAATTTGGTCACTGATGATAGAAATTCCACACCCATTCTAGCATAATTAATGCATAGATCTGCTTTGGCATGAGATACATATAATTGAAAGTGCGGTACACTGTAGATCCATCAGCAGAACACTACGGCAGTTGGACAAATCTGTGCACTAACGATTTAGGCTTCACAGCATTTCTAGAATGATCAACCGATATATCACACATCGGAAGTGATATTAAGATGTGTCTGTAAAGAAATGAGTGTATCCGTTTACACTATACTATAGCCATTGCATTAATCTGACCGCTGATCGTCTAAGTTCTTCAGTAATTGTGGAATTATCATCGGACGGAGCACTTTTCGCTAGAGACATTTGCATATGTCAATACCGTACTGTGTATAGCCGTCATAACAATACTGTAGCTGTTGGATTTAATTTCCACAGCAGCTCCAGCATAATTTTTCTTGTAGAACAGTTATCGCTAGAGGTATTTACAGTGGGTAACAAGGTACTTAGTTCACTCACCAGCAAATCCCTGTAGCTGTTTGGTTAACCTGTTCAATGTTGACTAATATCCTTTAGCAATTCTATAATGTCAAGAGGCACAACCAATATAGCTCGAGATATTAACAATTTACAAAAGAGTACCGATTGGAGCCATCGTCATTGCACTGTAGCTGTTAGACTAATTTCTTCATTAAATACTTAAATTCCACACCAACGCCAGGATAATTAATGCGTATAATATTTTTGTGCAGATATATTTACAGTAAACAGTAAATTACATGGTACATACACGAAGAGTGCACTGTAGTCGCTTGTGATATATGTTCACTGACGTCTTAAGTTCTGCAGCAATTCCAGAATGACAAAGGACAGGCCCATTTGCGTCCGATACACTAGTAATTGACAAAACAGTACTGAGTACCGCCAATATCGCAGTAATGTAGCCGTTGTAATAATTAGTTCATTGATGATTAAATTCCAAAGCAACTCAAGAACAATCAATGTATATTATGGTTACGGCTAGTGGTACTTACAATTGGCAGTACGGTATATAGTGCATCCACCATCAAAGTATTGTAGCTGCTGTATTATACTGTTCACAGACGATTTAAACGCCGTATCAATTCGAAATCTATCAGTGGATTGATCGCATATCTGTGTATAAGAGTACTGTACTGAGGGCGGCCATGTATACGCTACTGTAGCCAATGAATTATTCGGTTCGCTGATCATCTCTATTCTTCAGCATTTGCATGAGGATCAATGGATAGAGCAATTGGCGCTAGATACGTTGACTAATATGAAAACGACATTCAGTATGGGCATCTGCACAGAACTATATCTGACGGATTGACCTGCACATTGATGATTTAAATTCCAGAGCTACCCTACAATAATCAATGCTTAGATCAATTGTGTCTAGAGTACCTTACACTTGACTATACGGTACAAAGTACAGTCACTAATACAGAAGTGTAACCGTTGGAATAATCTATTCACTGACGACTTTATTTCTGCAGAGATTCTAGAACGATCAAAAGATATATCAATTGTAGATGGAGGTATATACAATTGATAATACGCTACGGATAATAACCATCAACATCGTTCTATAGCCATTGTATTAACTTATTCCAAGCTCATCTGCGATCTACAGCAATCCCGAATGAATAACATTAATCACCGTAAAACACAAAGTTCATGCTTTTGCAACGCAGTTAGCAAATCTGCTTCAGCGATTTTTTAGAAAATGATCGATTTCTTTGCGTTGTAGCCTTACTACTATTGCAAAACTGCGCGAAACTGCAAAGAATAGAGTTATTCACTGAATAACACATCTTTCATCGATTTGCAGCGTAGTTTGATTACAGTATCAACGAACTTTTGCCGCAGGAGGGTTTTTTTGCGGTAAAGTTCCTTTACTGCTTCAGAAATGCAAATAGTAACACTATTTTAGTAATGTCAAACATTTTCAGCTATTGCAGTGTTGCTTGATTGCATTTTCAGCCAATTTGTAAAAAATTTGCGTTTTTTGGGCGAAGACTTACAATTGCCCTGTAACTGCACAGAAATTCTTCGTTTTAGTGATATCACAAATTGCATGCACCTTCGACGCAATTTGATGGCAGTTTCAGCGAATTTTAGGAAAACCTTCGATTTTCTGCAGAAAAATCCTACTACTGCCTCAGATCTGCACCGAATGGCCATATTTTACTAATTTATGTATGTTATTTTAGTAATATCAAACATCATGCAATATACGCGCAGTTCGATTTCACCTGTTTCGTCTGCCAACCTTTATGATAGGTATTGCGCGCCGTAATAACCGCACCTTAGTCATTAAGTAAAAGAATACGTAGCAAAAGAGCTATCCAATAAAGGACTTGTACCCTATAAGTAAAAGAACCTGTGCCATAAGAGTAATCCAATATAGAACGTATTGTAACCATACTATAGCAAGGTCGCGAGAACCGTGCATAAGCTTTTCCAGCGCCAAAGCCACATGTGAAGGCCGAGATTGCGCGTCCCGTTTCTGAATGCACTACCTCCGACCGGACTAAAACGTATGAGGGAGCCACAGTGGCCAAGGAAGCTGCTTGGTCACGCTCGTGCGCCGATCACCATTTCCTCGTCCCACGATCATCGCTCTTCGAACTCCAATGATGGCTCTCGGCACGTTGCTGCCTTAAGTGCCACGTTTGTGGTTATTAACGATGCGCGTTTCGAAAATTTTTTGAGATGATCACGTAACAACTCGGAACCTTCCTTGTACGTACTTACGGATACCGATTGATGCCGTTTATGGTGGAATGAAAATACAGAATCACGAGTATTTCATTCCCATATTTCATGTGTAGTTACTTCACTTTCAGTTATTATCATATATTCGTCACTTAAGCTAAGCAAGCATGTTAACATTGCGGATAACATGAGATCAGCTTTCTCGAATTGAGTTTGGACCCTTCTTGGGCTTCAATTTCTGAACATTACTCTCATGATTGACATTGCTTCTATATAATTCTCCTGATGCGTCTATGTAAATTACTAGCAGATTTTCCATCGCCCTAATTGTTTCGTTTGCGACAGCAATTTATCGGTTGTTACGTTTTGCATACGAATGCCTCTTACAACTGCCAATGCCTCCTATATTGCTTCACTCGGGAGTATTCATTACAAATTCGGGTACTACAATTTTATCATAGTCCTCATAGTTTAAATCACCTCTCAATTAACTGTACGTTACTTAAAATTGTTACACATATTACGACTGATTTTCAAAAATAGTTCTAGTTTATTCCAAGTTTGCGCACGTGAAAACGAAACCATGCAGTTTCTTCCTGAACTGTATTTCATTAGACTATTGAAGTGATTATATCAGCGCCAGAAGAAACATCTTTCTCCTTCATTCATTGCTTTAATTATTGCATTTAAATGTTTGAACGGTGACTATTATTAGTTTTCTAGAACCATTTTTTTATGTAAACTCTAATTAAACTTCTCTTTACTTACGCTCAGTGATAAAACTCACGCCGTGAGCGACACATATTTAGTTACCAAGCCTTCAAATTAAAGCTTCAGTAACAAAATGTTTAAATCGTTTTCCTAGTCGGAAAATTCAGACGATATTTAAATAGGAAATGCATGCAATTTAATTCAATTCGGAGAAACTGCACACACGCCTTTTATGTCCAGGAGAGGGTAATGCATTTCAAAACCCTCTTTTGCGAGGCACTCTTATCTTCCTCTTGCACAGGAACCCTTTTCCATAAATGTCCTATAACTTTCACAAAAAAACCAGGAAATACTATTCAATTATGTTAATATAAAGAAAACGGAATAAACTCGTATTAACCGTGATATGAGTTATACTGAACGAGGTATCAGTATAACTCATATAACTCATGCTAACAATCTCATATTTCGTAATTGACAATTCTCTCTGAAATTCGTATAGAGAATTGTGCTTTGAAATGGATAATCTATTTTCGTTTACGTTAATGCTAGCGGAATGAAGCTAATTGAGGGGTAATTATAAGTTCGTTTAAATACTGAAAAAAATAGACGGAAGTTCATCATGAAACGGGTCAAAATTAAAATTTGAATACTATGTATGTGCTGGAAATTTATTTTTACGTTGTTTGTAAATATTCTTGTACTTATGTACACCGTTTAGGCATAATACGAATAGATATATACCGAGTTAAACTATATTGTAATGACATAATACTGATAGTTGCATTATGATATTTATATATCATAGACAGGTGTAAATATAAGGTAACATTGGAGAGCAATCATGTTCTAAGCCTGCTTGTCATAAAATATGTGTCCTAACGTTTCCAATGTGTCCCTGAACATGTAGAAATTCTTAAAATCTTGTGATTATTATCAATTCTGAACGTAAACTGTAAAATTTGGTCTACAGTATATAAATCTTATGGAAAGAATAGTTACGTTCCAAATGGCAGTATAACACTGTTTAGAGAAGTGAGTGGAATACAACTAGGCTAGATAATTCAGTATAATAATGCATTGAATGAGAATACACAAGACAATTCAATTTAATTAACAGCATAAGTGAGAGCAACAAATTAAACTGTAATCGGAACTGTCTGACAAAGCTTTCTAAGAATCCGGGCGCCTTACCTTAAATTGCAAACTAGGCTCTTAGGAAAAGTACGGTAATTGTTCTTACTATTAGCTTCACGACGTATTGCGCAGCACAAGATAGTTTCGTGTTATAACTATGAATTCATACTCCCGTCGCTCAATTTAACTGCGTTGGATAGGAGGAGAGAAATCCCTGACATTCTTTTTGTTCATAAAGTGCTCAATAGGCTTGTAAATTTTTCCGATATATTGGAAAAATTATCAATCAATGTTCCAACTCTATATTCAAGTCGATACTAATTTCTTCATATAAAAAAAACATAAAAAGGCTTTTGCATAGCACTCAGGTATTAATAGAATTATTATTAACGTTAACAACAATTGTCCTACCCTATATCTATTCAGCCAATCCTTTCACTCTACAAAAGAGTTGCAATATCGCACCACTCTGCAGAAAATTCTGTCTCCTGTACTTATGCACATCACGTTTACCGGTATATTTGCATATTTTTATCTTTATCTTTACTTCCTTGTTTTAGTTTTATTTTTCCGTGTTACAGTTAACTTTATAACCCACTGTAATAATATTCTTTTATCCTTTCTGATGGGTTAAACCCGTATTGATAAATCATAAGGTAAATAACCTAGACGTTAGTAAAGCCTACGATATGGAGCAATAATACGTGCCGCCTATCGAACCATATTAGACTATCTAGTTAACCAATATTCCAAGTTATTTTCTCGGAACGATTGAAATACACAATTAAAAGTAATAATTAGAATAGCGATTTTATCAGCAAATTCAATCAACCAGCCAGCATTATTTAATGTAACGAATTGCATAACACTAAAATGCATCTGGAGAAATTACCTATAACCAAGAATCCAGCAATAAATCCAAGACATGTGTATAACCGAAACTTCCCATAACAAGTAACCCCGTAGGATACGAAGGAAAAGAATGAAGAAAACTTCCAAGAACATCAACGGAGAGATTGCAGTTATAATCAACTCAAGGAAAATCATACGGGTGGTTCCCTAATATCGAATTTGTAGCCGGATCTCGAATTCATGCTCGTCGCAGTATATGCTCGGTTTCTTGCTTTTCCGTCTATATCGAATGCCAAATGCACTCAAATCAAGTCGGCGTTGCCGGGTGCCATCGTTCCCGCGCACGTTTGCTCCATTGTCGTCAGGAAGCTCGGAAACACGCGTTACTTACTTCCGTTACGCGCTAATAAGCATCTATCCTGGAAAGGATTCGCGGAGGGATTGGAATTAGACCGTGGAGCGGGTTTCGTCGACCGAGTGCATATTGAACAATTTGCCCTCGGTGGTTCGTTCGTTGAGGAATAATAGCGGTTCGATGATTTCCCGCTGAAAATTCGACGAAATTTCTTACAGCGGTGTACGAGGTACCGGGTACTAATTAACCCGTGGAATTATATTATTCCAACACTGCACGCATCGTCATTCGATATTTAACGCTAAGCCTACCACAGGTTAATTGACACACGAATGAGGAAAGGAAAGAGGAATTTGAAAGAAATATAGGAAAGTTAATTTAACGTATATTGGACGCAATGTCACGCAATCATGTGACCAAAGCAATGATCGATTCGATGGGATATTTCAAGTAAAATGTTTTGAAATAGTTTTGGATTTGGACTTTGGCAGGTTGAATGTACGAATTAATGATAATGTTCTACTATTACTAACTTAAGTCCTTACACCCTGATATACTTACGAGAAACTGAGCATACGTATGATACTAAATTTTAATTGGCAACTTGCATAATCACTTTAGTCTAAATAAAGACTTGCAAATTTTTGGATTTATTCAAATTCAGCTCGCGTTAATATACGCTCCATGTAGTTTCAGCCTAATGCGAGTGCAACTGATATTTATGGGATATAGTATGAGTAACTCACGACGATGGAGACACCTCATCGTAGTGTAAGTGGTTAGCGCCGTACGCTAAAATATATATCGTTTGCCTTCTTTCGTGAGTCTTGCTTTCGCATCCCGGAATTGAATTTGCATTTTCACTGTTTTGCTGTCGAAGACAGAGAATGTTTCTTGCTGAAAATTTGTAAAAATTGGAATACTGGTAGTATCAATAAAAATATGTCCTTTTTGCGTTACGTTCAATTACGGTTTATAAGTTCACTAAAGTCACACCATGTAAGTTAATGGGAAATTTTTTGTTTCCAAGTAACTTCTGGCGTACTGAAGAGTATACCAGCGACATGTTGCTAAATAAAAAATTTATATGGCAGAATATACACAGGATGCGATTCCATTAACACGCACCCGTCATACTGAATAGGAACAAATAAAATTCCATCTGGTTTTTAAAGTAATAGTAAACAGGTTCGGAGTTAGTGGAATAATTTATTCGGAAAGAAATAACGTAGAAGTTAAAAATCGTATATTAAATTCTTTGCAGTACCTACAGTGGTCCAATTTTCCCCAATCTGGGGCCCAGGAATAAAGTTCTAAAAGAAACAGGATTCCAAAGACTTCCCCAATCTTTTAACCGAAAACCCGTCTCCGCCTTCCGCCACAAAAATCTCCAAGTGAAAATTCGACCGATGGACGCAAGTGTACGGCGTTACCCCTTATATAGTGCCCACAAACGATATTCTCCGATCTATCCTCGCAAAGGTATAACTGCTCAAATGCTAAGGTGGCGTAAACCCACGTTTGCACATGGTTGCATGCAAAGAAATGTCATTGAACGGAGAAACAAGTTGCTAGACTTGTTATATTTATGGAAGAGCATTCAATTTAAGTACCGTGTTTACGACGCCGGAATATAATAATGTCGTTGCGGTAGAACGCATAGCGACCGCTAACGAACGGCTTCTTTCCGATTGTAAGCAGCGAGCCTAATACATACGCCGCGAGCGGGCGACTAGCAATAGGTCACGGTGTTCTATAAGAGCGTTGCCCTAATTATTTGGCCATATTACCTTTTCATGCAAGCGAGCGTCATGGTTCCGGCGAGAGTGTCCCACTCTACGACTTAACGGCGATTGCCTTTAAACAAAGCACGACCCGACTCCTCCTTCCAGCAATTTTGAAACGAAACGTCGCGTCTATAGTTAGTTCCCCTCATTGCGGGACAAACGGGCGAGTAGACGCGCGATTTGAAGAAATATGTGTGATTGGAACACGTTCGGCTGCTGTAAATGAGTACGTTCGAGCCGGGATTGAAGCAAACTTTATCTAGATCTTTCCGCTGCAGCGCATATTCCCTAGAATATACATACCCATTTTGTTCCGTGGATTTTGAAAATTCATCGTCTTAAATATTCTGAATCAAGGGGCAGTTTCTCTGGAAATACATCTATTAAGATTATTATGAACTACTATAATTGGTGCAGCATGATTTTATCGTGCATCCAAATAATTGGAGCGAAAAGTCCCAGTAATTTTTCTTGGAATTGTTAAGTTTGAGCCTTATTCAGACAGAATGATGTATTAATATTACACATATGCACCGCGTTCGGGTGCATCTATATGTAGAATTACGATAAAATATTGTAAACAAGCTTTTCCAGCCTCTAAATTATCTTTACTGGTCTCTAAATGTCATACTAGTATAGAAGCGTGAAAAATTGGGCCGTTCTTTAAGAGAATTAGAATGAGACATGGCTTGATTCTAAATTTTCATAACCATATTGTATTAATTGCAAATCGAATATCAAAAGGAACCAATGTCCTAATTAAAGGTACTTTAATTAAACCTCTATTACAAGAGAAGTTATAACAAAAAGTGGGAAGATAAAGAAAAAGAGTGAATTATTTGTAACATACCATATATTTTCCAAACATAATCGATACCTACAGGAAGTAAAATTTAGATATTCCTCCACGGCAAGTTTATCATTTCCATTTCCCTTTTTATCTTCCACGATATTTTATTTTCACACTTAGTTATACCTAATCTTAAATAAATAAAGCTTTATATCCTCCGATTCCTTATATCTACACGAAAGAAAGATATTTCCATTTAATGCCAAACTTACAATGGATTAAGTGCCTATTCACAAACTTTTAGTTGAAAATTTCATGTCACTTAGTATTTTTCTTCTAATACCGTTATATGATGAATCTTCCAGTACTTTCATTCAGTACATCTTTCCAACATTCGGAATTGATTTTCTTAATGTTGAATTTACTAAATTGCTCTACTACTGAATTACTAAATTACAAAACTGTAGGATGGCGAAAGCTAGTGTGCAGAAGCCAATGTTTCACAAAACAACAATAACGGAATAGTACCATCTCAAAATTTATAAAACTATTATAGCGAAGGAAAGAACACCAATATAACGAAACGAAAACACGTAAAGATGCACTCTAATTTAACTCTCTTGTGAACACCAAACGACTCACGCTCGTGCCGGTCGCAACTGATTTCTAAGGACTCTGCTTCTTCGTTGGGGACCATGCTCTTATACTTTGCCTAACCTACGTTCCACATCCCCATAGGCAGCACGGAACTTAATTTCGTTACCCAAAATAAATTTTGCACTTGCTTCGAGAAAATATTGATCGGTTTATAGATTGTTTTAGTTGGCTATCGCCGATTCGTGGTTTCTGTCTGAAATGGTATCCTACACTATCCAAGATATGACAGATCCATAATTCGACATTGTTCACATAAAGGGTAAGGAACACTGTCCTTTTGTGGGAGAAAATTGAGTAACGAGAATAATCGATAAATTTATGATTAAGAGGTTGATATAGAATGCCAGGTACCGAAAAGGGACTCATTCCATCCGGTATAAATTTTGAATTAGGCTTTTTAATATTGAAATTAACATGCTATATATGACTAACTTAAAATTCCGTCATTATACAAGATTTATGATGAGGAATATTGCAACGTATCGCAAGAAGGATCGTCCTCTTATGGGAAAAAATTGAGAATCGAGGTTAATCGACGAATTTAAAACTGATTGGTAGAAATGGAATACTGATTGGAGGAGAAGAAATTTTGTATTAATCCTCATATTATCGAAATTACTGTTCTAAACGACTGATTTAAAATTCGTTATTATTCGACTTGAAGGACAAAGAATGCTGCCATGAATGACGATAATTACTTTGCGGAAAATGACTGAAGGTATTAGTTCATTTGTATCTTAATTTTTAAACAATTTCGACATTAAAAAATATTCATGGTTATTTCGAACTCATATTGTGAAGATAACTTTCTAACTCGTAATTCAGTTCCTTAAGGGATAAAGACTGTTGGGTATAATTGCACAATGTTTGACCATTTCTTGCCTAAAGAATATGAGTCATACGTGTGTTTTACATACCAAATTTTTCAATATATCTACTTCTGTTCTACACAATAATATACTATTCTTCCCTTCCCACCCATTTCCAAGATATAATTTCTAACGATTCAGAAATTACTATTTCTGTCTTGTGATTATGTAGTCCAATTGTTTCAAAACTGAAGTTGGAACTTCTAGACTTCACAAAACGAGCAGCAGTTCCTGTAAAGATGCACCAATATATGATATTGCTCCATAATCGATACACATTTTGGAAGCAAATCAAGAAAATGAAGGAATAATCACTCTAATTAACATTAAGAAATTTTTATCGGTTCGTTCAGAAAGAGCCTTCTCCTCGAAATTGCACAAAGAGTTGGTGAAAAGGAAATAGAATCGCGTGAAAGAATGGAGTTAAGAAGTTGCTGGAAGTCAGTGCATGTTCACCTTAAGCGGAGTGTTTGCCAAGTCATGTCATATTGATACGGTTCGGAATTTCTTGGAGCGCACTCCACGCCGAAGAACTTGAGACGAGAGATCAGCGTGTGATTTGCATTATAAACTTCAATTAGAAGATAAACATGCGTACCGTTTATTATTAGTCGGATTTCCAATGCTTCACAAATAAAATTCACTAATGATTCCTATTCTACTATCGATTCATTTCCCTTCGTTTATGTCGTAAATATCCCTTATTCGATTCACGACTTATTCCCTTAAATAACTTATTCCTTTAAGTCTAACTTACTTGTTTACGTTTCATAAAAATTCAGTTCCTTAACTTATTTAGCATTTAAGGCTCTGCTATCTGTTCAAGGAAGACTGAACTATTTACAATTGGTATTTATTAACACCTATGTTTTGTAATATTAACAATTTAATCTCGTATTACAGTTTCATTCGAACGGTATAAATTCAATGTCTTGATACGTGCATTATTCTGATGTGGAAGAATCGAAACAAAGCGTGATGATTAAAATACAATTTAAACGCTGATTTTTAACAACGTTTTTTACCAGAACACGAATTACAGGCATTTCGAGTACTGTCATACTCGTCCGTTATAAACTGAGCTAGAATATTCGAGATATCAGGAGTTGCACGCAAAGTGAGGGAGATGTGGATTGGTGTGACATGTTAAACATTAACCAAGGGGAATGAAATCACGTTGAAGAATAGTGTACATTAAAGGTATACATTTCGTAATTCTTTTATTCAAACAGATGAAGAATAGCAACTCTTATTCTACTGTCGCTGAAAGTTCCAAATCCTTTTTCTAGCACACAGTGCGTAACTGTGGAAATATAGCGATCACTATGGAGAACCTCTGCTTCAATCATAGCAAGTTGAATTTATAGGGGGTAATTAATCTTTGACAAATACGATGTGGAGATAGTTATTTAGGAAATTAAATTGGAAATCTGGTCATTCGGAGGTACTGTAATAAGAAATAGCAATTAGTATCGAAGAAATAAAGAAGACATAAAATATATAGTTAGAATAAATAAACATTACCGAATCCTCCTAAATCAATGCTTATATTAACAGTAACATTAGTGTGCATGTTATTTTTAAGTCATAATCTATTTTGTTTCTGATTTCAATTCTACATACGTAACTATGTAATTAAGGAAGATGGTTGAAAGGGACACTGAATTACTTTAAAAGGTGAAGTATGCGTGTCCTCAGATTTAATTGTACCATCGAAAATTAAATTACTTATTCTTCTGATTAATGTTATTCTGACAAATCATTAATACAATTAATAAAAGGTTTGAGAGAAGAATATTTACGATAATATGATATAGAATGCAGGCTTGAAGTTTATATTTGAATGTCAAGATTGGGGCAATTTTTCCATTGAAAATATGGTTTTAACCTAAAGGCTTTTAATTAACCACGGCAGTAAGTACCATTGTCATGATTAATTACCGAAGTATTCAATTAGATTATGTTCAAACGAAAGTTTCGATACAAAACATTATTATCCGGCTAGTTGAGAAATAAAGATTCACATGTTCGTTTTGTAGACGACTTCAATTTTGACTGTCTTGAGAATCCCTTCAACATAATCACAATTAAATATATCAACTAATATTGCGTTAAGCATAATTGCTACTGCAGAAAATATTTGAGAATTTCATTTTGAATGTTAATATTTTACTCTGTTCTTTATTTAACATATATCTCCAGATTTGTTTTAGTACGGAATTTTTAATGAAACTGCTTGCTAATTGAAATTAAAGTATTCTCATTCCTTCCAGAGAAATTTTGTTATTATCATCTGTAACTATTAAATGAATTATTAATTACTTGAATGAAAATTCATTCCATTTGGAAAATCTCGTTCCTTATTGTCAATACCAAAGGGACAAAGATTCAGATACATATCTTATTTAACATTTTTATCACCTTCAACGTAGGTTACTTTTGCCATTGTTTGCCAAGCAGTATCTGCTTCACATCTCTACTAATATTTATCAATGACTCCATGAATTACATTTAATCGACTGCTAATATTGTACCAATGTACTGATATATATATTTAGGACACAAGAAAGAAGATTAACTATAATGAAACTCAATAATCAGGGAATCAACATATTGCAGATAAGCTTGGTATAATACCACTGTTGCACATCCGTCAAATATCACGTTCTGTGAAATAGTTAGATTCAAAGTCAGTTGAAAGCATTTCATACTGGATATTATTCACGATAAAAAATGTTATTACCATTATGAATAGAGAGAGGAGGAGAATATTATGAGCCATTTTTCGCAGGGGAGTAGATTTGGAATTTAATATATTGCGTACTAATTTTATGCACATACAAACAATTTAGAAATTCAGTATGCGTCTTTGCCTTATTGAATGCTTAGAAAATTATTACCTAAAAGCAATTTCATTCAATCTAACGTGCTTGCAATTCTATTCTCTACAAACACACATCTTTGAACTAAATAAGTTATTTCGAGTTTTATTTACTTTTATTATTACCTCTAGCAGTATAAGATTATAAGGAAGTATTAGAAGACAAGAATACTAATTATATTGCGTTAAGATATTGAAATATTCTATTTTAACCAGCAAGATGTATCAGATTCAGAAAATCATGGAGAATTTACATTTACGGACATTTCATTTCTCGTGATACCTTCATATCTCTTCATATCCGTCTAACAAGATGTCCCTGGCGGAAAGTATTAAAGGTACGAAACAGAAATGTCAAATAATGGATATTTATATTGAAATTGTAACATCAATGGTTTCCATAAAGACATCACGGATATACTAAATGTTCTTAAGAGCCTGATACTTTTTAATCAAGTAGATCCCTAAGAATGACTCACATGATCAAATTGTGTTAGAATAAAAAATTATCGAAATACGATGTCATTTATACCTCAATACAAACTTACCATACATTTATATAATTTCGTTATATCAATTTTATATCCTAAATACGTATTACGTAAAATAAGACTTATGGTCTGTACTACCAAACCCGTTAAAATAACGAATTCCTGATTTCCTGCTTTTAGAGTTATTTAAAAAATACACGTTTCACATCAAAGTTATTCTTGACACTTATCACTAACGTAAGAGAATGATAATCTATACTCTCTTATCCTTATTGAATTACTTCATATAATATGTACACTTCATTCAGACGTACGTTGTATCTAGGAAGCACCAATATTAAACTAGAGTCACTCGCACAAATTTCTGCATATCAATTTTACGTCTCGAATCCACCGCTGAAGCACACATAACCGTGAGAACCCAACAAAGTGAAAAAACGCGAGGCACAGCTACATCGGTATAAACCCCCAACCATTACCCTCAAGTTATTAGTATGACAAACAATTTCTAAATGCGAAACACTAATACTCAATGAGCAACTGCGGAATAACTATAAAAGCGAAACACAATCGAGATTTCGCAGCGCGTATAAGTACTGGTCTTCGCATCCACGACCTTTTAAACGTCCGGCATTCGGAAACGGAAAAAGGGATGTAAAGCTCATTTTATAATACATTCTATTCCACATTCTCGTTTCACCTGTCCAAGAGGAATCGACCACTGCCATTAGATATCACTTCGATGACACACCTCGATGCGTATTCGTTCACTCGACCGTCATTCGAACAACTGTGAATAAGTTAGAGTTGTACCGTTTCCTCGGTATAGTGTGTCGCTGGAAGACCGAAATCTCGATATGTCTTATTGCCTCTCATTTACTGTAACAGAATCATAAATATCCGTATAGGATTCTGTCGGCGAATCGATTAAGCCCAATTTATTTTGTGACGATACTTGAGCAGATACTGAGTGAGTGCAGAATTGGGCTCAGAAAGATATAGCGAAAGAATCTTTTGGAAAAGCGGCAATAAGACAAATTTGAATCTTGTCGGGTACAATAAAAGCAATAACAAATAACCCTCTGTACTTTAATGACATTTTCAATATTTCGATTTATAGCGAATCCAATCAGATGTCTGCACTGGGAGATATATTAGAAACAAAAATTTTGTTGTGAAAGGAAAAATTAAAGATATTTGCGAGTTTCCTTGAAGTGCTGTCTTATTCAGTGCTTCCATTTTAATAGGTTGATGTAGATAAAAACAAATAACAAATTACGGATTAACGACGTTGTCCTAGTGGTGCAAGCTGCGTGCGAAAGGCTGAGAAGTTGTTCGTGAATGTAAGTTGTAAAGAATAGTTTCAGATAATACTGTAGCATTAAAAATACTTACAGCACTTTGTGAATATTATGTCAGGAAGGGAATATAATAGGAAAATTGTAGAAAGCAAGTAAATATCTCATTTTAAATATATAGGTACAATTTGTATTAGTGATGGATCTATGGTGCATCTAATAGGATCTATTCAAACATATGTAAGGTATACAGATAAATGGTACCCTCATATTCACTCATATTTTTGAAATAACTTATTTACGACTTTTGAACCTTTATGATTATATACCGTCTCTGTAACCTACATTTATACTATAGTGCATATTTACACTAATAATACGTTCATTTTCCAAATTAAACTTTAACTCATTCTAAGATTCGTTTTATTAGACTCTACGGTATATAAGCTTTTTAATTATCGAAGTCGCTTCACTTCCCTTCCCACGACCTCATACCATAGTACCAGCATACACTAATTTCACGTGAATTGTCACAATAATTTGCGTTTCGTAGAATCTTCGACTTCTTATTCACATATTTTCTAAAAGTGTGCCAACAGCATCATTGATACCATAGTCAAATCCAATTTTGTGATTGCTTTGAGACATGAAAGTTTGTCTCTGATTCGCCATGATGTGCTGGTGTCGTAGTGAAACGCTATTCCAGGCAGAAAATTTTGTTTGAGGAAGACAAGGAAACTATAGATAGACGCTCTCTCATCCTATATCTAGTGAGGGAAGGAGACTAAGTAACGAATTGCAGAGCATTTACCCCTTTATAGCGACGCTAGCAGAATGTTGAGATTTCGAGACCCACTTGACTCGTATTGGATTTATCAGAGTCGAAGGCTAGTTCGACGTACGAGGCTCTACGTACAAGTCCGAATGCAGGATCAAGGCCTGGACTCCAGCGTCCGCGCTTCAGTCAAGTAAGTGAAAGCGTACGAGCAACCTCGTTCGAAGTCGTTCTGTTCCAACTGAGATGACATGAGACTTATCAGACTCGCACGTTTGACCACCAACGGTAAGCCTCTCCTTCGCGTTTCCTGATCTCGTTGCGGCTAGGGCGTACCGCCACACTGCCCCGATTATGCCTGTGCAAGAAGAATCGATCCTCTCTCTCGTGAATTATTACGCCGTCATTGGTTAAGTAGATGGTAGACGGGTTAAATTACTAGGATAGGTTACGAAATAAGAACTGGATAAGCGATGAAGCACCATCTGAGTTTATTTGTAACAATGTATATTGTAAGAGCGTCTCTGGGAGAAATAGATGAGAAATCTTTCGTAAAAATGCTTGGGAAAATGATGAGAGACGAGATTTTAAAAAGCAGAACACCGTGGGAGGAGTATAGGGTGGTACGGGTGGTGTCTACGAAGAGAGGCTTTGTTAAATTGGAAATCTTCGCGTTGTAAGATTGATGCGAGGCAGGGAGGTGATAGTTGGTCCCTTCGCTATGTTTAAGTATATGTATGAAACGTATATTCATATATATATTATATATCGACTGTGCAAATAAGATAACTAACATTATTCGAATGAGATAGGGAGTGGACTATGAACAGAATGGATAATTAATTCGAAACCATGGTTGACGGCTGTATATGCATGTTAAATGTATAGAAGGTAAACGTGGCATCGTGACCGAAATTTCTTGCCCTTGAATACTTCATTACTTCCAAATAAGATGAACTATGGGAATTTTAAAATGATAATATTTGTACTGGACTACAACAATTGTAAACTAGCTATAGGAAAATAGCATTTGCTACGTAATTATTAAACAGCTAATTATATTTGCGGTTAAGGAATGTATGAATTATTAAGTTTTCAGTTAAAAACGAATTACTCAGAGCATGCATTTGTGATAAAAATGAATGGAAAGAAAATAACTTTCAAGATTTAATACTAAAACCGATTAAATGAATTCGATAAGAGAATAGATAGCTCTAAGTAACACTGCAAAGAAAATTTTAACTACATTTTAAATCTGTGATAACCATTTGCTAATTCTTTTAGAGTTTGCTTTATCACAGGCGAATGCGTATTCTAATTTGCTCTATCATCCTCAGATTTAAGAGTAGTAGAAGAAATTATTCAAATGAAGTGTAAGCTAAGAGATAGAATTTGGCATACGTTTCACACCTATTTTTTTATCGGCAGGGTATCAGAAATAAAAGATATATGTGTAACTAGGATTCGGTGACGGTTATAATATGTATTTCATGGGAGATTACTTTAATTATGAATGGAACTTACAGTATATGAAATTGAAAATTTATGATCCATAGTACTTGTTTAATTTATTGTGCGCCAGGTTACCAAGGTCTTAAATTCAAATTAGTGTTATTAATTTAATACTATTAGTTACATCATTCGAACTAAATCCTCGATTAATCACACACAGTATTACGTTTTCATCTACATACATTAATTACAAACTTAATATTATTTATACCGTTGGAACCTTTAGTCTACGCGATACCGTACTTGCAGCAATGACAGCGTTGGTACGAACGAGATGAAAACAGCGTTTACGCGACGCCTGGCGAAATTGGTTACATTAAGCACATTTCCGTAATACTTAATGTTCATGAGCTGTGAGTAATGCAACCCTGCCCCTTCACGGGAATGATGTAATTTCGATTACCTCAGAGGGAGTAGTCAAAGTGCAATTAACGTCAGTTTTTCTCTCCTTTGTTTCAGTAGACGAGAACGCTCCCCGAGTTTCATTCCGTTTAGGGCAATTTGGGTAGGTCGGGTAAAACAAGAATCACACGAATTGCCGATTCTTGCAAAGGCTGGAGTTCGCGTATCAATCCCATTATTAAAATTGTGAACCACGACCCACGACTTTCAATTCCATCTCCCGTACCTAGATTTAGAATTTTGTAGTTGGCCTTAACCTTTACCGAATTTAATTACAGCATTCCCTTGTCAATAATCCTGTACAGATTTTAGACAATGTTATTCATAGCATCGTCACACACCGTCACCTTCTAACCAATGAAAGTTGGTTAACGTAGATTTTCAATGGCACAGATATTCATCACAACTTTACGCGAATCTTCGTTATACATTACTGTTTCCGCCAGGCAAATGTGGCAAAGCTACTTGCTTCGAATAGCTGTCCGAATTAGAAGCTTCTACAGTGAACGTATTAAACGGACTTTAACAACCCTCTTATTATTTAATCGAGCTCTGAGGTTAAGGGTTCGAATCGAAGAGGGATGTAATATTGCGATACTGTGTTGAGGGGTGCAGTAGGCCGAGAAGTAATTCGTAACTTTATTGTTATTATCACATTTTTATGTTGTTGTTGCCAATAGATATCACCAATGAAGAACCTCTGTAATAATATCGATTTTTATTCCATCGTTATCATAATAATGTATGGTCCTTTAATTCTTTTATAACGATTTAACACATTGCGCTCGAGAGGCGCATTTCAGTCGCCATTTGGTAATATTTTGAAGCTCGATATTCATAAATATGTCAAATTCCATATAATGTAACGTTGTGCGAGGTATTGAAATTAAACGTCTCTACGCGCTAATTGCTATACGATTTCTTATTCCTGCTCTGAAAATTATCCTCAGCGCTGTAACGGAAGATCATTGAACTCCTATCCCTCTTTGGCAAAGAAATCGTAGGGTGCAAATGGTTAATTGCCATCAATAATGCTTATGATATTTAGGTACTCGTTACAAGTTGATGGATCTAATGTTAACAGTGCACCTTAATCAGTTAACGATTTCAAGTTCTTAAGCAAATGTATAAATTCTATATCCTTATCGTCCATGAATCTATCTACAACGCTCACATATACCATTCTCGTATTCTCAGCCAAATTATCCTTCGGATATTTGACGAAACGTAACCTTCCTCCTAATATTCGCCATTTTCTAGACAAACTGTAGGAAGACTTGCAACAATCTTCGATGGAGGTTCGAAGGTGAACAAAACAAGGAAAGTAAAGCTTGGAACACAGCGGCGGCAATGTGAGAAAAGATAGGGTTTGCGAAGATATGCTCCTCCACGAATGTGGAACAAAGGCGAAGGTATGTTTGGTAAGCAAGCGGTGACCAAGGTCCTTGAATACAAAACGAATACCCCTCATCTTTAGTAAACATGCACTCTACAATAGTTTGAGAGGGGTACGTTCTTCATTTGCTTGCTGTAGTGACACAGGATTGTCTACCTGATATACTCCTAACCACTCCACGCCCCATATCAGGCTTGATACAACTCTCAAATTCGACAGCGCCACGATCTCATGGCTCTCTCTAAATTCCCCAGAGACCAAAGTGATCTCCGCTCCATCTTCCGACTTTTCCTCCAAAATTTCACATTTCTTCCCGCTCGACATTCCCGCCGCTTTATTTAGGATCGTGATAGTCTCCTCCATACCAAATCGATCGAAAGATCGACCCTACCGTGGCCGGAGCTCACCCACATCTGACGTACCTGTACGGAATTATTCTTGGAACAGATGGGACGTGGATGAAGCGCAACACCATACCTAGTGTGTCCCTTCGAAGGCGGGATGCGTTGTCGGCCAAAGTAAGCAGAAGTTCAACGGTATATATAAATCTTTCACTCGCTCCGGGCAGCCACCACCAATTTACCCCTCTTCCTCCCTCCCTTTTTTCACCTTCATGCTCCTTACTATCCTCCAAGCAGTATTGACGTTGCCTGAGGCGTCAGGGGTGGCTTGATCGACGTGCCACCGGTACGCACTGCCACAAAAAAGCGTCCAACGTTTGCACCATTGACGACAGTAGTTAGACAGGGCCCAGAGAGGATTTGCTAGATCTCGGAGTCACGGAGGATTTTCTCCCAGGAAATATTTTCTTCCGAATAGCTATAATTTTAGCGAGACCTTTGGTGACCTAAGTGGAGATCTTTGATAAAGGTTTGCTTGCAATATTGCCGAATTTCGCGATGATTTTATTGGTAATTTGTGGCCTGGAGTTGTTTAAATTTATGACGTATGCTTTCTCGAACAGCTGTAAATGGCACACGTAACTTAACTAGCGTAATTCATACTAACCACGGTAGGGCACCGCAGAGTTCTGGGAAGCGAATCAGAGGGCACCAGAACACAATGAACCTCCGTATACCCCCGAGGAGGAGGCCAATGACAGAAACTCATAACCAAAGCAAGCATAACTTATGCAAACTTATCCTACCCTGACACAACAGAGCGTAAAGGCAGCAGTGGAAGGCAGAGCGTTGGAAGGCGCAGCAGGCCTCTGTGAAGCGCAGAATCCATCGAATAGCAGCGAAAAATACACATTCGGAATCTATCCTAGTTTAACCAATCCAGGGCTGTCATAACCTATCCCGTAACTGCAACTGGGATCAACCGAACGCAGGAAAACGACATAGAGAGCAGGGGAGAACTGATCTGCGCCGAATACAAGAGAAAACTTGCGAAAAGCACTGATTCCGAACCCATGCTAACCTAACCTAACCTAACCTATTCATAGTTGAGCACAGCATAGTGCAGTTGTGGAAAGCAGGGCGTGGAAAAGCAGAAGGAAGTGCCGAAAACCATTTCTGGCAGAGCAAAGCAGCGATTCATGCTCTCAAATTTCGCACCGTTGCACATCCTACCTTACCAGAGTAAAGCATATCCGTGCTAAGCGTAGTGCGGCAGCAGAGATTAGTGCATTATAAAGCGACGAAAACCACCCTACCGCAGCGAATAAAGCAGACAATTTTCTTATCCTAATCTAACCTAGCGTTATAAACTCTACTTTACCAAACCTATCAAGAGCGTTGCATTGCAGTGTGCACCAAAGTGCAGTAGAGCGCTCAGGATTTAGCTATGTGCTAATTACAAGTGGATAACATCATTGCCATTGGATTAGCATATCTACTGGTTACTAAATACTATAGCAATTCTAGAAAGGTAAATGGATAGATCAATTACTGCTAGAGATGATAATATTCAACAAAACAGTAATTAGTATATCCAACTACGCCGTACTGCATCCACTGCTTCAATATATTCACTGACCGCTAACCTTTCACAGCAATTTAAGTATAATAAATGCCTGCATCATTTGTCGCTACAGACATTCGAAGTTGAGAATACAGTATTGAGTGACGCTACATTAGCGGTAATATAGCCACCTACGCATCAATAACGCCATTGAATAAGTCTATTCAGTTTGCAAGTAAATTCAACAGCAATTCAAGAATTATCAATGGATGGATCAATTATCTCTAGAGACATTAACAGTTAAGAAAGCAGTAAATTGTATAGCCATCTAAACAGTACTACGTACATAGCATTAATCTATTCACTGATTTATCTGTCCCGTAGCAATTCTTCATTGTTCAATAGATAGATGAATTGTCGCTTGATACGTCAGGAATTGAAATTTCAGTACTCAGTATAGCCATGGACACAGTACCATTGGCAATGGATTAGTCAATTCACTGCTCACCAATGTTCTGTAGCAATTATACAATGATAAATGGATACTTCAAAAATAGCTACAGATGTCAACAATCAACAACACCGAGCTGCGTATATACACCTATGCAGTACTACAGCCAATGTATTAATTTGCACTCTGATCATTTAGCTACCATAGCATTTCTAAAATGATAAATCGTTAGATGAACTATCGCAAGGGATAATGACAGTAGACGATGCAATACTAAGTGTTGCATTTTCAGGGAAATATAGCCATCGACGTAACACTAACGCCAATGCATTGATGTATTCAGTGATCATGTTAACTCAACAGCATTTCTATATTGTTCAATAGATAGGTGTATTGTCGTTTGAAATACTAACAATCGATAGTACGGCACTTGGTATAGCTATCTACGAAATACTTTAGCAACTTTGTTGATCCATTCACAGATCACATAAATCACAATATAATCCTAGAATGATCAATTGTATAACCATTTATCTCTGGGGATTTTGGCAATTGATGATACAGCACATGGTAGAGCCCCCTACAATAAACTATAGCCAATGCAATAATAGAAGCACTGATCATTTTCTTCCACAGCAACTCGAGGATCATCAATGTATACGTCAACTATCGCTAGGAACAGTAACAATTAATAATACCGAACATAGTATGGCCATCCACGCAGTGCTATGGCCATTGTATTAATGAATCCGTTCACCATTAATAAGCTATAGCAATACCAACATTTTCAGTAGATAGATCAATTCTCACTAGAGATATTAGAATTAACAATTAAGCACGGAGCGTTGCCATCTGCGCAGTGCCGTGGCCATTGGACTAATCAATTCAGGTAACATTTGAATCCCACAGTATTTCAAGAATTGTCAATGAATGGGTCAATCATCTCTCGAGATATTAACAATTAACACTACAGATTATGGCTACCTATACAGTTTCATATCCACTGCAGCAATCTATTCACCGATACTGTCAGTTCTAAAGGAATTCTTCAATGACCAATGGATGTATAAATTCTCCCTCGAAACATTAGCTATATATAATGCGGTACTTCGTGCATTCTCGTACGCAGTAGTATAGACATTGGACAAATTTTTTCACTTATGATGTAAATTCCACAGCAATTCAACACTTATCAATGGATGGATTAGTTATCTCTAGAGACACAAACAGTGAACAGTACACTGCAGACAATACCTATCTACACTGTACCATATCCATTGGATTAACCTGTTCACTGATCATGTAGGTTCCATGGGAGACCTAGCATCATCTGCGGAAAGATACTATCGCTGGAGGCATTAGCAATTATGAATACAGTACTAGGCGCAACAATCGGCGTTGCAGGGTAGCAATAGGATTGATGTATTCCCTGAAAATTATATTCTATAGCAGTACTAAAATGACCGACGGATAGGTAAATTATAGCTGGAGAAATAGACAACTAACGCTGGAGTACTGAGTATAGGCACCTATGCAGTAGTACTAGCATTGCATTAATATATTCACTCTTCATGTAAGTTCTGTAGGTATTATTGATTGACTAATGTGTGGTTCAATTAATTCTAGCGAAAATATCAGTCAAGGATACAGTACTGAGTATAGCCTTCTACGGAGTGCTATATTCATTGCACGAATGCATTCACGGATCATTGTAATACTATAGCAAACCAATGGTGATAAGTGGGTGGAGAAATTATATCTAGAGCAAGTAACAATGAACAATACACTAGAGACAGTAGCCATCTGCACATTACTATATCCATTGCATTAATCCATTCACTGGTTATGTTATTTCCATATGAATTCCAGATAGAACAATGTTCGGATGAATTGTCGCTTGAAAAATTAACTGTTAGCTGCAAAGTTCTGAGTACAGCAACCAACACATTGCCATAGCCATTGGATCAGCATATAGAGTGATCATACTATTACTATACAGCAATTTCAAAACGATCAATGGATACATATATTATCGCTTGACGTGATAACAGTTGAAAACAGAGTAATCAGTATAGCCAACAGCATAGTCCAGCAGACAATGGCGTAAAATGGCATAAAGTATTCCCTGGTAATGTAAACTTCGTTGAAACTCAAGAATAACCTACAGATAGATCAATTATCGCTGGAGAAATTAACGATTGACAGTACATTGCTGACTATAAACACAATTACCGTGTCACGGCCATTGAATTTATGTTTTCAATGATCATACAAGTTCTTTGGCAATTCTATGGTGATAAATGAACAGATTTATTATCGCTAGCTTCTTTAGCAATTTCAAATACAGTGGTGTGTATATCACCGAACGTAGTACTGTACCCATTATAAGCCAATGACTGATCACAAAATTTCTGTGGCAATTTCAGTATGATCAACGGGTTGGTCAATAATCGTCAGAGATATTGACGATTGACAATACAGTGCTCAGTATAGCCATCTTTCCTGCATTATAGCCAATGGGTTAATCTATTGATTGATCACGTAAATTCTATAGGAATACTAGAAGGATAAATGGATACATCGATTATCTCTACTGATATCAACTATTGACTATGCCGAGCTAAGTACCGCCTCCTACACAGTACTAGACCCATTGAGCCAATCTATACTGTGATCAACATATTCCTGCAGCAGCTCCAGAATGATCAATGGAAAGTTGCATTGTAGCTAGAGAAATTAGCAATTGAAGATAGAGTACTGTGCACAGCCATCCACATGGTACCATAGCCATTGATATAAATTATCCGCCGTAAATTCTGTAGCAGTCCTAGCAAGGTCACTGGGTTGGGCAACTGTCGCAAGAGATATTAACATCTGACAATACAGAACTGAGTTTACTCCTCTAAACATGTCTATATTACTTATAGTTATCTATAAACTCAACTTCCAATTTCTGTATCAGTTCTAGAATGACCAATAGAACTATCAATTGTCGCCACAGATATTAAGAAATGTCAATACAGTAACTAGATTCCCATGTACATCTTTGCAGTAAATCGTTCTCTGCTTTAACCTATTCACTGATCATGTAAATTCTATAGCTATTACAAAATGAGCAACGGATATGTAAGTTATTGCAATCGATATTAAAGGCTAACTATGATGTAATGTGTATAGGCATATAGTCAATTCTATAAAAATTGGTTTCATTTATAGACGGACCACTTATTTTCTATATCAATTCAGTAGCGATCAATGGATATATCAGTTACGGCCAGAGATACAAACAATTGACAATGACTTACTGAGTATGTTAATCAACGCAATACTGCAGCCATTGGTGCATTTCAAATGCCGATTGTCTCATATCTTAGACAATTCGAGAATTTGAATGGATAGAGAATTTGTCGCTGAAGATATTGGTAAATGTCATCACAGTACTGAGTGTAGCCATCTACACAGTAGTATAGCCAGCGTCATAACCTATTCGCTGATGACATGGGCTGCATAGTAATTCTCTAATGACCAATCCACACATGAATTATCGCTTTATATATACACTATTCATAGCGCTGTATTGAGTATAGACGACTACACCGTGCTGTATCCATTGGATAATTCTATTCACAGATAGTCTAATTTCTACTGAGGTTCTAGAATTGTCAATGGATAGATCAATTATCGCTAGAGATATTTTCAACCGGCAACAGGGTACTGAGTATTGCCATCAAGGATGAAAGGCAGACATTGGCATAATATATTCTCTAACGATTCGTAATGTATAGCAGTTACAGAATGACAAAAGACACATCAATTATCGCTCAAGATATTGACAATTTACGGTAAATTACTAAGGGTCGCCATCTATTCTCTTCTATAGCCACTAGGCTACTCTACCCACTGATTAGTTGCACTACATGGCAATAAAGGGTTATAAGTAAATGAATTAATTATGGCCAGAGGTAATAATATTTGACCATACAGTACTGCGTACAGTAATGGAAATAGTACTACAAGCGTTGGATTTACCTACTCACTGATGGCTCCGATTATATAACAACGCTAGAACGATTAATGGAAAGATTAATAATCCCTGTAGACATCATCAACCGATAATGCAGTACTTGGTGCAGTAGTCTACACAGTTCCATATCCATTGCATTAATCTAATCACTGACCATCTAAGTACCACAACAACCTTTGGAATGACGAAAGGGTGGACAATATGTACCTAGATATACTGGTAAAATATAATACAGTACAGAGCGTGGCTGTCCACACAATGACATACCCAGTGGATAAATCTATTGGCTGGTGACTACAATTCCGTAGCAATCCTGGAATGACAAAGACATATCTATTATCGCACGCCATGACAACAACTGACCAAAAAGTACTGCGCACAGCCAATATAGCAGTTCTGTAGCCGCTACATTGATTTGCTCACTGATGACCTAAATTCTATAGGAATTCTGGAATATCAAGAGACATATCCATTATCGCCCGACAATTTAACAATTGACAAGACTGTACTGAGTACAGAAATCTACAAAATACCGTAGCAAATGGAAACAAGCTGTTCGCTACTCATCTAGGTTCTTCTGGGGTAGTTGAGATATCAATGGATGCAGCAAGTGTCGCTGGATAATATGACATACGATAATACATATCTGAGTGTATCCAGCAACAGGACACTGCTGTCGCTGTAGTTTTCTTTTCACTGAGATTTAAATGCTAAAGCAAATCCAGAATAACTAATGAATGGATGAGTTATTGCGAGGGAAACTTACAATTGACGTCACGGTACTGAGCACATTCACCTACTAGGCACCGTCGCCGCTGGATTAGAATGCACACTGATGCGGTAAATTGCAAAGCAACTCTAGAATAACCTCTGCACAGGACGGTTATGTCCTGTGAGATTTAAAATTGACAGTACGGTGCCTAGTTCAACCACCAGCACAGCGCTGTAGCCGACGGAATAATGTTTTCAATGGTGATTTAGATGCTATAGTAATTCTAGATTGACAAAATACGGATCCAATATCCCCCGCGAGATTAACAATTGACAACACCATAAGGAATACGGTCATCATCACTGTGTTGCAAACGTTGGATCACTTGCCCACAGTTGACCCAAATTCCAAAGGATTTCCAGAGTAATAGGTATATAGTCCGCTTATGTCTACGGATATTTACTACTGACAGTACGCTACGAAGTACATCAACCAACAGAGCGTTGTAGCCGTTGGATTAAACTGTTAACTGATCATTTTGGTTGTATAGCAATTCTAGAATGACAATACACAGATCCATTGCTCCCCGAGATATTAACAATTGATATGAAAGTACTGAGCACAGCCATCACCACTGTATTGCTGCAGTTGGGTTACTTTGGTCATTGACGGTTTATACGCCATGGAATTTCTAGAGTGACAAAGATCACATCCATTATCGTTCGATAAATCAACAGTTGACGACAGGGTATTGAGTACTGCCATCACCACAATAACGTCACGTTTGGATTACTCTGCTCACTGATGACGTAAATTGCAAACAAGTCTAGAGTAAGCTGTGTATAGAATGGTTAAGGCTAGTTGCATTTACGGTATGCAGTACCTCGCTTAGACCATCAACCAGCGCTGCACTGTAGCCGATGTAGTCATGTGTTCAGTGGTAATTTGGATCGTATAGAAATTCTAGAATGACAAAATGCAGGTCACTTATCCTCCGATATATTAACAATACACAACACCGTATGGAATACAGTGATCGCCATAGCGCTGTAGACGTTGGATCATTTGTCCAGTGATGATGAAAACTCCAAAGCAGTACAAGAATGGTCAGTGTATAGTACGTCTATGTCTAGGGATATTTACTACTGTCAGTACGCTACTTACTACACCATCCAACAGAGCACTGTAGCCGTTGGACTAAAATGTTAAGCGATCACTTTGATTGTATAGCATATCGGGAATGACAAAATACAGTCGAGTTATCCCTCGTGATGATAACAATGGACAACACAATACCGAGTACAGCCATCGTCACTCTACTACTGCTGTTGAATTGCTTTGTTCACTGACGACTTAATGCTACGGAACTTTTGAAATGACAAGGCACAGGTCCATTATCCCTCGATATATTAGCAATTGAAGACAGTACTGAATGCAGCCATCATCACAGTACCGTAGCCGCTGGATTACTATGCTGACTGATAATGTTAATTGCAATGAAATTCTAGAATAACCCTTGTACAGAATGTTCATTGATAGTGATACATGCAATTGAAAGTGCGGTGCTTAGTTCATCTACCATGAAAGCACTGCTGCCGTTTGGTCAGCCTGTTCAGTGGTGACTTTGATTCTATAACCGTTAAAGAATGACAAAGTGCAAATCCATTGTCCCTCGATTTATTATCATATGGCAACACAGTAAGGAACACAATCACCATGAGCGTGCGATAAGCGTTGGACCATTTTTCCACTGATGGCGTAAATTGCCAAGGAATTCTAGAGTAATCAGTGTATAGTACGTTTATGTCTATTGATATTTACTATTGACAGTGCGTTACCTAGTACACCAACCAACAGAGCATTGTAGCCGTTGGATGAAACTGTTAAGTGATCATTTTGATTGTATACCAATTCTGGAATGACGAAATGCAGATCCGTTATCCCCCGAGATATTAACAATACAGAACACTGTATGGAATACAGTGATTGCCATAGCGCTGTAGACGTTGGATCACTTGTCCACTGATGTCGTGAATTCCAAAGTAAATCTGGAATAATCAGTGTATAGTACGTTAATGTCTAGGGATATGTACTATTGTCAGAACTCTACTTAGTACACCAACCAACAGAGCGTTGTAGACGATGGATTAATCTGTCAAGTGATAACTTTGATTGTATAGCATCTCTAGAATGACAAGGCACTAATCAACCATCCCTCGAGATAATAACATTTGACAATACTATACTGAGTACAGCAAGCGTCACTATACTGCTGCCGTTGAATTACTTTATTCACTGATGACATAAATTCCACAGAATTTGTGGAACGTCAAGGCACAGATCCACTAACCTTCGATATGCAGTTTATTGACAACGCAGTACTGCGTACAGCCATCGTCACGTTACCGTAGCCGTAGTATTGCTATGGTCACTGATCACGTAAATTGAATGCATTTCTGGAATAAACCTTGTATAGAATGGCCATTCATAGCGATGTATGCAATTGCGATTGCATTGCTGGTGCATCTAGCAAGAGAGAAACGTTGCCGCCTGATAAAACGGTTGACTGGTGATTTTGATTCTATAACGCTTATAGAATGACAAAGTGCACATCCATAATCCCTCGAGGCATTAACTGTTGGTAACAGAGTAAAGAGCACAGCCATCATCACAGTAATGTAGCCGTTGGACTTCTTTGTCCACTGACGGTATAAATTCCAAAGACATTCTGGCAGAAACAATGTATATTGTGGTTATGCCTTGACACACTTCCAATTGACAGAACGGTACCTATTACAGCCACCAGCAGAGCACCGTAGCCGTTGGAATATTCTGTTCAGTGGTGATTTAGTTTCCATAGCAGCTCTAGAAAGGCAAAATGGAGATCCATTTTCTCACGAGATATTGACAATTGACAGCACAGTACTGAGGGCAGCCATAATCGCAGAAATTGTGCCGCTGGCCCACTGTGCACATTGTTGACGTAAATTCTAACGTAATTCTAGAATAATCTGTGTACGTTACGGTTATGGCTAGTGACACATGCAGTAGACAGTGCATTACTTGTCATATCCACCAACAGGGCATTGTTGCAATTGGATTAGTCTTATCACTGGTTATTTATATATTACGGCAATATTGGTATGAGAAATGCAGGTCCACAATCCTTAGATAAAATAGCAATTGAAAACACAGTACTGAGTACATCCACCGTCACACTATTGTAGCTGTTGCCTTACTTCTTTCACTGATGATGTGAGTTAGAAAGCAATTCTAGAATAATCTATGCATTCCACGGTCATGGCTATACATATTTACAAATGACAGTAAGCCTTCGACATGCACCAACGGAGGACTGCAGCCGTTGGAATAATCCGTTCAGTGATGATTGAGATTCCATAACAACTCTAGAATGACAATGCATACATGCATTGACACTCGAGATGGTAACAATTAACGACACAGTAAGGAATGGAGCAATCATGAGAGTAATGAAGCTGTTTGACTGCTTCGTTCACTGAGGTTGCTAATTCCAAAGGAATTCTAGGAGCCTCAATTATAGTACAGGAATGGCTATTTACACCTGCAACAGACAAGACGGTACTTTCTAAATCCACATCCAGAGCGCTGTAACCCTTGTATTAATCCGTTCAATGACGATTTAGAGTTTATAGCAATTATAGAATAACAGCCAACGTATCCGTTATCCCGCGAGGTATTAAGAATTGGAATCACAGTAATGAGTGCAGCCTTCATCACTGTACTGCAGCCGTTCTACTGCTTTGTTCACTGATGATATAAGTTCAATAGGATACATAGAATAGCAATGAACAGATTCATCTCGTTTTGAGACATTAACAACTGACAACACGATGCTGAGCAAAGGCACCATTACAGTGCCGTTGCCTTCGGCTTGCTTTGTTCACTGATACTGCAAATTCAACAGTAATACAAGAATAACTTACCTATTTACGGTTATGGCTAGAGATACTTCCAATTGACAGTACAGTGCTTAGTAAATCAACCAACACATCATTGTGACCGTAGGTGTAACCCTTACAATAATGATTCCGTTCATATGACAATTTCAGATTGACAAAACACAGGTCCATAATCCCTCGAGATGTTAAGATTTGAAATCACATTACTGAGTACAGCCGTCACCACAGAAATGTAGCCGCTTAATTAACTTGTTAGTTCATGATGTAAGTTCAAAGTTAATTCTAGAATGAACGGTGCACAGTGTGGTTATGGCTAGGAGTGCTTACAATTGTGAGTTCGGTACTCAGCCCATCAACCAAGGAGGCACTGATGCCGATGGATTAATGTGATCACGAATGATGTATATTCAACCGCAATTCTCGAATGAAAAATGAAGAAATATTTTCCCACGAGATATTAACAATTGACAACGCAGTACAGAGTACAGCCATCACTACAGTGCCGTTGCCGTTGGACAACTTTGTTCGCTGCTGATGTAAGTTCCGGAGAAATTCTGGAATAATCAATCTATATAACGGTTATGGTGGAAATATTGCCTACTGACAGTGCGGTACGTACTTTATACACAAATATAGCAGAGTAGCCGTTGGATTAAGCTGTTCAAAGATGACTTAAATTCTATAAGAACTCTAGAATGACAAAATACAGATCCAGTGAGCCTCGGGAGATGAACAATTGATAACATAGTACTGATTGCAGCCATCACCACCGTTCTGTAGCCAATGATCTACTTTGCTCACTGATGATGTGAGTCCAAAAGTAATTATTGAATATCTAATGTATGGCAGGATTGTGGCTTGTGCTATTTACATTTTGAAGTTGCGGTAAATATTACAGCTACCAACAGAGCACTCCTGCCGTTGGATCTGTCTGTTCACTGATGATATATATCCTACAGCAATTCTGGAATGGAGAACGAAGTTTCCTTTCACCTCGAGACATTGCCAACTGACAGCACCGTAATGAGCACTGCCATCTTCACTGCAACCTTGCCGTTGGACTTCTTTACTCACTGGGGATATAAATACAAAATCAAATCCGGAATAATCAATGTATATTACGGTTTGTATGTATGGCTTGAGATATTTCCAGTTGACATTACGGTACTTATTGCATCCACCAACATAGCACGGTTGCCGCTGGATTAAACTTATCAATGACGATTTCAATTTTATAGCTGTTTCAGTATGGCAAAAGGCAGATCCATTATCCCACGAGACACTGGCGATTGACAACACAGTACTGGTTACAACATTCATCGCCATTCTGTATCCGCTGGACTACCTTGTTTACGGAATATCTAAATTACAAAGCAATGCAAGAATAATTAATGGACGGTACGGTTAGAGCTTGAGATACTTCCATTTGACTCTATGGTATTTAGTACGGCTAGTAACCGACCAATGTTGCCGTTGGATTAAACTGCTCACACATGATTCACACTCTGACGCAATTCCAGAATGGAAAGTGACAGATCCGGAATCCCACCTGACATAAGCAATTAAAAGCATAGTACTGACAACAGACAGCATAGCAATTTTGCAGACGACGGAACGTTTGTTGACATATTATGCAACTTCCAAAGCAATTCTAGGATAAACAGAGCATAGTACATTCAGGAATTGAGATATTTTCAATTGACAGAGCGGTACCTACTGTATCCGTCAGTATAGCAGTGTAGGCCTGGATTAACATGCTCATTGGTGATTTAGATTATATAGCTCCACTGGAAGGGCAAAATAGAAATCCACACACCCTCAAGGTATTGACAATTGGCAACACAGTACTGAGTTCAGCCATCAGTACAGTATTTTAACCGTTTGGCTACTTTGATTATTGATGACGTAAATTCGACAGTGATTCTATAGCAGCCTCGGTTTCGAGCGGTTATGGATAGTGATATATACAATAAACAGTACAGCGTGTAGTACATGTACCAACGGAGCTGTGTTGCCGTTAGATTAATCTGTTCGCTGATGATGAGTATCCTACAGCAATTCTAATACGAGAAATGCAGTTCCATTACCACTCGAGATATTAAAAGTTGACAACGCAGTACCGAGTACAACAATCTTGACAGTAATATTGCCGTCGGAATGCTTTGTTCACTTATGATGTAAAATGCAATGCAATTCCGGAATAATCAATGTACAGTACGCGCATGGCCTGGGATATTTCCAATTGACTGTATAGTACACTTATTGCATCCACCAATATACCACTGCAGCCGTTGGATTACAATCTCAAATGATGATTTCGACCATATAGCAATTCTAGAATGACGAAAGACATATGATTTCCACGCGAGATATTAACAATTGATAACACAGTACTGAGAACAGCCACTCTGACAGTGCTGAAGTCGTTGAGTTACCTTGTTCACTGATGACGTATATTCCAAAGAAGTTCAGGTGTGATCAGTTTTTATTACAGCTGTGGCTAGAGATATTTACAATTGACTGTACGGCATTTAATACATCCACCAATATAGCACACTAGCCGTTGGATTACCCTCTACAGTGATGGTTTGTGGTTTATAGCAATTCTAGAGTGACAAAATAGAGATCTACAGGCCCTCGAGATATTAACAATTGACAACACGGTATTGAGTACAAACATCTTCAGAGTAATGTAACCGTTTGTCTACTTTGTCCGCTGGTGATTTATATTCGAAACCTATTTTAGGATAATGAATTTATAGCACGCATATGGTTGGAGATATTTCCAAATGACAGTGCGCGACACATTAAATCCACCAATATATCACAGCTGCCGTTGGAATAATCACTGCAATGATGACATGGATTCTATACCTCTTCCTGAATGATAACACACAGACCTAGTATCCCTCCCGATATTAACAATTGACAGCAATGTAATGAGTACAGCCGACATCACAATGATGTATCCGTTGGACTACTTTGTTCACTGATGATGGAAATTCGAAAGTAATTGTAGTGTTGCCAATGCCTGGCACGGTTCTGTCTGGAGAAAATTACAATTGACTGTACCGTGCTTTGTACATCCGCCAACAGAGCTCTGTAGTCGTAGGACTAACCTGTTCATTGAATATACAGTTTTTATAGAAATCTGGGATAACAGAAGACAGATCCATCATCCCTGGAGGTATTAACTAATGACAAGACGGTGCTGAGTATGGCCATTACAACAGTCCTTCAGCCGCTCGATTACTTTGTACAATAATGGCGTCAATTCCATAGCAATTGTGGAATAATTAGTGTATTGTGCGGTATTGGTTTGAAATAATTCCAATTGACAGTACGGTACTTATTACACGCAACAATATAGCATAGTAGCCGTTGGATTAGTCAGTTGACAGATGACGTATATCATACAAGAAATCTATAACGAGAATCGCAGATCCATTATCACTCGATGTATGAAAAATTGACAAGACAGTACTGAGTACAGTCATCATCACAATAATATAGGCGTTGGACTACTTTGATCACTGACTATGTAAATTCCAATGCAACAGTGGAATAATTAATGTATCTTACGGTTGTGGTGAAAGACATTTCCATCTGACAGCGCGGTACATAGTGTGTCCAATAACAGAGAAGAGTTTTCCGATGTATTAATCTGTTCAATATCGATTTATATCTTATAGCAGTTCCGAAATATCGAAACACATAGCCATTGACCCTCGGGATATGAGTAACTGACAAAACGAGACTGAGTACAGCCTTCATCACAGTAATGTAGACGTTTAGATACTTTGTTCACTGATGATGTAAATTCCAAAGCAATTCTGGAATGCTCCATGTATATTACTGTTTTGGCCTGAGATACTTATAATTGAGAGTACGGTGCTATTTGCATCCACCAATACACCACTGCGGCTTCTGTGTTGTTCTGTTCAATGATGATTTTGGCTTTATTGCATTTCTAGAATGACAAAAGGCAGATAAATTA
Organism: Eufriesea mexicana; assembly: GCF_001483705.2. Classification (NCBI taxonomy): domain Eukaryota; kingdom Metazoa; phylum Arthropoda; class Insecta; order Hymenoptera; family Apidae; genus Eufriesea; species Eufriesea mexicana. The sequence goes on along the minus strand of NW_016922283.1, from coordinate 634,749 downwards.
TCGCTCGAGATATTAGCGATTGACAACAAGGTATCGAGTACAGCCATCATCACTGTATTGTAGCCGTTGGACTACTTTGTTGACTGAGGATGTGAATTCCAAACCAATTCCGTAATAATCATTGTATGATACGGCTATGGCTTGACAAATTTCTATTTGAGAGTACGGTACCTGTTACATGCACCAATATAGCACAGTTGCCCTTGGATTGTTCAGTTCACTGATGACGTATAGCATACAAGAATTCTGTAACGGCTAATGCAAATCCATTATCAATCGATTTATGAACAATTGACAAGACCGTACTGAGTGCAGCCATCATCACGGCAATGCAGACGTTGTACTACTTTGATCACAGATTATGTACATTACAAAGATATTGTGGAACTATCAATGTATAGTACGGTTGTGGTAAGGGATATTTCCGTCTGACGGGACGGTGCATAGTGCACCCAACAGGAGGGCACAGTTGCCGATGTGATAATATGTTCAGTGACGATGTAAGCTATATAGAAATTCTAAAATGGCATGAGAACACATCCATTATGTCTGGAGTTATAAATAATTGGCAAGACAGTAGTGAGTACAGCCATCATCACATTACTGGGGACGATGGACTGCTTTGTGCACTGGTGACGTAAGTTACGTATCAATTCTGTAATAATCAGTGAATGGTACGGTTGTGCCTAGAAATACTTCCAATTGTTATTGCGGTACATATTGCATCCACCAATATAGCACTGATGCCGCCGTATTAATCCATTCGTTAATGACTAATGTATTATAGTAATTCTAGAATGACGGCGGACATATCCATTGTCCCCCAAGACATTAAAAATAGACATCACAGTACTTAGTACAGGCATGCTCACAGCATAGTAGCCGAGTGAACACTTCGTTCACTGACGATGTAAAATCATAGGCAATTCAAGCACAGCCTACCTATGTTACGTTTATGGCTAGAGACACTTCCAGTTGACAGCACGGTACTCCGTAAATCTACCAACACATAACAGTAGCCGTTAAATTAATCTCTTTACTGATGGTTTAAATACTACAACAGTGCTAGAATGATAATGCACAGATGCATTACCCCACGGGGCAGTAACAATTGGCAACACAGTAAAGAGTACAGCAATCATGAGAGTAATGAAGCCGTTGGGCAGCCTTGTTCTCTGACGATGTAAATTCCAAAGCAATTCTAGGAGGCTCAAGCATCTTACGGGAATGGCCAGTGATACCTACAATATGCAAGACGGTGCTTTGTACATCCATCACCAGAGCGCTGTAGCTCTTGTATTAATCTTTTCAGTGACGATTTAGCTCTTATAGCAATTCTAGAATGACAGCGAGCATATCCATTATCCCGCGGGATACTAACGATTGCAATCACAGTACTGAGTACAGCCATCATCGCAATAATGTAGCTGTTTAATTAACTTGCTCTCAGGATGTAAGTTCAAAAGTAATTCTAGAATGATCAATGTATGGTGAGGTTATTGCTTAGTACATATACCAAGAAAGCACTGGTGCCGAAGGATTATTGTGTTCACGAGTGATGTATACTCCACTGCAATTCTGGAATGGAAAGTGAAGAAAGATTATCCCTCTGGATATTAACAATTGAAGACATAGTACTGAGTATAGTCATCATCATGGTGCTGTAAACGTTCGATCATTTGGGCACTGATGATGTATGGTCCAAAATAATTCTAGAGTAACCTCTCTAGAGGGCGGCTGTGGCTAGTGATATTTGCAATTGTTAGTACGGCAATAAGTACATCTATCAAAAGACCACGGTGGCCGTTGGGTTCGTATATCCATTGATCGCTTTGAATCTATAGCAGTACCTAGAATCACAAAACACGGGTCCTGTGCCCCTAGAGGTATTAACAATGGACAGCACAAAAGTCAGTTCAGCAACCATCACTGTACTGTAGCAGTTAGAAAACATTGTCCTCTCATGATGCTATTTCAACAGCAATTCCAGTATTTTCAATGAATAGTATGGTTATGGCTAGGTATACCTACAATTGACAGTACAGTACTTAGTACATCCACCAACAGAGTTCAGTTGTCGTTGGACTATTCTGTTCGCTGATCATGTAAACTCTATAGCAATTCTGGAATGATCAACGGATACATCATGTATCTGTAATGGTATTGAGAAATGACAATACAGTACTGAGTGTAGCCACTTTTACACTGCTGAGGCCAATGCATTGAGCTGCTAGTGGATCATTTAATAACTTCAGCAACTGTAGAATGATTGTGAAATGATGTAGAATGATCAAATACTATTGTAGGAATTAGGTGATCAGTGAATTGTCTAATCAAGTGGCAATAATAATCTGTATATGGGTATGATCAGTACTGTATTTTCAGTTGTTCATTTCTCTATCGACGATTGAACTATACATTGATAATTAAAGAATTGCAATGCAAAGTACATTATCAGCGGATTGTTCAACACAATGGCTGTAGCACGGCGTTAATTGCCATACTCAGTGGTGTATCTTCAGATGGTGCTATCTCCAGGTATAACTAATTGAGCTTTTGGTCATTCTAGAAATGCTGTAGAGGTTAAAGCTTCAGTGAACAGACTAATTCAGTGGCTATAGTATTATGTAGATGGCCATGATCGGTACTGTATTACGAATTGACAATATTTGTAGCTAAATTTGATCCACCCATTGCTCATTCTAGAGTTGCTGTAGAAGTTAGATGATCAGCGAAAAGGTCAATAGAATGGATATCGCACTGCGTAGACGGCCACACTCAGTATTGCATGTCCGATTGTCTATATCTAAAGCGATAATTGAGCTATTCATGGTTCGTTAAATATTAACAATATAACAGATATGGTCAGAGGATAAGTTAGTACATTGGCTGTTGGACTTTGTTGATTGCTACACTGAGAAGTGCATTGCCAATTTTTGATATCCCTAGCTATAACTGATCCATACTTTGATGATTCTAGATCTGCTGCAGAAATAATGTCGACAGTTAACAGATTAATTTGACAGCTAGACTGCTGCTTGGTGGATATACTAGTTGCCGTAATCTCAATTGCAGATACCTCTTGCTATAACTGATCTTTACATTGATTATGCTGGACCTAATGTTTAATATACATCATCAGTGGAAAAATAATTCCAACAGCTTCTGTTGTGTGATAATGGCTGCATTCATTACAGTGTGGTCAACTGTAAATATCGCGAGAGGTAATGCATCTGTCATTTGCCATTCCAGAACTTCTATAGAATATAAATCATCTGTGAACAGATGGACACATGGCAACAATTCTGAGTAGGTGTATATACCCAGCACCCAACTGTTATTTGTGTATATCTCTAGTCATAAAAGATGCATACAATGATGATTCGAAAATTGCCGCAGTATTTATCTGGCCAGTGAACATACTATCCCTATTTCTACAGTGCACTGATGATTGCTATTCTTAGTACTAGATTGATACATGTCAATTACTCCAAAGACAATTGCTGTATCCATTGATACTGTACAGTTGATGAAAAGCTTATATGGTATGAGAACAGATTATTTCAATGGTTAGGTTAGGTACACTCAGTATCTTAATGTCAATTGTTTTACCACTGCCGATGATTGATCTAACCATTTACCTTTCTCCAAATTTTGCAGATTCTAAATCATCAGAGGACAAGTTAATCAAGCGACTGGAATACTGTGATGATGGCTGTACTCAGTACTGTGTTGTCATTTATTAATATCACGATGCGGATGGATCTGCCTATAACTTTCTGGAACTTCAGTGGGATACAAAGCAGCAGAGAGCATATTGTCCAAAGGCAAGGGAGCTCTCTTTGGAAGATGTAATAGACACCGTACTGCCAATTGCAAATGCCACTTGCCTTAACTGCACTATACATAGCTTATTCTAGGATCACTTTCGAATTCACGACATCACTGAAGAATGTAGTCCAACGGTTACTCTACTGTGATGATGTGGAAATGTTCTTGGTCTTTATAGAATAGCTATAACGCCTGAACAGATTAATATTGCGTTTGCAGCGTTTTGCTGATTTACGTAGTATGTACCGTACTAACAATTGGAAATATCTCAAGCCACAACCGTAGTATAAATTGATTGTACCAGAATTGCATTTAACTTACTTAATCAGTAAACGAATTAGTCCAAAGCCTAAATTACTGAGTTGGTGGCTGCACTCAGTGCTGTGGTGCCAACTGTTAATATCGTGAGGGTAGTAGTTCAGTGTTTTATCATTCTAGAATTGTTACATTGTCTATATTATCATTGAGCAGATGAATCCAAGGGCAACGGTGCCTTATTGGTAGATGTACGTTGTACCATGCTGCCAGTTGGAAATATCTAGAGACATAAACGTAATATATATTTATTATTCCAGAATTGCTTTGTAATATGCATCATCAGTGATTAAAGGAGTTCAACGGCTACAATACAGTAATGAAGGATGTGCTAGGTTCTGTTTCGTCAATTGTTAATACCTCGAGTGTCAGTGCACATGTATTCTGTCATTCCAGATATATTATATTATTTATATCGTCATTTAAGGGATTAATCCCACCGCTATTGTGTTACATTGGCAGATGTACGAAGCACCGTACAGTCAATTGTAGGTATCTCAAGACATAGCCGTAGTATACATTGATTGTTTAGAATTGTTTTGGGACAGGTATTATGAGTGAACAATGTCATTCAACAGTTAAAATATTGTTATGATGGCTATACTGGGTACTGTGTCGTTAATAGTTAATATCTCGAGGGTTAATGAATCTCGATTTCTCGTTCTAGAATATCTGTGGAACATACATCATCAGTGAACAGATTAATCCAGCGGCAGCAGTGCTCTGTCGGAACGTGTACTAAATGCCGTACTTCCAATTGTATATATTACTTGCCATAACCGTAGAATACATATGTCTTTCCCGAGTTACTTTGGAATTTACATCCTCCTTGAAGACGGTTGCCCAACGGCTACACTGATGTGATGATGTCTGTACTCAGTACCGTGTTGTCAATTGTTAATATCTCGAGGAATAGTGGATCTGTCCTTTGTGATTCTATAATAGCAATGAAATCTAAATCATCATTGAACAAGTTGGTACAGAGGCAGCAGTGATCTGTTGGTGTATGTACCAAGTACCGTGCTGTCAGTTGTAAATATCTGTGGCCATAGGCGTACTATACATTTATTATTCTAGATTTGCATTTGAACTGACATTATCATTGAATAACGGCTGTCAATCGTTACAACACGGTGGTGATGGCTGCACCCAGTACTGTGTCGCCTATTGTTAATTCCTTGAGCTCTAATTGGTCTGCATTTCTACGTACTAGAATTGCGGTCGAATTTACACCGACAGCGAACAGATTAACCCAACTGCAACAGTGATCTGTTAGATGATGTACTAAATGCCGTACTGTCAATTGCATATATCACTGGTCATAATCGCTCTCTGCATAGCATATTTTTACATCACTATCGAATTAACGTCATCAGTGGGCAAAGTAGTCCATCGTCTACATTACTGTGATGACGGCTACAATCAGTACCGTGTTGTCAGTTGTTAATGTCTCGAGGTCTGTGGATATATATTATGTCATCATAGTATTGTTAAAGAATTTAAGTCATCATTGAACAGATTAATACAACGGCTAGTGTGCTATATATGTGGATGTGATAAGTAGCGTACTGTCACCTGTAAATATCTCCATCCATAACCGCAATATACATTGATCATTCGAGAATTGCAATGGAATATACACTATTAGTGAACATAGTTATTCAACCGTTACAATACTGTGACGATGGCTGTAGTCGGTACTGTGTCGTAAATTGTTAACATCTCGAAAGGCAATTAATCTGCATCTCCCGTTATAGAACTGCTGCAGTATATACATCATCAGTGAACTGATTAGTCCAACGGAAACAGGGCTCTTTTGGCACGTGTACAAAACCGCATACTGTCTATTGCAGTTATCCCTAGCCATAACCGCACTGTAAATATGTTATTCCAGAACCGCTTTCGAATTTCCATCATCAGTAGGCAAGGTAATCAAGCGGCTACATTACACTAATGATTCCTGTACTTAGTACTGTGTCGTCAATTGTTAATGTCGCAAGGGTCCGTGGATCTGTATTTTGTCCTTCTCGAAATGACATAGGGTTTAATCATCACTGAACAGCTTAATCCAATGACTACAGTGATATATTTGTGGACTTATTTAGTACATTCCGGCCAATTTTAAGTATTTCAAGACGTACCCGTAGTATACGTTGATTGTTCCAGAGTTGCTTTGCAATTTGCATCATCAGTGTACAAAGTAGCCTGACGGCTACGCTAATGTGATGCTGGATGCACTCAGTACTGTGTTGCCATTTTTTTATTATTTTGTTGCAGAACGGATCTGCACTTCCCGTTCTAGAACTGCTGTGGAATATAAACGATCACTGAACAGATTAATCCGACGGCAAGAGTGATCTGTTGGAACATGTACTAAATGCCACACTGTCAATTGTAAACGTCATTAGCCATAGCCGCACTATACGTAGGTTACTCTAGAATCTCCTTCGAATTCACATTATCAGTGAAGAAAGAAGTCCAACGTCTACATTAATCTGATGGTGGCTGTACTCAGAACTGGGCTGTCAATTGTTAACGTAGCGATGGTCAGTGGATCTGCGTGTTGTTTTTCTAGAACTGATATAGGAATTAAATCATCATCCAGCAGCATAATCCATCAGATATAGTGCTATATTCGTGGAAGTAACAAGTACGGTACTGTCAAATGAAAATGTCTCAAGTAATAACCGTAATATACATTGATTATTATAGAATTGCTAGGTAATTTGCAACATCAGAGAACAAATTTTTCCAACGTATACAGCACTGTCACGATGTGTGTACTCTGTACTGGGTTGTCAATTGTTGATGTGTCCAGGGACCATGGTCCTGTATTTTGTCATTCTAGATTTCTTGTAGAATTTAAATCATCACTGAACAGTTTGTTCCAACATCTAAGGTGCTATATTGGTGGATGTTGTAAGTACCGTACTGTCAATTGTCAATATCTCAAGAAACAAACGTAATATGCATTGAGTATAACATAATTGCACTGGAAATACCATCTTCAGTGATCAAAGTAGTCCAACGGCCACATCGCCGTGGTGATGGTTGTACTCAGCACTGTGTCGTCTATTGTTAATATCTGGAGGGGTGTTGGAACTGTCTTTTGACATTCTAGAATTGCTATAAAATCTTAATCA